>NC_027756.1:40197458-40225932 GCF_000695525.1 Brassica oleracea var. oleracea
TTTTTTATTTAAAAAATTAACAAAAAGTTACATCCGAAATTTTTAAAAAATAACTAAATTAATGTTTTTTTAGTTTTAAAATGTTATGTCCAAATCTATTAACTATTCAATCTATTAAAAATAAAAAAAATTAGTTAACTGAAAGTTATATTTTTAAATATAAGAAACTTGAGAAATGAAAATTTAAATTTTTTTTTTCAAAATCTAAATATCAGAACCAGATTCGAAATAACCGAATCCGAACTAAAAATATCCGAACCCGACCCGAAGTACAGAAATACCCGAACGGGTTCTACACCTCTATACCAAAATACCCGAAAATCCGAAATACCAGACCCGAACCCGAACAGGTACCCAAGACTAAACTAAATCGATAATTATTATCCCCTAGCTATATATGGGCTTAACGAAATCGACAATAGTTTTGGGCTTGTCTACATAAGGGATTGATTAAAATAAATGAAAAAGAAAAATTCAAAAAAACCAGCCAATAGAATTATAACATTTTTCCTGAGAAGCTCTATATGAGTGCCACCTCAGCAGAAATCACTAAAGTGACTTCTCTTTTAATGTATAAGGGGATTTTTGGATCCCACACATTTTGAGAAAAATCTCGACGGTTCAGATCGTTAACCATCGCGGAATCGCAAAAAAATAGTTAAATTGCGAAAAAAATTAATTAAACCGCGAAATTTTTTTAAAATTTGCAGAATGGTAGAATACATATTAAAATATTTTATATGGTATTCAATTCGTTATAATAAAAAAAATATCAATAATGAAATTAACTATTACAAAATGTGAAAATAACTAAAATTTATTTAAAAATATTTTTGTTCTTATTATAAATATCTAGCTTATCTTTCAATACCTTTTAATACTAGATTGACATTTAATAATATACAAATTATATTATTACTTTATTTACAACATAATTATTTATCATTAAAAAAATTATCCCTGTGTATTATAAAATTTAAGATAGTATTAGTGTATAATTTAATAATATGAAAGAGCTGATTTTGTAAAATTCTTGGCCATAATCTATTAAAACTCAATTTTTCACTTAATAAAATTTCTCTTAATGTTTTTGTTAGCAAAAATGTAAATTTGCATTTTTTCATTCAACAATATTTTATTGATTGATAAAATATTTGTGGAATCGCGTTTCATACGCCATTCCTCCGTTCGCAAAGAATTAATCCAAGATAAAAACATCATTTTATGTTGTGTGTTTAAAAAGAAAAAGCTGATTGATTGGTTAAAGAGTATTTACTTTGAAAGTATTTTGCACGCCATTTAAAGCGCCGACAAAGTTGAACAAGACAGAAGAAGAAGCGGAAGAGACACGATTCTCCTCTGACTAATCGGTTTCAGATTGGTTTAGTTACAAGATTCATCTCGAAAAATTTCTCACGAGATTCTCCTTGGTGAGTTTTCTACTTATCTTTTTGATCTATTGTTTCATTTTTCATTCCCAGAGCAATTTTCCGGTATCTGATGAACTCTGTATCTAAGAGTTTGTTTGATTGAGACGGGTAATTGATTTCAAAGTTATAGCGCGAGTTTTTTGTTGCATACTTGGTCTTGAAAAATCTATATATCTTGGAACTGATATCTAGCTGCTTTTGAATTTCAGGCGGTATCTTTGTCAACGCCGGGAAAAATCGAAGATCTGATCTCAAGCAAGATAGCTATAAAGCATGGACGAAAGTATGTTTCTAATTCCGCAATTGCTTTAGTTTTTTTTTTTTTTTTTTTTTTTTTTTTTTTAATTTCTTTTCGATTTATTACGAGTTCACCCATAGATGTGCAAGTAAATATTGCATCTTCATCGTTGCAGATACTAAATCTGTATCAGGAAATGGTAGAGCCGAGCTGGTAAAATTCATTGCTGATAGCCATGCCAAGCTCATGAAACCAGCTGCTCGTTATTACTATACACTTAAAGGTTAGTACCACAACCACTTTACAAGTATTATTGCCGTCTTGGTGCCTGGTCTTGTCATGTTGTAGAGCAGTAGAGGTCCTGCTAGTTTATTATGTTCACCATTATTGTTATTACTATCTAAGATAATGTGAAATACGAAGCATTCGTGTAACAACCATCTCGGTTCTGACCATGAACTAAGAGATACTATATATCTCTGTTTCGATAGATGCTATGGGTTGTGGGAAAAGAAGATATACGGCTGTAAAAGTTGCAGAAGACATGGAAACAGGAGTATTTGACAAACCTCTTCCTTGCTTTGGTTGTGGAATCGGATGGTTCTCGTGAGTATATAACTCTCTTGTTTATTCCGTATATTATCGGTCTTAAGACCAATGCTGATTTCTTCTTTTTGATAATCGACAGCTTTCTACTAGGTTTTGTGTTCCCACCTTTGTGGTACTATGCTACCTTTCTTTACTTCGGGAACTACTACCGCAGAGATCCTAGAGAAAGAGCTGGTCTTGCTGCTTCCGCAATCACTGTAAGTACTCGTGTGTGTATGCGTATTAATTGTGGTTAGAGATAATCTATAGTCTGAAGATTCAATGTTATACTGATGCAGGCGATGGGATGTTCTCTTGTGTTACTTGTGGTTTTTGCTTTCCGTTGGTTTTACTATCTTTGAGATGTAAGTGCACATTCTTATAAGTTCCATGCTCATCAAAGGAATAGTAGCGGAACTTGATGTACATTCACATAAACCCATGAGTTTACCACAATCTTTGTTTCTTAAGTTGTGTATCATTTCTTGTTCACAGCTTATAGAGTTTGTATACAAAGAAGAGAAAAGAGAAAAGAAAAACGAACAAATGATATAAATTTCTGTTTCTGTGATTTTATTCTCAGTCCGGGCCGGATAAGAGATTTTAGAAACTTTAGATAATTTAGCAAGAATTTGATAGAATTAAAAAAAAAAAAACAATTTGGGAATCTATGTATATTTATACTATTAATTTTAACAATTTAATAAGTTCTACTTCAATGTTTTAATATCGGTTAACGTTTTCCAGTAGTAAGCTAGTGGACTAAACTCGAAGCTGTTCTCATACGCACATTCAAAACCTCAGAAGACGGCATGAATTGCTTTTATTAGAGTGTTTAACGGAGAGATGTTTCCAACGATAGGTACGGGGTTGAGATATCTTTGTACTTATCGACAAAGGTTGATTGATTCGATTATTCTCATCGCTAAAAGCTCCCAACAGGTTAATGCCACGACAAACGTGTGGATCTCTCTTCCATTTTATTAATAGTAAATAATTGAAACACGAATCATTCAGAGCTTTAGTTAAATTATACTAGTATACTATGTAATGTAATACGATTAGATGTGTAAATCGCACGTGTGGAGAGACAGGCTGTGTATCTGATCCTGGAAGATAGCTGTTTGAAGAAACTTAAACGATACTTCCGACTCACCTAGCGACTCCTTTTCACAGCCTGTCTCTTTCTCTTCTTCTTTTTTTTTTTTTTTCTTTTTAATTATGTATATTTCTTTCGTGTGGCTCGTTTCCAGACCAGAATACAGATATCTCTGTACCTAAACTCCAGATTCATGTCCATCTGTGTCCAATTATTTAATTACTCACACTTTGTTTTCTATTACAAGAAAAAATAATTATGTATTACCGTATATTTAGCAACAACCACAAAACAGAAACATAAAATTCCAACTGTTCGGTCTATGTTACCCTTTTTAAGCGGAAATTGTGTTTTGAAATCGGATTACTAGCAATAGTAGGTGGTTCCTTTAATTTCATGTGTTGACTGAATCCACAAACGAACAATGAAACTGCTATAGTTTGCAATGTCGGACCTATAATTCCGATGTTCATATGCTATATATTTTTTATTACAATATTCTAGTTTCGCCAATCATAAAAAAGAAAAAAAATTGTTATATAAAATAATGATATAAATACTTTTTACAACTAAACGTTGTGATTAGTCGAGCGATAACAAAATGAAGTGGATCGCAGCAACATACAAAGGAACATGATAAACTCTTCTTGAGACAATCATGTTGATAGTAGTTTATGTTACATGATTCATGATGGCTCAACCATCTTTAGGTCGCACGACAAACTTTTTGATATTCACTTTTTCTTTTACTAACTTTTTTACCCACGTTGATTAATTTATGAGATATTAGAGAAACCTTATATGATTCTCCCGAAACCGATTCTCTTATATTGTAATGTATTTTTTTCCTACGTAAATCGCTATATACTCCTTTTCTTTGGTAAATGGTTTTATATGAATTTAGTTGATGCTTACTTTTTTTCTTTGGTCTTTAGGTTTACTAGTGGGACACTGAATAAGAAAGATGAGAGCCAAATTTCAAAAAATCGAAATCATTTCTTTTTTTCACAGACCAAAAGCTGGTGGCGATGGCCATAATTCTAGGATGGTCAAAATTTAAAATTCCGTGCATGTGTTGTTTAACTTATAATCATTTTATGTTATACTTTTGTTTTGGGATAACGTCAAAATGTTACGTAAATAATTTACAAAAAAAAATTACGTATATGTTATTACATTTGATTTTGTTTTTGGAACACACATTTGATTACTCTCTGTTTTTTTTTTTTTCAAAACGTGATTGCTTTCTTAAAGCGTTTATATGTTCCAAAACAATATTATAAAATAAACCTGGAAATGGTGGTGGTCGAGTGTACAACACATTATCGATAAGGTGGAACGTTACACAACCCGAAATCAGGGTTTAGTTTATTAATTCGCTTATGTGTTATATTAGGCTGAAAATGTTGTTTATAACACACTTTTAATTTGAAGTATTCATAATATACTAAACTACAAAAGCATTAAAAGGGTTTATAAGAAATTAAAGATGAGTTTAAAGGGCTGGGATTGGATGCTGGTCCCCTTCTCTTTTTCTTCAACTTTTTATTTGGTTATATTTTTTCTTCAACTTTATTGCTACTTCCACTTATCGAATGTGGAAATATTGTAGCAAATAAATGAAGAAACTATGGTGTATATAAGATCTATAATGCGCTACCAATGGACATCTGCTTTCAATATCGCTTGATCTATCACTAGTATAAAGCTAAGAGTATAATAACCATTTATCTATGAAAATATATAAAAGAAAGTATATATAAATAATGTAGTTTAAAGTTGAAACTCGCTACTTTTTTTAGCGAATTCTTGAATTTTCAGATCAACAACTTTGCTTAGAGCTATATACAACGTATTTATTTGGATTTTTTGTTTGTAGTGAATAAAGTTGTTGTTTTGTATCCATAGTTTTTATTAAGTTGTGTGTACGATTGATTAATAACATATGCGATCACGCACCGACGATAAGGAAGAAAAATAATATGTAAAGCTGAAAGTCTAAAACAATTCCTACGAATAAA
Source organism: Brassica oleracea var. oleracea (assembly GCF_000695525.1). Classification (NCBI taxonomy): domain Eukaryota; kingdom Viridiplantae; phylum Streptophyta; class Magnoliopsida; order Brassicales; family Brassicaceae; genus Brassica; species Brassica oleracea. The sequence continues at coordinate 40,202,835 of NC_027756.1, forward strand.
CTTTCATCATTTTTCTTTGACTTCTTAAGAAGTAACTCATGTGGCAAAAGCTTAATCATAGTGTAAATAGGGGAAAACTTGTGTGTAAATTGTAAAATTTTGCTTCTTTTTACTAACAAATAACTGAAAAAAATATATGTTTAAACGGGAGACAGCTTGACAAAAGTTGCGGAGGTTTGGGTTGGGGTCTAGCGAGAAAAGGGTAAGTAAACACTTTACAATGATGATAACCACGCTCCAATTATTTCCATCAACAGAGCATCCTCTAAAGTTATTTTCCAAATTTATATGTACAAAGTTTATAACTATTCGTGGCCTATTCTAGTACAAGCAAATATCGTACTTTCAAAATTAAAAACACAGGATCTCTGTAGCAAATGCTCACTATTGTAAACATAAAATTCATTAGTAATACGTCGAAAGATGATAAAAAAAAAGTTGATAATATATTTTGCCTTGATGGTATATTACCGATTGAAGCGATAAAATTTTCAAGCTGAGTAGGATGACTAATATTTTCCTAGTACGATAGCGATGAAAATATGTTTTGCATATACATTAGTACTGTAGCTAGTGCATTTGCAATCATGGTTTATACAGTTTCACATCATTATTTACGTCCAAAAGAGGACCCAATAACTTTAGACAAACTTTTTTAACTCCTATTTAATACCTCTTTTCTTCCAGATTTGAATGTGAAGTTTGACATTATGTCTTTTTTATGTCTTCATGAACCGACCACTGTCGTATAAGATCTGTGCCGGGACATTTTTAGGAAAATAAAAATAAAATATTTGTCAATGGTTAAAAAATAACAAAAACACGACTTCGAACAAATCAGCTTTGTAATTTTGTAAATAGAAACCCGAGATTTGGATATTAATTTTATCACATTCGATACAAATCCAAGAGATCCGATTCCGATACATAAACTTCTTAGGACATCTTCGTCGCTACTCCGTAATTTATTCCAAAAATAGAATGAAAAATGAAATATGAACAAAAAATAAATAAAAATACTTGATTTTTATTTGTTTTGTTCATATTCTATTTTCCACTTTATTTTTAGAGTAAATTATGGAAGGTAGATAAAGATGTTTTTAGTCTCCTGAAAAATATCATTTAAGAATGCTAGGCCGTGTTAATCTGGAACTTTTTAGTAGCTAAGTAAATCTCGTGGCATATGGTAGAAATCGTGTGTTGAAATGCTATCCAGCTTAACAATATTTAATTTGTTATGTCAACATATGTTCGATCTTTTTACCCAAAAACATATGTTCGATTATGCATTGCTTGCATGATTGATGTACGTTTGGTAAGCAATAATGTTTTTTTTTCGACGACTCAACGTTGCTTGTAATCAAGGGTTATCCAAGACGGGCCTTAATGGCAACATCCTCAACAGTTTTTAAATGGAGATAATTTATCAATCATTAAAAATAAATCATTTGACTAACTATTATTAAACCATAATACAACTCCGGTTAACATACAAAAAATGTTTCTTTAGTTTTTAGGTATAATTAATTTATCTTAAATTTATCACAAGAGAATTCTAATTTTTATATAATAGTTTTAAAAGTTTTTCGGGGTTTTTTGTATAGTTGAAAAAGTGATTGATTATGAATTTAAGTGAAGTAATTCGAGGAAACTTCCAACTCAATGATTTAAACCGAGCCTAATAATTTTTTTAACAGGTTCTTTGGCGCGACATTGTTCAATACAATGACAACAATTCCTTTCCGTGTCCGTATGATTATAGTCTTTAATCAGAGTTGTATTTTCCCCTATAATTGAGTTTAATAACGTACTTAATTAATAGTACTATTACTATCGTTGTTAATCTCTCCGCCACATATTAAGACACTATATATACGCTGCTTACTCATTAATGTTCTGTAATAGAATCGACAAGCCTCTCTCTTCTCTCTCTCTCCCTCAATATTCTGACTATGGAGATGAACGGCGATCAACCGCCGCTGATCTGGCCGCAGTTCGAATCTACTGGATACACTCGCCGACGATCTCAAATTCCGACGATTATAGTTCCAGCGATGATCGGAGTGATTTCAGCAGCTATGTTTCTTCTGTTTACGACCTTTGTCGTCCCTCCGTTCCTCTCGGTCACAACCCAGATTCTTCAGCCAGCTACGGTGAAGAGAGGATGGGACTCGATCAACGTGGTTTTAGTAGTTTTCGCGATTCTCTGCGGCGTACTCGCCAGACGAAACGACGACGGATCTTCTCCGTCTTCACATGGCCAAGAAGAAGAAGTAGCAGCTGTCGCAAGCGGCGAAGTGATCGCCGGTGAAGAGACTACAATCTCTTCCTCGCCGGCGGTTTCGCACGAGTGGTTTGATGACGTGTATGACGCTGATAGGCTAAAGATCTACGAGAGCTTTAGTAGCCGGAGTTTCTCGCATAGTTTACCGGTTACCGGAACCGTACCGTTGAGGCGTAGCAGTACGTCGTATCCTGACCTGAGAAACGGAGTTCTCAGAAGAAGTGATGACCGACCGTTCCGGTTCTACGATGATTTCGAAATCGACAAGTACCGATCGCATTCAACGGTGGTGATTGACGAACAACCTCAGAGTCGCTTTAAAACTGAAATACAAGAATCTGAGCCTAAGGAGATTCATGTTGATAAGTTCGTGGTAAGACCGTCTTCTCCGCCGCAACAACCACCGGAACCACCACCTAATCCTCCACCTCCGGCTGAAGTTGTGCAGAAACCGAGAAGGACTCATCGTTCCGTCAGAAACAGAGATACGCACGAAAAGCCAAGACGCAGTGACACTACTTCTGATTCAAGATTTAAACGAACGTTACGGCCTCCGCCGTCACCACCTCCGCCTCCACCTCCTCCACCGCCTCCGCTTGTAACCGCCACGCCACCGAGGACTCTTCAGCGGAGAAAAAGCAATGCGGCGAAAGAGATTAAAATGGTGTTTGCTTCACTGTATAACCAAGGAAAGAGGAAGAAGAAGCTTCAGAAACATAAGAGAAAAGAAGGAACTGAATCTCCGGTGGTGGTGGAGGCGGAACCACCGCAATACCGATCGTCAATTCCGCCACCGTCTCCGCCTCCACCTCCACCACCTCCTCCGCCACGATCGTCACAGTCAGTGTTTTACGGATTGTTCAAGAAGGGAGTTAAGAGCAAAAAGATTCACTCCATCCCGGCGCCGCCGCCACCTCCGCCGCCGAGGATGACAAAGTTGGCTCCTCAGACACCACCGCGGAGAGTGAAATCCGGTAGACCTCCGCGTCCGACGAAACCGACAAGTTTCAACGAAGAGAGCTACCAAGGATCTCCGTTAATCCAAACCACGCCACCTCCACCTCCGCCGCCTCCTTTCCGCGTTCCGCCGCTAAAATTCGTGGTGAGTGGTGATTTCGCGAAGATACGGAGCAATCAGAGCTCAAGATGTAGCTCCCCTGAGCGAGAAGTGATTGATGTTGGCTGGGGTCTAGAACTCACACAATCTGAGGGCGGAGAGGAAAACAACGCCGCCGTAAATAGTGGTGGTGCCGCCGGGACGGGGTTCTGTCCAAGCCCGGACGTTAACACGAAAGCCGACAACTTCATCGCCAGGCTAAGAGACGAGTGGAGGCTTGATAAGATGAACTCTGTGTCTGTCAAGGGGAAAAGGAACATGAGCTCTGTGTAAGGACCATAATGAAACGACGTGGTTTTCTCTTCTTCAGAGTTTGCCTGCCCTGCAAGCAACGCACAAGTACACGATCATTCAACAAAACATCTTCAAGCAAAGTAAATGGTTAAAGAGATATGGCAATGGCAGAGACAATCATCACTCGGGTAATGTTAGTTTTACCGGTAAAGTATATAGCCTACAACCGGGTGGTATTTTTGAGTTTAACCGATGGTGGGCCTTTTGTAACGGTGTGTTTGATTTTAAATGTCGGTTTGGAGTTTCCGATAAAAAATTAGAGATAACTTGGTGGTGTAAGAAATGTTTGGTAGTTGTTATGATGTATGTATGTCCCAGTGATTTGGATATATAGTTGTGGGCTCTTAGTATTTTTGGGCCTGCCTCTTGTGACTTTTTCCCCGTTTACATTGAAAAGGCGTTTTTGAGTATTGCTTTAAGCTATTTTTCAAGAACCAACATTTTTTACTATTTATCAAGTTTTGAGTTGGGGAATTCTAGTTCGGACTCGGGGAAATGGATTTACCTTAAAATTATCATGGAACGACACAGTTGGACAAAAGAGCTTCCCTAAAAAGTTCTTGTAGAAATCCATAATAAAAGCCTAAAGTAGAACATTGAAGCCTTAATTTGGGCTCTACACAATGCAAACCTACTTAGAGATCTTGTCCATACAAAGTATTGTTTGAAAGGTCCATTAGAGCCCAATCAATAAAGTGTTGACTACGTGGATGCTGCAATATGAAAAAAAAGTTACCATGATAAAATATTAAAAGTTGATAATTATTCACTTATTCCAATAGGCAATGTGTTTGACACTAATTTTTTTAAAAAATCACTAAGATTTCTAATGAAAGAGAATATAAAAGAAATATTATCCTAGAGTGAAGTCCGAGGGAAGCATCTAACTGCATATATTTTTTTTTTATCTCAATATCATTGATACATCTATTTAAACTCGTGTCGGACGAAAACTCATTGAGTTTGAAACGCAAATTGTAGTAAACTATGGATGTTGAAGAATAGATTTTGTAAAGATATCAGCCAATATCCATGCTATTTGGAGAGAGAGGAACATTCGTAGACATGGTGAACAATCAAAGCCAGTGAGTTGTATAGTCAAGTTTGTGGACAAAACAATTCGACTCAAACTTTTGTTGGTAAAGGGGCAGGGGGCATAAGTATCTTGAAGAATGGCTTATCACTTGGTTTGGAACAAGACTAGAGTAAATACATGATGAAGAAGAAGTTTCATGTTTATTCTTTGTATTAAGTCTAAAAAACAGTGACACTTGATGTCATATGATCATAATAAAATAGATGAGGTGGGACGCAAGTACTTGACTAGAGGAATTTGTGAACCTCGTGGGCATAGTTTTAATCAAAGAGTTATCTCAGGTGCATTAAGACGGTTTAATCATTTTTGGTTTGATTAGTATGGTGATTAGTTAGAATACAGTGTCAAGAAAAAAATGCATATTGTTTCTTTTGTTATTTATTCATCAACGAGAAAAAAGTGGAAGTGTTGGATTTGCCACAGAGGGATTTGATAGTTGGAATAAGTCTGACAGATTGGCTGGCCATGTAGGTGTGATAAATAGCTTTCACAACATAGCCAAGAAGAAGTGTGAAGATTTGATGAGACAAGGCTAGTCAATCAAACATGCTTTTCAAAAGCAAACCGATGTTGTAAAAAAAGAGAGTATCATATCCGACTAAATGCTTCAGTCGATGCTGCTAGATACTTACTGAAACAAGGATTACCGTTTTGTTCTCATGATGAGACAGCCGATTCTAGCAGCAAAGGAAATTTTTTGGAGTTAGTGAAATATACTGCTGCACAAAATGAAGATGTAACCAAGGTTGTGCTGAAGAATGCTCTGGAAATAATCAAATGGTATCTCATTCTATTCAAAAATATATTGTTAATTGCTTTTCGGAAGAAGTAATTAATTCCATAGTTCAAGAGATGGACAATGATGTGTTTGCTTCATTGGTGGATGAATCAGCTGATTGTTCTATGAAAAAGCAAATGGCTATAGTTTTTAGCTTTGTCGATAAACATGGTATGGTCAAAAAATATTTGTTGGTCTTATCCATGTGAAGGATACATGTTCTTTATCTTTGAAATCTGGAATTGATTCATTGATTGATAAATATAGGCTGAGTCCAAAAACGATGAGAGAACAAGGCTATGATGGAACATGAAATCTGAGAGGTGAATTTAATGGTCTGAGAGCACTGCTTTCAAAAGAAAACAGTTCGGCATACTATGTACACTATTTTGCTCACCAACTACAATTGGTAGTTGTTTCTGTCGCGAAGAAACATTCTGAAGTTAGAAATTTCTTTGAAAAGATATTTTTGTTAGTGAATGTGGTTGCAGCTTCTTGTAAAAGGAAAGATAAGATGCGAGAAATTAAGCAGGATATAATTGAAAAGGGAATAAGAAATGGTGAAATCAAGACTGGAAAAGGACTGAATCATGAGTCTTCTCTTCCAAGACCAGGAAGTACACGTTGGGGTTCTCATTATAAAATGTTGTTGCGGTTAGTTGAGATGTTTTCTTCTGTGGATGAGATGCTTGTGTACGTCGAGGATGAAGGTGATGATCTTACCCAGCGAAGTCAAGCAAATGATCTTCTAAAATATTTCCATACTTTTGATTGTGTATTCTACCTACATTTGATGTTGCATATTTTTGGATTCAAAGAGAACTTGCCACTGGCCTTGTAACTAAAAGATCAAGACATCCTAAATGCTGTCTCATTAGTAGAAACCACTAAGTGACAACTACAATGTTCAGAGATGACGGCTGGGATTCTTTTGTGAATGATGTTTCAGATTTTTGTGAGAAACATGACACTGGTATTCTCAACATGGAAGACGATTTCATCGATCCAAGGAAGCCAAGCAAAAAAAAATCAACATTACCAACTTGCATCATTATCAAGTCAATTGTTTTTATACAGTAATGGATATGGAGCTTCAAGAGTATAATGGTCACTTTAACGAGGCAAACTCTGAGTTACTCGTTTGCACATCAACTTTAAGTCATACTGCTTCATTCTGTGAGTTTGATAAAGAAAAGTTATTGAGACTGGATAAATTCTATCCTGAGGATTTTAGTGTTGTGGAGTGCATATCACTTAAACAGCAACTTGACATTTATATTGATAGTGTACGAGGATATGAAAGGTTTGCTAATTTGAAACATCTTGGAGATCTATCGTGGTTAATGGTAGAAACCAAGAAACTTCTTTCTCAAACTTTGGTGTACAGGCTTTTGAAGTTATCTTTGATTTTGCATGTTGCTACTGCAACCGTTGAGAGATGTTTTTCAGGAATAAAGACCGTCAAGACAGTATTACGAAATCGCATCTGTGATCAGTTTCTAAGTGATTGTATCATTTGTTTTACTGAAAAAGAAATATTTGAAGATGTAACCAATGAAACTGTTATAAAAAAGTTTCAAACTATGAGTGAGCGTAGAGTACATTTACAGTTTTTTGGTCATTTAAACATTATGTTTTTATTTTTTTTTCTGACCCCAGTACAAAAAGTTTTTGGTTCCACCACTGCTTGATGTACAAATGTTTTGATTGAATAAATTTTACATTCATTCAAAAAAAAAAGATATCAGCCAATAGCTGAGAAATTGGATTTGATTACATAGAATCTTTGTCTCAATATCATTTTTAACTGAAACTCCCAGTTCTCTTCGACAATACCCTTTTTTCAATCGATACTGTCAGTTGAAATTTTGTCATTTAATCAGCTTTTCTTAAATCATTCACGATTGGATACAAAAGAGTAATCAGACCTACCAACCCTCTTGGATTATCTTCTTTGTTTAATCGACACTATCAGCTGAAGTTCTTGCCATCCAATATGCTTTTCTTAAAGCATTCACAATTAAATTCAAAAGAATAATCAAAACTCTCAATTTTTTTGGACGCTCCTCTTTGCTCAGTGGACATTATCAATGGAAGTTTTTGTCATCCAAACTGTTTTTTCTTAAAAAAATTCAAAGTTAAATTCAAAGAATAACAATTCAATCATGCTCTTTTCAAGCTTAGCCGGAACTCCAAATACGAAATTTCATAATATTCAGTTGGATATAGTTATTGTTGTTACTAAATTTGATATTTTTGAAGTTTGTCTCTCATATTTCAAATAGGAAGGCAAATGTTCTTGGTAAACCGTCCCTTCTATAGATGTCACTGTATTGTCTAGATAATTATGTTAAGAGAAAATTACCCAGATTAACTTATATTTTTTAGATAATTAGTAGTTTAATTATATGCTATCATTGCATCTTATTTTAGGTAGATAAAGACCAAATACTCATAATAGTTCAATTTACTATGTTACTGTCATTTTATATTTATTTCATTAATAAAATAAAAAACCTTTAAAAACAAAAGATAATAAATTTCTTTCGTGATATATCGATGAAAACAGAGAACACTGTAAAAATGATAACTATAACTTTCATCTGATTCTTTTTTCTGTAATTTTATCCAAGAGTGTTTACTCTGTCTTCTAAAGACGAGTTTGGTTTCATAATGGCATCTCCAGATTTTATTTTGAAACTATTTCTTTGTGTTTTTATTTTCTCTTTAACTGAGAAAAATACAGAATCACTCACAGTGTTTTGGATATTGACCACTTCATCTCCCAATTCATTGTTGTTATTTCCGGCATGGAATTCTTGTCCATGATCTACAACAAAACAATCAATATATCTATGTTGAAACCAGATTCAAATGGTAAAGAACTTATTCTGACCGCTTTGCTTTGGAAACAATTGTAATGGAAATCGTCTTGGATAGAATGTGAAATAAACAAGATTTGAGGAATAATTTTGTTGTTGTTTGACGATGTTTTTCGAATCATTAAAAATTGGTAGGTCCAATCTTTATTGTTTTTAAGAGAATCATTATATTGGATTGTTAATCGATGGATATCTATTGATCTAAACTGAAGTTTGGCAAATGTTATATAACAAAGGAAGTTGTAAAGAAAAGCTTGGAATTCGATTATTATAGGATTAAACTATGAACTTTAATTTTTATGTTTTAAGGTATATAATATTATAGGAATTAGATTTTATTTAGAATTTAAGGTTTCAAGAATTTGATCGAATGTATGATTGATGAATGTGACCGCATTGAAATATTCTATTCTTGAAGAAGATAGTTCAGAAGAAAACTTCTTCGAATTTGATTTTATTTTATGTATTAATTGTTTAGTATAGTATTTTTTTCTTTCAAATTTGCAGTTGGTTGCATATTTATTATCCTATTTGTAATGTTACATTTTATATAAATAAATAATTGTTAAAAAGACAAAGAACACTTCATTCAAAATCAAAAGCTAGGGTTCCATCGAAAAGCTGAAAAGCTGTATGATTTGATTTCGCCGGGGATTAAATCCTTTTCCCCAGTGTCATGTTCTTGTTTCCATGTTTATTCCTTTGAGCATAACAGTGTCATTATCACACATTCATAAATACATATGGTACAATATGCTCTTTTCATTTATTGGAAACCATTAAACATCGAATCAGCTTTTCTATATAATTTTGGTTCAGAAGAAAGTACTGATTACTGAATTCGTAATAAGCCAAGTTAGGAGTAGAAGATGAACATAATGCAAGAGGAAATTAATTTATGTTAAAGGGATATCCATAATGAACACCAAATAGCCATTTGTTTTTGAGAAATACAATAGGATAGCACTAAAAAAGTTTATGTCACAAATATAGACCGTAAGAATCAAAATGACCAAAATGTTTCATTAAAGAGGTAAATATACACTTATACCCCTAGAGTTAACTAATTCAAACCTTAGGGTTTAGAGTTGAGGAGTGTGGATTTGGGATTGAGATTTAAATTTTATAAAATAAAAAATAAATATTAAAAATTTTAAAATAAAAATTTTAAAAATAGTTTCAAAAAGTATTTTCGAATTACAAAAAGAAAATTTGAAAAAAAATAAAAAAAATTCGAAACAAATTATAAACAATTTTTTTAGAAAAAAGTTCGCATTTGAAAACATATAATCTAAAACTATAAAAACAATTATTTTTTTAAATTTTTTTATTTTTATTGTTTTTATTTTTTTATATATCTAGGGTATTAAGGTCTTTTTACCTATTAAATGAAGCATTTTGGTCATTTTTTTCCTTTTGGTCTATTTTTATGATCAAAACTTGAAAATGATCTATTTAGGAGAATTACCCTTTGTTTTTTTTTTCAAATATCCAGTGACCGCAATAACCATTTGTTTTTTTCTCAAATATCCTTGATCTCCAACAATTTTTATTTGCACCATGAGCGAAAAAGAAGCAGAATTTATGTTAAGGGGAGAACGAAATGTAGAACAAGACGATCGCTTGATGGGTGGTTTTTGTAAAAGTTTTGTTTTAGTTAATTAAATTGGTTTAAATGACTTTTATTCAAATTATTTGTCAGTTTTGAAGGTTTTGGTTTAAATCAATTTAAACACTGGTATACAAGATAATTTCAAAATTAAATAGTTTAATCCGGTTTGCAATAACCATGCTGGTTAAGTGGAATTTAAAAAATTTGGGGCCAAAGAATAAACAAATATGTTAATCATAATTAAATTTGTGACAAATCTATCAAATCCTAACTAAATCTGTTAAAATTAAGTAAATTTATAGTTAAAGAATAATAAATCAGTCAAAACTTAATTAAATCTGTTAAAAATAAGTAAATATGTGGCCTAAACAATAACAAATCTATCAAATCCTATATAAATCTGTTTGAATTAAGTAATTTTTTGGCTAAAAATTAAATCTGCTGATTCCTAATTAAATCTATAATTTTTTTTTATAAATCTATGGTCAAACGTGAAAAATTTGTTATAAAAGATCTGTAAATTTTTTTTTTAAGTCTATAAATTTAGAAATAAGTTTATCGTCAAAGAAAATAAGTGCCTACATAACACGTGAACAAAATAAGCATGTCATTAGAAAAATCATAATATTAAAAAAAAATTAATAATAGCATTTTCGTGATTATTGTCTTTGTTAACAAATCAAATATGGGTAAATTAGGTATAAAAACAAACAGGTAATTAAAATAAAATTATAGTTAAACTACTAATTACTGTCTATTTTAAAGGAACTTGCATATCAGTGTTAATGAAATTGTGTGATCTAATCGGATATATTTGGATTATTTTTCTTGGTATAAATTTTTACTCCCTCGATTTCTAAATAATGCATGTTCTAGCACTTTTTACTTATTTCTAAAAGATTAATGTTTTAGATTTTGTATGTATTTTTAATAATGAATTGTATACTTCAAGAAATGTTAATTGACAATTTTGAATTTATTGAATTGCTATTGGTTTAAATTTATGGGAAATTGTTATACTTTTAAAAATTCATGCATTGAAAGTTAAATTGTGAAAAATCTAAAACATACATTATTTAGAAACAGATGGAGTATTTATTAAAACATCAAAAGAGCATATTGCATGTAGCACTTGTATTTGTTATTTAATATGATCATTTTACAACTTTTAACAACTTGACATATCCATCATATGTGTGGACAAGCATCTCCGCCTCACGGAAACTACTATTCCTGGGGATCAGACAGAAGATTCATTCTGGCTATGAAGTTAGGGTGTGGGAGGATCCATGGATCCCAACAAGACCTGCTAGACCAGCTATACCTGTAGCGCCTGTGATGAACCCGAACATGAGAGTTAGTGATCTCATTAACCAGGACTCGAAGGAATGGGAGGAAGGGACGTTAGAGAACTATGTCCATCCTGGTGATATACCACTTATTCGCAGTATGGCCATAAGCTCTACTCATCGTCAGGATTCTTTCTGCTGGGAATACACGAGGAATGGACAATACACAGTTAAGTCTGGATATTGGGTTGCTCAAAATCTGCTGAAGCTAGATGAGGAAACGCTGATACTGGAACCAAGTATCACTATACTTCAAGCCTTTGCTTGGAAGTTGAAAGCGCCTAGGAAGATATGTCATTTAATATGGCAAGTGATAACGGGTCAGGTGGCAGTAACGAGAAATTTAGTAAGAAGAAATATGCGGTGTGATAACTACTGCCCGAGGTGTGGGGAGGCAGAAGAATCTGTAACTCATGCTATATTTGAATGCCCTCCTGCTCTGCAAGCATGGTCTTTATCGACAACTCCTACAAGCCCAGGCATATTTCCAGCGTCAAGTGTCTATACAAACATGGACTATCTATTCTGGAGAAAAAAGAATATCATAGCTTCCAAGACAGGGATCCTTATCCCTGGATAATATGGTATATATGGAAGGCTCGCAATGATAAGTTCTTCAGGGGAATAGACAGAGATCCTTTGGAGCTAGTCCGATATGCAGAAAGCGAATGCCAAGCCTGGTTTAGTGCAAACGAGTTGATACCACCGGTAGTGCAAGACAACAACAATGAGGAAAACCAAGTCTTAAGCTTGGGTAATATTTGCCTCCTGGATGGATCATGGACAGCTTCCGATAGCTTCAGTGGATGCGGATGGGCTTGGATGGATAGCGGGGAGAACATACAACTTATGGGTACTCGGAACTTCACTCGATGTGAATCAACATTGCATTCTGAGATAGAAGCATTGCGCTGGGCGATGGAGAATATGCTTCAACACTCGCCATGTCAGAGCTTTGGAACAGACTGTAAGGAGCTGATTGCTATGATAAATGAACCCCAAAAATGGCCAAGATTTACGACAGAATTGGAGAAGATAGAGACGTTGCAGATCTGCTTTCCGGACTTCAAAATCATACATGTTCCACGAGTGCGCAATCAGTTTTCGGACTTTTTAGCTAAGACTGCTAGGACATTTCGGAGAGAGTTACTTTTTATTGGTTGTTCTATTCCGGTCTGGTTACCCAGACCACCTCAAGCTTGAGTAATAGAATGGCTGTTCGACGTTAAAAAAAAAGAAAAACAACTTGACATATAGATAAATAAAAAACGGAAAACACGTATGTTTTGCTTAATCATATTCAAATGTCAAATGATTTGTTGTGGCTATATATAACACTTTGTCTGATCGCGAATCCCATTATTATACTATAAAACTATACTAGAGCTTGACCCGCACGCCCGTGCGGATACTTATTTTCATTTTATATACATGAATATTATTTAAATATTTATTATTTAATATTTTAAATATTTATCATATTTTAAAATGTTTATAAACACAATAATTAAATAGTTTACATGCTGCAAAAAAAATATTGATTTGTGCGATTTACTAAATCTTTATCAAATATTGACTCATTGATATATTTGAGTAATATTTTTTAACACGAAATCGTTTCACAAATGTAATAATATTTTATATATTTTGATTAGATATAGGCCATGTGGCAAAAATTTTGTACATTAGAAAATAATATTTAATTATAAACATTAATATAAATAGATTATTTTGTTGAAAATAATTAATAGTAACTGAAATGGTTAAATATATTTTAGAAATATTTGAAATATATATATTTTAGGCAAGATTTAGATAGACTAAAAATAAATATTCGATTATAAATAATCCATATTATTGTACAAGTAATTCAAAATATTTAATTCTTAACATGTATAGATTTTATTTTTGAAAGTAATTAATGGTAACCTTAATGGTTAAACATACATCTTGGAATATTCAAAATATATATATTTTAGACCTTACAAGCTAAATGTGTGAAAATTATATGATATTAGGAAAATATTACATAATATTATTAAAAATCATTTATAAATTCGATTTTTTCTAAAATCTAGCTGAATCATTTTAGGAAATATATTAAACACAAAATTTTAGGTGAAATTTATTTAGGAAATGATTTAGTAAAATATGAAAAAACAAAATATCCATAAATATAGCTTCATTTAATACATCAATGGCATGACATTGTAAATATAGTGAAAAATTAAGGGGTAATCTAATTTTGTACTCTCATTTTAATAGATTAGATAATTAACAGAAACAACATTAATTAATATCGTCTCGAGGAACTTCACTTCCTCATAATAAAATACCTTATACCACTCCCACAAACTTCTCTTTCTATCACCATCTTTAATCTCTTTTCTCTTCTCACCGGAAAATAAATCAAAATGATCACCGGCAAAGATATGTACGACGTACTAGCGGCGATGGTACCGCTATACGTAGCTATGATACTAGCCTACGGTTCGGTACGGTGGTGGGGAATATTTACACCGGACCAATGTTCCGGTATTAACCGGTTCGTTGCGGTTTTCGCGGTTCCTCTTCTCTCTTTCCATTTCATATCCTCCAATGATCCTTATGCTATGGATTACCAATTCCTCGCCGCCGATTCTCTTCAGAAAGTCGTCATCCTCGCTGCACTCTTTCTTTGGCAGGCCCGTCTCTTATAAGTGACCTCACCATATATATTATTATGTTTTTATTTTTAGTCTATAGTCTTTATAAATTCACCACCAGGATAGATGGTATATACTATGAAAATATCTAGCCTTTCGACCCGAATGATTAACTGATAAAACCTTCTATCCAAGAGCATCTCTATCCCTAGTGTGAGGAAGGAGTTCTCAACAAAACATTAAATAAGAAGTATAGTATATATATATATATATATATATATATATATTCAATTTTGAGATACCTTTGCAATGTTTTATTGTATGAATATCTCAAGATTTTGAAAACAAAATGAATATGTGTATATATATATATATACTATTTTCATCTATTGTTTTGTTATAAACTCATCAAAGACATGAAGCTTGGTAATATCTACACAAACTCATTTGGTTGATATGTTTTTCTTTTGGTACCTAAGAATATATGTTGGTGTGAATTTTTTTTTAATTATGTTGATGTTGATGTGTATTATTCTCAGGCGCTTAGTCGCAGAGGAAGTCTAGATTGGACGATAACGCTATTTTCGCTATCGACACTACCGAACACGTTGGTAATGGGAATCCCATTGCTCCGGGCGATGTATGGAGACTTTTCAAGCAATTTAATGGTGCAAATAGTTGTGCTTCAAAGTATCATATGGTATACATTAATGCTCTTCTTGTTCGAGTTTCGTGGCGCAAAGCTTCTTATCTCGGAGAAGTTCCCAGAAACCGCCGGTTCCATCACTTCTTTCCGAGTTGATTCTGATGTTATCTCTCTCACTAGCCGTGAACCCCTCGAGGTAAGGTTATTTAAAATAGTGGTCCTTTAAATGTTGGTTCAGGTTAACCCCCCGATTAACTCAAGTAAACTAGAAATCGACTAATTACAACGTGGTAATAATATATACTACTTAACCTATGTTGTTTTTGGTGTCTTTTTAGGTATATATGTCATATTATTATATCGAGAAAATTGACAAAATAATCCTCAACATTCAAAAATAAGCCAAAAAAATCTCCAATTCACAAACACGTCATTTTAACCTTCAACTTCTAGTCAAACACGAATAAATCTTATACTTTCGTTGACCAAACCATTTCAGTTTCGTCAAAAGTCAATTGTTTAGTGCCGTTAGTTTATATTTAACGGTTGACTTTTAATAAAGCCAAAATGGCTTGGTCAACACAAATATGAGATTTTTTTGTTCCAATTTTAAAGTTGAAGATTAAAATTGCTTATTTAAAAATATCTTAATTAATAATTGTTGTTTTTCTTTCTTTTTTTTGACATGAAAAATTGTAGTTTTTCATATTGATTAGAATGACTAACCTAATCAAATATGTTCAAATAAGCTTAGATATAATATTTTTAAAAAGAATTAAAACTAAAAAAAATTAACAAAAAATCTTAATTAAAAATACAATTATAATGTAAATTCAGATATAACAAAAAATAATTAAGTGCTTATGTTAAAAAAAATTAAGAATTAAAACATAAAAGTTGAAGGTAAAACCCTAAACACGTTGTTGTTAGAAGTATGATCACATATACGCCGGCGGCTGATGTATAGAAACAGTTGCTGGAGTCAGCCGAAGATACCTTTCACGCATTCGCCTTCAGCCTTTTTCACTTGCCTCATCTTCTAATTATAATTGTATTTTTAATTAAGT
The DNA here is from genome assembly GCF_000695525.1 of Brassica oleracea var. oleracea. Lineage (NCBI taxonomy): Eukaryota > Viridiplantae > Streptophyta > Magnoliopsida > Brassicales > Brassicaceae > Brassica > Brassica oleracea. The sequence goes on from NC_027756.1 coordinate 40,218,605, forward strand.
TTTTTTTTAAAACAATTTTTAGTTTTTAATTCATTTTTAAAAATATTATATCTAAGCTTATTTGAACATATTTTATTAAGCTAGTGATTAGAATCGATATGAAAAACAAAAAATTTTGTTGTAAAAAAAATAACAATTTTTAATTAAGATATTTTTAAGTAAGTAATTTTAATCTTCAACTTTTAAATTGGAAAAAAAAATCTCATATTTGTGTTGACCAAGCCATTTTGGCCTCATTAAAAACAAACCGTTAAATATAACTAACGTCACTAAACAGTTGACTATTGACGAGAATGAAATGACTTGGTTAATGAAAGTACGAGATTTATTCGTGTTTAACTAGAAGTTGAAGGTTAAAATGGTGTGTTTTTTAATTAGAGTTTTTTTGGCCCGTTTTCTAAAGTTGATGGTTATTCTGTCAATTTTGCCTTATTATATCTAGTACCTTTTTGTCACATACGTTGTAGAGGGTTTGGTTGAGTCCTGACCAGTGCCGTGCGAAGGACTGTGAGGGGCCGAGGCAAATAATATAGTTTTATCTAGGTTTAAATTTTTTTTAAAAAAAATTATTAATAAAATAAAATTATACAAGTTTTTATATTTGTACCAAAAATTTATAATTTTATAATTATAGAATATAATATATATATTGAAAATAAAAATAAGATATTTATAATATAGTAAATATTTATATTTATTTAGAAACATGAAAAATAAAACTATATATCTATTTATAAATTTATATCTTTAATTCACAATATAAACAGATAATATAACTGTTTCAAATTCAAGAGTCCCAATTCAATGTACAAACTACCATGTGATATAACAATTAACTAAATTATAAAATTAAATGTAATTAATATAACTAATTAAACCAAGTACTAGGGAAAAAAGGGGTCCTAATTAAATTTAACAGTTTTGGAGAGGGCCTGTTGTTCAAAAAAAAAAGGAGAGGGCCTAAGGCAATTGCATCATTTTGTATGCCTTAGGCACGGCTCTGAGTCCTGTTACTTTGGTTATATCCAGTTAATTTCACATTGACTCAAATTAATCCCTGAAAACATGTATTTTTAATATAAATCAGACCGATGAGGAGATAGATGACGACGGAAAGCTCCATGTAGTGGTCAGGAGTTCAAACGCCGCCTCATCGATGATCTCATTCAATAAGTCTCACGGCGGAGGAATGAACTCATCCATGATCAAGCCGCAAGCCTCAAATCTAACTGACGCCGAGATTTACTCAGTTAGCTTTAACCAGACAGATTTTTACGCTATGTTTAATGCAAGCAAAGCTCCTAGCCCTCGTCACGGCTACAGCAAGAGTTACGGTGGCGCAGGATCAGGTCGCGGCGGAGATGTTTACTCGCTTCAGTCGTCTATAGGAGTGGCACCGAGAGCTTCGAGCTTTAATGAGGAAGTTTTTAAGACGAAGAAAGGAGGGAGAAGTATGAGTGGTATGTCTTTTGTTTTTGCTATTTGTTTTTATAAAAAATTAGTATCATCTTATAAACCTAAAATGTATCGTATTTTTTAAATATTCAGCAGCAAATTTACAGAAAAGAATAAAAGTTCATGTTTTCTGTGATAATCATGTTATACTGAAATTTTAAAATATAATTTGTACATATCAGTTCCCTACCCACCACCGAATCCGATGTTCACGGGGTCAACGAGCGGAGCAAGTGGAGTAAAGAAAAATGAAATTGGTGGTGGAGGAGAACAGAAGAACAAGGAGATGAACATATTTGTTTGTAGTTCGAGTGCTCCTCCTATTTCGGAAGCCATCGCTAGGAACACTATTACCAGAGGTGCCTCCATCGATTCATCCATCGACCTCAGAGCTTCTCTTCATTCTAACGACAACCTCGCTTCCGAAGGTTAATTAATATTCCATGCAACCACTAATTATTAATTTATCATATTACTATCTTTTTGTCTTCTATTATAAGTACATGTTATCCAATAATGAAAAATAGTCAATATACTAAAACCTTCGAATAATGATCATAAACAAAGAATAATAATATTAATTCCTAAAATTCTGATGATGACAGCGATGCAGAGTCTGATACAGAACAAGACACCCGGAAGAAAAAGGCATGTGGAGGTGGACCAAGAGGGTAAGAAAGGCAATGACGTAGAAGACGGTGGTGTCGGCGGTCCGAGGAAACAGCAAATGCTGCCGGCCAGCGTGATGACAAGACTAATACTGATAATGGTTTGGAGAAAGCTTATTCGAAACCCTAACACTTATTCTAGTCTCTTTGGCCTTGCTTGGTCCCTTGTCTCCTTCAAGTAAGTCACTATTTTATTCTTGTTTTCTTACTAATTTTACTATACACATACATCAAAATTGTATGAAATAATAACATCTTTAACATACATACATATACCAAAAAGAATACAAAAGAGGGTAAAATAGATACATAATTTAGCCATTTTGCATATATTTATATGATTTTGTTTGCTTCTTGTTGATTTGTGTATCTATTATGATTTCATGGAAAGGTGGAATATAAAGATGCCAACAATAATGAGTGGATCGATTTCGATATTATCTGATGCAGGTCTTGGCATGGCTATGTTCAGTCTTGGTATTGTTTGTTCCTCTTCCTACGTTGCATACTTGCTTGGCTTAACGCTACATAAATAATTACTTCTTGTGTTGTTGAGTTTTATTAACTATCGTGTTTATTGATTGTTAATAAATAGGTTTATTTACGGCATTGCAACCAAAGATAATTGCTTGCGGAAAATCAGTAGCAGTCTTCGCGATGGCCGTGAGGTTCTTGTCCGGACCAGCCGTAATCGCAGCCACCTCGACTGCAATTGGTCTTCGAGGCAATCTCCTCCATATCGCCATCGTTCAGGTTAATCTTGTATTTTATGTATAATTCAGTTTAACTTACAATTGATGATTTAGTGATATTTCTTAAACAGTTTGAAAAAAAAAACGCTTCCAGTAAGCCCTTTCTCAAAAAAAAAACCGTTTCTTAGATAATTTCATATATATATACAATTATTGATAAGAAAATTAATATTTTGTAGGCTGCTCTTCCTCAAGGAATCGTCCCTTTTGTTTTCGCTAAGGAATATAACGTCCATCCTGATATCCTAAGCACTGCGTGAGTTATCTTTCGACATTAAATATATGCATATATCACATTTGATGATTAATACAGTTTCTGTAGAAAATAATTCGATCAGTCAGTTTTTATTTTACGGTTTCCTTTCTTCGTCTGAAATATCTCATATCCAAAAAATCTTAAACATCATTTCAAAACTCTAAAGCTTTTCTGTAGTCATATTATAAGATATCCTATTTCCTTAAAAATTAAATATCGAAGCAAAATTTCAGTATTCCAAATTATAAGATATGTAAATTGTTTTGCAGGGTTATATTCGGAATGCTGGTTGCTCTGCCTGTAACAGTACTCTACTACGTTCTTTTGGGCATTTAAGTAATACTGAAACGCAATGGCAAATAAAAGACGGTCGATATCACCGAAGGTAACTAAAACTATACTAAGGAAAAATATTAATCCCTCCAGGTGGCTCTTAGGTAAATGGACCATTCAGTGTCTCATTAAATTAATTTATAGCATATGAACATGATAGTAGAGATTTTAAAGTTTTGCATAATTTATAGCACAAAATAAAAAAGCATATTGTTGTGAATAGAGAAAGAGAAAATAAGTTAATCTTATTATTAGTCCGTAGAGATCGATACTTTGTATAGAATACAAGTTAGGGTTTAGGAACCTTCTAGAACATGGACTTTTTTCGGGCCTATGATGGACATCCACATTAATATTCATAACACTCCCCATTCGATGTCCATTATACAAAATAAGTCCTAAAGCGCGTATGATGCTGCCTCGTTAAAAATCTTACCAGGAAAATCCGTTGGAAAAAACCATGGTTAAGGGAAAAAGAGTGCAGCGCGCATCTACTCTCCCTGATGAGAACATAACTTGAGATATCTGATAGGAGACAATCCAGTGTGATGAATTAACTTTTTTGACTTGGGCTTGGACCGGTTCACTTCTCTTGATAGATCTGACACTCCTCACTGAAACTTGAATATCTTGATGACCGTAGGACGAAATGACTTCAAACCACTTGGAAATCGAAACTAGCATCCATGTCTAACATGAGGTACCGGCCTGGCTCTGGTAAGATGGTAGTATCGAGCAATATTTGGGATATCAGTCGAAATAAGGTATTCTGAGACAACTTGTACATGTTCCACAAAACAGCCATATCTCGAGTTCTATCATCGGGAATGACTTGATTCAAATTGGAGATTAAAGTAGACTCAAAGATCTTTCTTTGGACACCAATTTTATATTTTAATTCCATCAAGAAGGTTTCCTTTTATTGGTAAACTTTCGACCTTCGATTCTTTCTCGCAAATGGAATGTGGTCATGTCTTGATTCTTTTTCAAGCATGATTAATCTTGATCATTTTGTTATACTTCTATAAATCTCGAAAAGTAATTTGGAAGATTGATAACATTCTTCTTTAGGTGTCTATCATTTGCATGTTATTTGTTGCCTCGTTAAAACCTTAACATAGAAAACCCAATGGGACAAACCAATGATAAGAAAAAGAGTACAACCACACACATCATCATATTCCTCCTTCTGGAAGCGATATTTTCTCATCATATATATCTTCCTTTTAAGAATTGATATAAGCATATCCTTAGTAATAAACTCGTTTGATTGTCAGATAATCTCTTAGACCATTGGACTTCTTATCCATAGCATTATTTTCAGACAAAAGATCATATCTTGGTCTATTTGGACTCCTTGTCCAAGTTTCCTTTTATAGACAATCTTCTAAACCTTCAAATTATGCATACTTATACATATGAGTTATTATTTTGCTTCTTGTGAAAGTTACAAATATGACTATCCCTCTTGTTATACGAAATCACATCTTTCAATCATGAAAGAGATCAGTAAATTTCCAATATCATGGTACTTCATGACCAATACTTTTTCTTTCTTTTATATGCCCAATATACCCACGTTGTAATGTTCTTGAGAACTAGCACTTACAGCTTCTAGCAGTCCAAATCCTTATGGGGTTTACTGATTCTTACAGTTTATATTCTTTTGGATCTTTCACATAAATTTCATTGTTCCATTGGCTCTCAGTTCTTTTTCTTTGTTGCCAGACTAAAGAAACTTGAAAGTTGATGATTCCACCACATGATGTGTTTCTTATAGCAATTTCAGGTCTTTGTGAGAAGTCTTGTGCAACTACTCTTTTGCTTCTCGTAACTTTTCATCATCTCATTCATTCTTTCACATAATAACCTATTTATGTGCCACTAGTTTTACACATTAGGTGTATGGACTACTTGTCCAAATACTCTCTCTTTCCAAGAGATTTAATTCCGCATCTATTGCTTATTTCCATCTTGGCCAATCATTTCTTTGTGTACACTTTTCAATAGATGGTTCATGATCCTCATTCTCATCAACTGCTACATTGCATGCATATATATTTACGACGTCGATTTGATATCGGTTTCATATTACTCTACACATGACATAGCTATTTGAGATTTCTTTATTCTCAGGTACCTGAACTTCTTTCTTGTCATGTTTTCTTTCTCTTTTCGAGATCCTTAATATTTCAATCCTCAATTCTGCCATTTTCATTCATGCTCCTTCTATTTTTCGAGGATTATTGTATTTAGAACCGATAGGTCTATCACGTTTCAGGCGCTCTTTAGAATCTTTAGCAGTTTGATATTGTCCTTCTGAGACATCTATTTTAACTGGAGCATTTACAGCTGGTACTTGTGACTTCATCACTTTCTTAGGGTCAGTATATTGAGATGAAGACCAAGGAGGCTGAGACAGTAACTTTAGAGTTTTACTGTGGTAACTTTATTTTAACCACAGTAACTACTTGGGGAAGTTATCTGATGGGATGAGAAGGTAACTTAGTGAAGAGAAGAGAGGAAACTCGACCAAAGAGGATAAGGGAGGATAAGGAAGGATAAGGGAGCACTTTGACAGCCTGTATGATGCTGGAAAGGAGAGGATGCTTTTACACTAGTGCAAGCATGTGAGAAAGCACAGCCAAGTGATTCAAAAGGAGTTCCAGCCTGTCCTTTGACTACACATGCTTATCCATTTCGAAAATCCTTGTTGCTCTCTCTATTAATACTTGTAAACCTCATCAGATATTAATTAATGGAGTTTTGAGTCTCTCTCTTTATTCTCTCACTAAAATCTCTTAATCTCTTTAATCTTTTCATCTGATTATCCCTGATTGGTTGAATCATGCTCTAATACACAAAAGTGTATATGGTATCAGAGCCAGGTTGCGCAAAGTGGGAGAGTGTGATTCCTTTTTCTTAAAAAATATTGAGTGTTCTTGAGTGTTCTTGAGTGTTCTTGGTGTTCTTAACTTCTGGGTTTCATTATCTTGGTGGCGTGAGAGTTTCTGGTGAATCCAAATCATCTCAACATGGAAATGGAGCACAGACCTGAGTTAACTGTGAAGACTGAAGAGGAGAGGCATGGCGAGTGGTCAAGGTGGGCCAAAAGAGCTTTGGAAAGCCGTGGGTTATGGAGCAGTCATGGAAAGGAGAAGCCTTTACAAGAAATGACTGCAAATGAAGGTCAGGCGTGGAGCCTGAGGTCTGAAGAAAGAGCTGTTCAAGGAAACCACACAAGATGTGAGATTGAAGCAGTTTGTGGGAGTAGATCTGGTCTGAAGAAGGTCTGTGAGGTCAAGGGAACTCGCAGCAGTCTTAAAAGAGGAGCAGAAGAACTTCATCAGCTTGTGGGAAAGCTGAAATACCTGTGGAAGGAGTTAAGTGTCTTGAGAACAAGGGCATCAGACCCGGAGATGATACAAACGAGGATGGAGCAAGATGTAGTCTTGAGTCTTCTAGTCAGCTTAAACTCACCTTATGGCCAGCTGATTATGCAAGTGATCAAAGGTGAAGAGCAAGCAGATGTGGATGGGTTGTGTGACTTGATTCAAACAGCTTATGATGTTCATGAGAAGAACAAGAAGCGGATCAAGAGGAGGAATGGTACAAAGTGTAAGAGAGCAAGCCTGAGGAGATTGTCCAAGATATGGATCCGAGGAAGAAAGACTAGGATGAAAAGGAGACAACTTGAGGTGGAACTGGAAGTGATCAAGGAGATTCAGCAACTGATGGTGATGGGAGAATGCTCCTACTCAGCATACATGGGAGAAACAGTAGGAGACAGTGCAGATATGAGAGGAATGGATACCAAGAGGGCAGATGAGTGTGTGACAAAGAAGGAATGGGATGAGTTGATTA
>NC_027756.1:40226111-40226468 GCF_000695525.1 Brassica oleracea var. oleracea
CAATAGAAGGAGTGGGAAACCTCAAGCTGTGCCAATGGTACCAGGATCCCAATAGAAGGAGAGGGAAACCTCAAGCTGTTTGAGAAGAACTCCACTGCCTTCTACCTACCTCAGTTTACATCCAATCTAATCTCAGTTAAGAAGGCTACAGTTGATCTGGATCGTCAAGTGGTTTTCAGACCAAATGAAGTTGAGTTCCAGGATTTGAAGACTGGAAGGGTTATTGGCAGAGGAGACAGAAAGCATCAGCTCTATCATCTCCAAACAACTGAAGCGTCTAGTCCTGTGGGGTCTGTGTGTTTAAGCAGCACAACGGATAGGTGTGATAATCTCACATGGCATGCAAGGCTGGGACAT
>NC_027756.1:40227683-40252768 GCF_000695525.1 Brassica oleracea var. oleracea
TGCTGTGAATCAAGTGAGCCAACATATGCAGGCGCCAAAGGTACATCACTGGAAGATGGTTGATAGGATACTGAGGTATTTGAGTGGCTCGCATGGACAGGGAGTTTGAGAAGAGAGGAAACTCGACCAAAGAGGATAAGGGAGGATAAGGAAGGATAAGGGAGCACTTTGACAGCCTGTATGATGCTGGAAAGGAGAGGATGCTTTTACACTAGTGCAAGCATGTGAGAAAGCACAGCCAAGTGATTCAAAAGGAGTTCCAGTCTGTCCTTTGACTACACATGCTTATCCATTTCGAAAATCCTTGTTGCTCTCTCTATTAATACTTGTAAACCTCATCAGATATTAATTAATGGAGTTTTGAGTCTCTCTCTTTATTCTCTCACTAAAATCTCTTAATCTCTTTAATCTTTTCATCTGATTATCCCTGATTGGTTGAATCATGCTCTAATACACAAAAGTGTATACAGTAAATGAGTCTGGCAACTCATATGCTAATCTTTGTAATAGAATTATCTCCATACATTCATTTTGGACTTCTATTTACGCTCTTTAGTCCATGGATCAATGATAATTCATTTTAACTCATTCATTCTCCAACTGTTTATTTTCTCCCTCTATTGTTGGATAGACTAACTTTGAGTCTTTGCATAAATCTTATAAAAGCTTCTAGATTTTATCATTAATGGAGATCATATCCAACATATTCATAACCTCCCATCTTTTAGTTGTATGGTGGAGCAATTACAACTTGTGCAAATTTTCTAGGTGGGGATCTTTGGTTCCCGACCCAAAACCAATTTAATAGAGAGAGTTTTTAATTAATCTTTGGCATTACGTGAATCATTGCTGCTGCATCTTACGTATGAACATTAGCTACAATATGTTCATCATGTATATCCACATGCATAAAATAATCATCAAAGGCTTTTTAATTCACCAGTTTTACCAATTAGTCTCGCAAACATCTGGTTGCGATTTATGACAAGGATACATACGATCTTCTTGTTGATGCATTAACATATGATGGATGATCAGTCCACCAGTGGGTGATCAAGTCCACAAACATGTCTTTGTTTAAATAGGTTCTAAATCTATTTGACTGGTGAAATCTGTATTCTTATATTTCCTTGTAAGCAAGCAGAATATAGCAGATCATTCGTAAGAAACTTCTGGTTCTTCAACGAATATTTATATGATTATCTTTCGCATCATTACTAAACCGGGATGGCATAACCGGTTTGCCAAACCTTACACTTTCGGTAAACTTCTGGTTTACTATTACATTTATCTCCATTTTCTAATCATTGTGTAGTACAATACAATAGTGCTTTGGTGATACTTTTGATTGAAGGTATTCAACATTTCCATTTACTTATTGTCTCAACATTACTAGATTATAAATCTGGTGGTTTTATTTTATAAATAACTCTTTAAGTCTATTTCCAGTGTGAACATACTTCTGGATGTTCCACTTACTAGGGACGTGAGATTATCTAATCTTCCCCTCGAGATAATGATACTCCAAATTCATATATCTGGAATTGAATCCCACTTTATAATCAACAACATACTCAACTTAAGGTCATGTGTTATATCTTAGATCTTTTTGATCTTTGAGACTTGGAAAAGTATAACACATTAATGATTTTAAGTTGTGTTCCCATAAGCAAGCATGTATCTCCCCTCTAGAGCTTCCAATAATCTTGATACCACAAGACATTGTACTCACAATAATTTTCTTTCATCTTTAGATGATTGAATCATATATCTTCTTTATTACCATCTTTATTTTCTCAACTTTAAGTGAGAGTATGAGTTCTAAAAAAAAATCTTTGGATTTTGACCTAATTTATATCCACATTCACATTTACAATCACTTTTATGTCCACGTTTTTTTTGACCAATGTTGATTTTCTTTCTCATTATAAAATGTCAGATTCTCTTGAAGAGAATGATCATAATCAACTAGACGTGATTCATCATCTTACATCAGTAGCTCATTATTATTTTTTCTTGGTCTCAAAGAGACAAAATATAGTTATAAACTTCTTAAATCTCATTTTATCAATCGTGTGTCTACTAGACAACACTGGGGGTGATTGGTAGTTGCTGTAGGTGCTGTCCACAGCCCTATTTATTTCTAAAGCACCAAATTCAGAGCAATCAAGCTTTAAATTTTTTTTTGAAACCACAGCTCTTGAAATAACCTACAACTGTACAAGTGCTCTGCAGAGCCAAATATCCAAAACAATTTTTTAGTGTTTTCCATAAAATTCTACAGCAATAAAATCTAAAGCTACATCAAAAAGTTTACAGATTTTTTTGTACAGCAAAAATTTTAAAACTATACCAATCAGACCCACTATTTGTGTGAATAATATATTTTCCAATATATATGCATCACTAAAAAAAAATTTGAAAAATTTTATTTTTAAACTTAACATACAATGAGATTTATTTATAGACTTCGGGTATTGTAATCTCTAGAAGCAAAATAAATAGTGAGCTTTATATAATCACATTTAGATGATTATACCTTTTTGGATTGTTGTCCAAATATTTATGGATATTTAATGGTCAAGTCTTAAACTTAAAATTATCATATATTTAATGGTAATAAACTATAACATAAAACACATATGTCAAATTATATAGAGATATATATTATCATAAACATGTTATTTTAGAAATAAATAATATTCATATAATAATTATTTTATTCACTATCTTTTTACTATCATGCCATTAATCATTTTTAGATTATATTGATTAACTTTTCAACAAAATATTTAAACGAATCAAATGACATGTATAATTAATTTATTTAATCAAAACTTTATTTGACTATAAATTATTATTAAGCATGAAAGGGAATATAAACTTATCTCGATAGTAGAAGTAAAACAGGAATTGAAAATCTGGCATGAAGATGATTTTTAAAATATTTTCTGTCTTTCGGCTAGTTAGAATCTCAAATATACATAACCCTGCAATACTTAAAATTGCTCATAAAACATGGCTATATTGATATGTTAGTAAACATCAATATATAATATCAAAATTAATTATGTAGCATTATCCCAATATTATTATTAACAATACATAAAACATGTATAGTATTCAAAAGAATAACATTCGTTAATCTGTGGACTAGAGACCAAACAACATATAAAAGGAGTGAGCGGTAGAATATACAAATATGATTTTAGATAAATCATAAAGAATAATGACTATAGAACCGCTAGAACAAATACACTGTAATGCATATGAAACCATAAACATGATAGAAGACACATATTATTACTTATACATGAAGTTCGACGAATGTATCAACCGGTGAAATATAAATTAGTGAGAAACAAGAACCACTCATATCAAATAATATCATTTATTGTATTGACAGCAATAGGTCAAACTCAGACTCATATTATATTGCTAAAAGAACAAAGTATATATGTGAATAATAATACTATGACTATGTCATGTGTTAACTGTATGAACGAATTAAGTAATGAAACAATAACCATATATACTAACGTGATAGCATCAACACATATGACAATAAAGAGTATCAACTATAACAAGAAATGATTCGTAGGTTTTAATTGTAGTTATAGATTCTAACTTTTAGTTCACAGTATCAACAATAAAAATAGTGAGGTAAGTGGTGATGGTTATAACTTATAAACAAACCGATTGATTTTCATAATAAAACAGTAAATAGCAAAGACGGGCTCTTGATAACCAAACCTATTAACAATAAGCGATACAAATTACATCCTGTAAAATTAAATTAAACTAGTCATCTTTAACAGATGGACAACCATTGACAGTCATAAAATTAATCTGAATGCTATAATCTAAGTATAATACAAAGCCGTCTTGGTATCAAAAGACTACTCATTTTCTCTGGTGATTTATTAAATTAATAAAACCAGATCAATAACGATACAATATAAAAGAGCACCAGTCAAGTCAAGTCGTTCAAAGCAATAACATCTCGAGTAATTAAATTTTGAGCAAACAAACGAAAAAGAAACATGACCAACAAACGATTCTCTCATAATAACATAATAATCAGATCTAAATAATTGGTTAAAGCATGATCGATTAAGTATGATATTCAAGTATAGAGAATAATCCTTATCTTGATAGGTAGTGGTAGCAACATCAATCGAAGGCGTCAAAGAGGGATACGAAGACCACGTCTAAGAGCGAAACGAAGATGACCTCATAAGCTATGAGGAAATTTTTTTTTTTTTTCACTATGGTTTTGGATTTTTCTCAGCGGCTAGGGTTTCGTGCTGATAACGTATTGTGAATAAAGAGAAAGAGGAAATATGTTAATCTTATTATTAGTCCGTTGAGAGCGATACCTTATATAGAATACAAGTTAGGGTTTAGAAACCTTCTAGAACATGGGTTTTTGGGCATATGATGGACATCCACGTTAATATTCATAACACATATACATTTATCAAAAATTTGGGAGTGTGCGTACACTAAATATGTTTATTATTTGATTATAGGCGGCCGTGAATCATGCTATTAATCGTGATAATGGTTTATGTCATATTCTTAGTCTCTTAGATCGCACAAAATTTGTGTGTTAGATGAGATCTTGTGCGTTTGTAAATATCTATACAAATTTTTTTTTTGGTCAAAGTAAATATCTATACAATTTGTATTGTTTTGTCTTGGATCAAATGCACTAATCCTTCCAAATTCATCTTTTTTTTTATTTCATTTATTTTGTCTTATTTTTGTCTGTATACTGTATTCGCATAACAGAATATTCGGTTGTAGTCGGTTGTATACGAAGACAGATACCAAACCTATATCATGTTCGAGGCGGATTGAGTGAACCTGCTCAACATGTAGCCATGTCGGAGCAATATCCTGATTATTGGTCTAGTTTAAGCTAACGATTTAGCTCATTCATCAACGTTTTTTTTTTTTACTAATTCTGTTTGATAATTTGAAAGATTTATAAATGTTAGAAAAGTAGAAATGTTATTGTTTGCTTCTCTGGAGACGTTTACTGTATAACGTGAAAACGATCACGTGGGAGTGGGAATATTATTCAAAACGAAGCGACAAATGTTGGGACTGGCTCTCTCTGTAATTAGAATTTAGAACGTTACACTGAACGAACAACAACACATGAAAATTCAATAACCAATTCTTTTCTTACTAAATATGTGTCCTGACTTATCTGAAAATAAATCGTTTAATTCTTACGCGTAGCATATTAAAATGCGTATGAGAATACTAACAGTATTCATATAAAACGACCTAGATTCAGTATTTACAATGTTTTTGAAGTTTTTGTGCATTGAGTAAGAGACAACATCTGCTCAGTGACAGATCTTATCTCTCTATGCACCTTATTATTATAATGTCGCTCAATTTGCTTATTTCTTTCCTTCTGGGTTTCATGAGTCTTATTGTATGATCAATGTTCATACTGTTTCAATTTGATATGATCATAGGGCGTTTTCAAACGTCAAAAAATTTACTTGTGGAGCCGTTCACTCATTAGCTGGTCTTACTCGTTATCGTTCAATTGATGCAAGGTTTAACTAATTAGTATCTCAGTAAAGCAAAAAAAAAAAAATCACATTTTTAAGTCTAAGTTTTTTGTCCATAAATCTTATATGATCCTCAATATTATATTATAAATAAACCGAAATTTTTTGTCATACAATTGGTAGCAGATCAAAGAAAAACAAAACAAAACAAAAGGACTCGAGTTTGCAATTATTGTCGCTCTGAACCTGAAGATTTGGATAGACACAGTCTAAGAGATCAGAGCGACACCAAGATACTGACCCAGAAAACTAACATAAGACATAACCAGTTTCACTATTCACGATTATTAGGCCATAAATGTGAAGAGTACCTAGACTTATGAGAGGGTAGTAAGTGAGTGACTTCAGTTTCAGCTACTTTTCCCTTTTTTGCTTGAGAGTGATTTTGTCTCCAAGACAAAGAGAAATCCCTTGTGTCTTGCTTCGGATCCTTATGTAACCACTAAGCTTTTCATCTGTTTGTTTCTCTAGACTCACATTCAAAGCGTCTTCCTCAAACACACTCTTGGCTTATAAGTTAGCTGACAGAAACCCCACTCGCCTTATAACACATATCTGGCAAAATAAAAGAGAAGAGAATATGACAAATCCTCAACTTAGTTATTTTAAATATGATCGAGTACACACTGAACTTACGTAGGAGTGAGACACTTCATGTTCGTTGATTTGACAATGTGATCAAAAAACTCTTTCTCGTCTTGAATTATAGTGTTAACAACAACCTACCAAAAAAAAAACACCAGATTCCAGATTCCGTTTGAGTCATCAAAACAAAAAGAGATATTCAATTTTAATTATTAATACCTTGTTTTCCCATTCGAATTCTGCCCACATGGACCTGAATGCAGAATCAAAACACACAGCAGGACGTATATAATCTATGATATCGATATGTATGTCGTTAAGGACCCCTACGTTTTCGTTACATGACATTTGAAGTCTTGTAGACAATGTTCCCGAAGATGACTCCAGTATCTGTAGAGAAAAATTTGATGTTGCCTTTTTATCTTCTTCTTTGATTTAGGTGCGAGTGTGTAATTCTGAAGACATTGGACGAGCTTTAGATCTCCCATGGTCGTCAATTCCAAACACAGATTCTGGAGGGTTTCTCTAGTACGGTTGATAACAATGGCATTAATGACATAGTGATGTAATATCACATGTGCTTTCGCGTAGACTGGATCGCTGAATCTTGTGAGCTAAAGAGTGCAATTAATCTTATTTGCTTCATTTTCGTCTTTGGTGCATTCGCCGGTTGCACTTTTTAGGTCGTCTTATACTTTTTTTTAGGTCGTCTTATACTTGGTCTTCTAATTCAAGTAGAGTCATACCTTGAGAGAGATTTCATTAAGATAATGCCCCACTGTGATATGTATATATATATATAGAAACAGAGAAAGCTTGGGATTTCATTACCTTTCGTCTCTTCAGATGGAAGTAATCAATGAGATCATCAGGTTGTGTGTTAGATATTTGGGCCTTGGCTTTAAGTTCCTATAGTTCACGAAGTTGTTGCTTGGAGAGCATTTTGACAAAACTGTGGCTAGATTGCAACCATATCTTCTTCATTGTAAGTGAATATGATTTCCCTTGAATATTTACATTATCATTCCTCAAAATATATAGTACAATCAAATGAGAGATATCAGGGAAGTTCCTAACTAATAGGAATATACACAAGCATATTCTAACTGATACAAGAGATAATGCTTATCTTGTAATACCCTCCCGCAATTGGAGTGTGGGTGTAGTCACGCCAAGACTGGATTGAAGTCCGTGAACAAGGTCATTGGTTGCCCCTTTGTGAAGATGTCAGCGTACTGGAGAGTAGAAGGTATGTGCATTACTCGAACTTCACCCATTTTTACTTTCTTTCGTACAAAATGGATGTCTATTTCAATGTGCTTGGTTCGTTGATGTTGTACTGGATTCGTCGACAAGTACACCGCACTAACATTGTCACAGTATATCAATGTAGCTTGTTGAAGTGGGTTGCCCATCTCCATAAGAAGGTTTCGTAGCCAGCAAGCTTCAGCTACAGCATTCGCCATGCCTTTGTACTCAGCCTCCGCGCTTGATCGAGAAACAGCTGGCTGACGTTTTGCTGACCATGAGACAAGGTTGTTGCCAAGATAAAGGCAGTAACCAGAAGTTGAGCATCTTGTTGTGGGACAACCACCCCAATCAGCATCTGTATAAGCTGTGAGCGTCAACTTTTGTTGCCTTAGGAGCTGTAGACCGAGCTGTTTGGTTCCTTGGATATAGCGGATAACTCGTTTGAGAGCTAGGAGATGGCCTTCGCATGGATCGTGCATGAAGAGGCAGAGATGCTGCACAACATAAGATATGTCGGGTCTAGTGAATGTAAGGTACTGGAGAGCCCCGACCAAGCTTCGATATTCAGTCGGATTTTGCATGGGTTTGCCTTCTTCTTCCGAGAGTTTTGATTTTAAATCCACTGGTGTAGCGCATGGTTTGCAGTCCGACATTCCAGCTCGTGCAATAATGTCCTCAACATACTTGGACTGGTTTAGAAACAGCCCTTTGTCGTTGAATGTAGCTGAGATGCTGAGGAATGAATGGATATTGCCTGAAACTGACATATGAAATTCTGATTTCAGTAGCTTTATAATTGTTTCCTTTAGAGTTGACGTCGAGGCTGTGATGATGATGTCGTCGACGTATAGAATCAGATAGGCTTGAACTCCATTTTTCCTGTATATAAACAAGCTTGTATCCATTTTGCTTTGCTCAAAGCCAATGTTAGTAATAAAATTAACAAAGCGAGCATTCCAAGCCCTTAGGGCTTGTTTTAGGCCATAAATCGATCGCTTAAGCTTGCATACATGATTTGGCTTTGATTGATCAACAAACTCAGGAGGTTGAAACATAAAGACAGGTTCATCAAGTGTGCCATGGAGGAATGCATTTTGCACATCAAGTTGATGTACGTCCCAGTCATTGGCAAGAAGTCATACTTGATAGGTGTGTTATGTTGAGATTTATCATAAGGGAAGTTGTTTTCATCAAAGCTCACATTGCGTGAGATGATGACTTTTCTGGTGTCGAGATCATAACACATGTATCCACGATGATTTTGAGGATAGCCAAGGAAAACACATTTTGAAGATCTTGGTGAAAGCTTATGAAGATGAGAGTGATTGATGTTTCGATAATATAAACAACCAAAACTCTTAAGTGAGAAAATGATACCAGTTTGTTGAAAAGAACAGAGAGAAGACGCCTGTTTTGAATGGTTTTTGAAGGTAAGAGATTGAGAATATGGACTGTCGTGTGAAGAGCCTCCACCCAAAAGGTTGAAGGTAGATGAGCTTGAAAGAGAAGGCTACGCACTGCATTGTTGATAGTGCGTATCATCCTTTCTGATTTTCCGTTTTGTTGAGAAGAGTAGGGACATGAAAAACGGAAGGTTATACCCTTTGTTGCAAAGAATTCATGAAACCGGTTGTTATTAAACTCGCCACCATTGTCGCATTGAAGTGACTTTATGTCTTTGCCAAACTGGGTCTTGACATAGGTGGTGAAGTTAACAAACTTTGAGTATGTCTCATGTTTGTGTCACATGGGGTAAACCCAGAGAAAGTGGGTTAAGTGATCAAGGAAGAGTATGTAGTACCGGATCCCACTTATACTCGGTATCAGCGACGTCCATAGATCATAGTGTATGATTTCAAAAGGCTCTTTGACAGTGTTTGTAGAAGTAAAGAAGGGAAGCTTAGTGTGTTTGGCAAACTGGCAAGCTGGGCATAAATGAAATTGGTCTCTTTTATTACATGATAAAGAAGAAGTAGATAGCAGAAAATTTAAAGTTTGGTCACCATGATGAGCAAGGCGGCGATGCCAAACATCATAAGAGGCAGTAAGAAAAGCTGTGGGTTGCGTAGTCGCTTTATTATTGAGTTTGTGAAGAGGATACAAGTCTCCAGTGCTGTCACTGCGGAGAATTGGCTTCCTGGTTGTTAGATCCTTCACAGAAAAACCGAAAGGATCAAACTCAACAGAACATTTGTTATCACGAGTAAAGCGACATACATAATTAAATTTTTGATAATTGAGGGTGTGACAAGAACATTGTTTAGAGAAAGAGGATGAGTTTTAGTAGGAAAATAGATGTATCCAGATGAGTTTATTGAAATCCTACATCCGTTTGCAATGGTGACTGGTTTTCCGATGCTATAATTAAAAACGGACTTAAAATTACATGTGGTGTTGGAGAGATGTGCTGTTGCGCCTGAGTCCATATACCACTGGTTATCGGACGGATCCATAAGCGTCAATGTATTGAATGCTGAAGCGAAATCCATTGTTGGCTCATGTTTTTGGTTCGCGGCATTACCAGACGCTCCATGTTGTTGTTGAGGACGAGCTACAAGGAGACCTTGTTGAGGGAAGGGCATGTTAGGTAGTTGAATCCATGGATTGAATTGTTGAGCAGGCTACATGGGGTAACCGGCTTGCCAGTATGGCGTGTTCTACTGATTGAACTGTGGGCGGTTTTGATTGTAGTTGTGTCTGCCTCTGCCCCGATTGTTACCTCTTCCTCTGTTTCCTCTGTTTTGGTTGAAGCGTGCTGGTTGTTGTTGTTGATGTCCGCTTTTGGGATCTGAGTTTGAGACAGTGGCAATGAGCACCTTGGAGGAGGAAGACGACACATCATTTGTGGACAGTGCCTTCTTACCTTTGCCAAGTCGCTCTTCTTCTAAGATCAGCATGGAACGGGCTTCCTCAAATGTAGGAAAAGGTTGGCGACGCATGATGACGTTGATGTTGTCGTACTTGCCATTGAGTCTGTTGAGCATGTATGTGACCAAGGTTCTCTCTGAGACTGGTGCATCTACGTTAGCTAGGAGATCTGAGATTGACTTGAGCTCTTGACAATAGGCATGGATAGAAAGATCGCCTATCTCTGTCGTACGGAGTTTGTGGTCAAGTTGGATTGCGCGTGCCTCTTTGTTGTTGCGGAAGAAGTTCTCAAGGCGAATCCAGATCTCGCGTGATGTTCCTCCAGGTTTGAAGGTGCTTTTGAACAAGTCCTTGGACAGTGTTCCGTACAACCATAGTTTGACTAAGCTGTCTCGTTTAGTCCACCCAATATCACCGTCAGCAGGCAACAACGTTCCGTCTAAATGACCTAAAACGTCGAAACTCTGGCAGTGGGTGAGGAAGAACTCCCTCCAGGCATCATAGTTGTCGTCATCAATATCTAGAAGAAAGGGAATGTAATGTTTTATATTGGTTACGCCATAAGCTCTCTCGATTTGAGCTGATGCAGCGGCCATTTATGATTCAGAAAGATAGAGAAATGAATGAAAAAGAATGAGAATAAGAAAAGGAGAAGAAGCGTGAAAGAGAGATTGAGAGAGAAAAAATTGGTTCAGGAACGAGAACGCTTTGATACCATGTAAGTGAATATGATTTCCCTTGAATATTTATGTTATCATTCCTCCAAATATATAGTACAATCGAATGAGAGATATCATGGAAGTTCCTAACTAATAGGAATATACACAAGCATATTCTAAATGATACAAGAGATAATGCTTATCATCTAATATTCATCTCATCACTAGTATGGCAAATCAGTTTTATGCGCATCACAATCCTCTCACAGGAGTGCGGATCAATTGAATGAGGGAACCACATGTGATTGTCCTAGTTGCAGCATTGAGACGTTGATGAGTAAAGTTTGTGCCTGTTCTAGTTCCTTACTATTGATTTCAGTCACGTATTAAAGAAAAACTTAAACAATTAGGCCTTAAACCAGCCCATTTCATTCGGTAAGCTATTCAACCCATAAGTCCTAGATCAATGACATGACATTAATTTTTAGTTCTGTCAACTATGATAAGTTTGATGCTTTTTTTGGTTCGGTCTTTTTCTATACTAATGACATTCGATCCTAAAATGTAAATCTTCAAGGAAGGACAGGGGACTGGAATTGTCGAAGCACAACGTTCGCAATAGCAGAAATTGCTCTGAATTTTTATTTTTCAAAAAAAAAAACAGACTTGGCAGTATTTGTCGAGTTGATGCTGATAGAAGGTTAAAGAACGGATATATAAGTCGCATCAAGCATTTTGCCAATAACGAAACTTTAATATCAATACTATTAAAAGAGAAAGAGCCCTATCTATTTACACAAAGTTGTTGCACCTTTTTATTAAACTTAATTTTTTTGGTCTTACCATATATTTTTGTAACATTACATTAATTACATTATACCATATCTGTATCTGTTTCTACTCTAACAAAAAAATCAATAACGTTACACCATATATTTAGAGATTACTAAAACATTATACCAAAACAATGAATTAATATTTTGGTCTTATTGTATATTATTATTTTATAAAATTGGATAAATGTGCCCAAACCTATACACAAACTTATATAGAAATTTAATTAAAAATAAATTATTTAATTTCGAAAACAAACTCGCGGGTCAAAATCTAGTTTCTTGGTTAAAAGTCTTCACTAGTAAATAAATTATAATATCTATAACAATAAAACAGGTTTTTCTCCCTTCTCCTGCGTCCACGTCAGTATGGAGAGCGGAGCGTTTTGCGCGCGTGTCGACACATCAGGCCACTTGCGAATTTTTTTTTTCAGCCGGTTTTCTGAATGCACTTATTTGAACTGGGCTTTTTATATTTACAAATTAAGCCTGAACCTAAAGCCATGTTAGGAACTCATTCTAAATTAGGTTTCGTCTTCCATCTTTCTCTTGCACTTCGACCTCGACGATGAGATTCCACAGAGACTGTAAGCGTCGTTCCAATCTTCGTAATGTATCACCATCCATAAATCTGTTATTTACTCCGAGTTTTCCGTGATTAATCTACTCCGCCCACTTGAAGCATTCAATCTACCTCTTCGTTTCCCACTGTAACCGGCTAAAGCCTCAACTATAAATATCAGACCTTTCTGCGATGTTCAGTTCAACTCAAACGAGATAAATGGTAACGTTTTATGCAGGAATCAAGATTTATAACATAAACAAGCTCCATGGGAAACCTATTCATCTAAACAAGATACATTTGTTCCTCTATCTTTTGTTATTAAGCATAATATTTTTTATTTACTAGGAAGTTTTTAGGAACTTTTTAGCAAAAAAGAAAAAAAAAGTTTTGGGAACTTGGATTCTTGCGAGTTTTGTTGCAGAGACATATTTAATTGCTCCTCTCCTGTTGTAATTGAATTAGGACTCTCAAGATAGGAAGACTTTCGATGTTGGTACTAATCTTTTCATTGGAAACCTTGGCTCTGTATGTATATATGATATCTGGTGGTAACTATATTGTGAAATAATTTAGGAAAAGAAAAAAAAAACTATATTGTGAAATATTGGTATTTCACTACAATAGCTGATTAGGTTTTGCTTTAACAGGATGTGGATGAAAAGATCGTGTATGATACTTTCAGCACATTTGGTGAATTGGTGGCATTGCTTCTAATCCTAAAGTAAAATCTTTATTGTTGTTGATAATATATTATCTGTAATCTTTGATAAATATGTCATTGTGGTGGGGAAAAAGATCATGGCTGTACGCTTAAGAATCTGATGCTCCTAAATGTTCATTTCAGATAATTTGAAGTTTACAGACCGGGTCTTGGCTCCAAGTTGTCCCCGGGTCTCTGAAGCCGTTACCCTTGCCCAGTGGATCTCTCAAAGCTACACGTGAGTTTTCTTTCTTTCATTACAAACCTCGAGCTAACTAATGATGATGTCTTAAGTCTAATGTTTGTTGTTGCAGTCACAACTTAGGCTCGGAGTTAGTAAACGATTGCCTCTCTTGGAAGCAAGACTCTGTTGAAACTTATATGGAATCACCAAGATGCCATCTTGTGTTGCTCTTTAAAGGTGAGTCAGAGTGTCCATAGGGTAATTTTAAACATTTTAACCGTGCCTGGTTTAATATAGTCTATGTTATGTTTGCAGCCTCAACCAGTGTTTATGTTCGCGAACCAAGCTGGTTTAGACATGCTTGAGACAACGCTTGTAGCCTTACAAGACATTGCACTGGAAAAGATCTTTGATGAATCTGGTCGAAAGGCTCTTTGCTCAGACTTCGCCAAGCTAATGCAACAGGTAAAAAAGAAACAAAAAAAAAAACCTTACAGTCATAAGATAATGTCTGCGACTCATTAGTCTTCTCTCTACAGGAATTTGCGTGCTTGCCTTCAGGAATCTGTTTGTCTACAATGGGGGACATGCCACTTATGAACAAGCTGTTGCTTGGAAAGTGTTTGCTGTATCCGATAACGACAATAATAATAATTTGCATTGTCTTGCTTTCTCCTTTGTAAACTGGTCGTTTGTGTAGTCTCATCTCTGATGAGTGTATTAGTAAAGGCTAATCAAATTTACATTATAGACAACACACTTTTTGTTGTTGTTGTTGCGTAAGTGTCTTGTCTCTTTTTTTATCATATTTTCATTGTGTTTTACATATATATATTTAAGTCTTTAATCATATACTTAAAGAGAAACAAATAATCATCCGTTTTTAACGGAACTATTTTCAGAACTTCATGCACCTAGCTGGTAAACCTGTCTTCTGATTAACAGCAACAATCTCAGAGACATTTTTGCAACAAAGAACGTCTTGACCAAGCTTAGCACCTGCAGCTTTAAAACCTTTGAGAGAAACCGGAACGTTAAATAGGTTGAGTGATGGAAGCTTTGAAACAAGAGGAAGTTTCAGGTTCGGTAAGAAGTTTCTAAAATCATCCATAAGCAAAGGAACTTCGAAGTCGGTTTTGTTGTGTTTCACCACGTTGTTTTTAGCTGCAATGTGAGCTGGTTCCATGTCGTTGGTTGAGAAGCTTTGTTGGTTAGGGAAGTTCTAATGTACATGTCGATCAAGAACTTCTTCCAAAAAGCTTGCCAACCATTAGTTTTTGAAGTTTTCTAAACCTCATAATCAATGATATAGGAATTAAACCTAAAATAAAAATAGTTTTGTAATTTTGAAAAATAGTTTTTTAAATGATAATAAAATTTGATAAATTCACTAAAATACATTTTAAACCCTGAAAAACTGTACTTTTGGGTTTCCGAAAAATATCAATAAACCCCCATCATAATACCAAACCAAACGTTTTTCTTTTCTTGTTAGTCCTAATAGTAGCACTTAAAACTCGCGGGGCTTCTGTGATTCAAAAGCTGCCTCCAAATCAGAGTGAACCTGGGGCAACACCAAAAACTGTTGTCAATACTTATAAGTTCAAAGTTGGACAAAAGATAACCATCACATATACAATGACTTTTTATAAGTGCTACTTTGTATTCAAAGATAATCCAATGATTAAAAAAAAAAAAAAAGTACCTTCTCCGGAAGATTTTCTCTTGCCCCAGAATTTTAGTACTGAGAGTTTGCTGCTGAGAGGAGTTTTTGGCACCGGAATGAACTTCCCGACCAGAGCAAGAGGCCAACTAGTCCAGATTACAAAAGGTTCAACTTAAACGTTAGCTATGTTTCTCAACAATAAGCATTGCACATACTATACATATATGTATCAAATTGTATAGATGTAAAACTCCAAACTGACCTGATGACACCGATGGCAACGCATATTAGCCATTGTTTCCAGTTTAGCTTCGTCGTGGAAGCGAATTTGCCTAGGAACTCAACAATGATAACCTGACAAACGAAAAATAAAACTTTTATTTTATTCACATGTGGAAGGAATACAAGAAACGTTTTCGATGATGGACCAGATTCTTTACCTGGAGAACAAGAGTAATGACTATAATACCCATGAAGAGACGGTTCTTGATAACTCCTTTGAAGATGTTCTTCTCGTCAGGTTTTCGAGCATTGAACTCATTGAAAGCCTGTTGTTACCAACCAAAAAGAAACAAAATCAATAAAAACATATGTGGTTTACATTATGGTTTCTACTGTAAACGAAGAGCCTTGATTTAATTCACTCACCTGGCAGAGGACAAAGGCGTTGAAGATAATTGTGTTCTTAACTCTAGTGGCGTGTGCCGGAACTTCATGCTGGAGGCCAAGTATGCTGATGCCTCGGAAGTTGAGAACTAACAGCACACTCACTTGATAGATAGCCTGAAAAATTTATGTTACAACATTTTTTTTATTAATATGCGCCCTGGTTTCATATATTCTAAGAGTTTAGTCGTCAATTGTTTACCTGAATCAACAAGTTTCTCCACATGATGTTGGTAATCAGAGGCTCTCTGCAAAAACAAGTGTCTTATTAAGTTCAACTGTGAGAAACCACAAAAGCTGTAAAAACATACTTTCGGCCAACTGGAGGCCTGCCCATGAGGTGATCAGTGGGTGGTTCAGTAGCCAAAGCCAATGCTCCGAGTGTGTCCATAATCAGATTCACCCACAGAAGCTGTACGTTGAAAAAAATGCCAAATGTGTGAACAAAAACTATGTACTTAGGAGATGGATCAGAAAGAAAAAAAAGGGAAATGCAACAGAAAATCAAACCTGGACAGCGGTAAGTGGAACGTCACCACTAGAAATAGCAGCTACAACGTTAATGATAAGAGCAGCGACGTTGACTGTGAGCTGAAACTGGATAAATTTCTGAATGTTGGCGTAGACTGATCGTCCCCAGCGAACAACCTATATTATCAGAAGCCACACCAAGTTTAATTTTCGAATATTTAACACCAAATAAACATTGATGAAGATTGACTTTTGAGATGGCAAAGCTTATGCGTTTTGTAAAACTTGAGACAACAAAGTAGTCTATGATGAGGAAAAGGTGACTTTGAACAAACCTTAACAACAGATGCAAAGTTGTCATCCAAGATGATGATATCCGAACTCTCTTTAGCCACTTCTGTTCCAGCTATTCCCATAGCAAGACCAATATCTGCCTGCAAATCAGCTCAAAAAGTTTGAGAAAAATGAGAATGAGACATTCAACAGCTGTGCAGTTGGACATAAACAGTTCAAAATTTCTATACCTCATGCAAGGCAGGAGCATCATTTGTCCCATCTCCAGTGACTGCAACAACATGACCACGTCTCCTCAAAGATTGCACCAGCAGAAGCTTGTCATTGGGCGATGAACGGCCCATAACCTTCAAACATGAAGCAACCAAGTCAGTCAGCTTCTCTATAAGCTGTTACTAACTATAATATCATATTACAATAACTGAATGCATCTGATGTTCATGGAGGATATCTAAATTGAGTGAAGCACCTCTACATAGAATGAGACTACTGCATTCAAATTAAGTCTTAAGAATTGAAAAGTGGTGTTGTGAACGTTACCGATATCCTCTCGCTAATCTTGTCCCTTCCTCCATCGGTTAAGGCGCGGAATGATTTTCCTTCAATGAGATTAGGCTCCGAGGCATCAGCATCCGAAGTTAATATTCCACACTCCAAAGCAATAGCCCTAGCAGTTTGGACGTTGTCACCAGTAACCATACGGACCTGAACATCAACAAACATCATGCAGTGTTATTAGTAGGCTAAGAACGAGAATTTGTGCAATGAGCCTTTTTTAATAAAATCGAACAAAAGAAGCACCTTGACACCAGCATTCTGACACAACTGAACTGAATCTCTGACTCCTGGTCTACATGGATCCTGTGCACATTTTCAAATAATTCGATAAGAAACACTACAAAGAGTATTGCAGGCCATAATATGTCGGTTGTTGTTCTGAAACTAAACCAAAATGATATGTAGATTTGACTAATCTCAAGATAAAGTAAAAATAAACATAAATAAATCAAATTAGTCCTCACCTTTATGCCTACTATAGCTAGTAAAATAAGGCCATCCTCTGGGAGGACCCAGTTTGAGAGTTCTTCGCCTGTTGGGACCTTCTCAGGCTCATAGGTTCTAAAGGCCAGGGCCACACATCGTAAGGTTCTTCCAGCCATCTCTTCGATACCATTTTTAAAATACTGTTCCTGAAAATATCAAAGTAATTGCATTGGGAAAGTGTCATGAAAACATAAGGTTGAGTTGCAGGACCATAAGATAAATTAGACTTTTTCACAAACCTTCTCTTCAGTCATTGGTGCGACATTACCATCCTCATCAATGTAGCTTCTGCAACATGCAAGGACAATTTCAGAAGCTCCCTTCCAGTGAATACGAACTTCACCATCAGCCTGTAATATAGGAAACAGAAAATATCAAGAAAGGAATCAAAAATGATTTTATTTCGCACAAACTCAAATATATGTCCCCTCCCAAAAAAAAAACTCTCATAGTAATCTATATTATAGCCAGACACGTTACCGTTTTTACAGCAACACCACCACGTTTCTTCTCTGAGCTGAACGGAAAAGCATGAAGAATAGAAGATTGCGACCTGGCTGTCTCAAAATTCATTCCCAGCTGAAAGAGAGAGAAAAATACAATCTCTTCAGCTCATAAGTAAAAAACTGTGCTCGAACTAGAAAACAAAAGCAAAAAACTAAACCTTGACTCCCCAGCCAAGAATGGCTTTTTCTGTTGGTGAACCAGAGAACTCTAAATCACCGCCACCCTGTCAGCAGATAAAACCGCATGAGTCCTGCTTCTCTAGGAAGAATCAAAGGTAAGGAATTTACCAAAACTGCTTACCTCTGGGACGTAAATACTACCAGTTGTGTTTTGAGCTATTCCTTCAACGCATAACGAGGTGATAGTTGCTGGCAATTGTTGACTATCTGTTTTCTTGCCCCCGGCATAAGACTCAACCACTGTCATCTATTTTTTTATAGAAAAAAATGAACATTTAGTAACATTAAGGAGACAAAACAATTCATTCGAGTCTATTACTCTAACATAGAGCACGAACTCAAAAGATTTGTACACACAAAGCACACCTGATTCAAAGTTAGTGTTCCAGTTTTATCGCTGCAAATAGTGGTTGCAGAGCCCATTGTTTCGCAAGCAGATAGCCTCCGCACCTGCATATCAACTTTTTGTCAATGCTATATTATAGAACTGCATAAAGAATCATATATTTTTCACTCCCATCACATAAAAAGATAGAGAGAAGGCAAAATAATCATACCAAAGCTTTATCTGCCATCATTTTCCTCATAGAATAGGCAAGGCTGAAACGGAACAGTATAATAGAAACGCAAATATAATCAGCAACTAGAACTGAACCCTCTAACTAGGAAATTAGCACAAATAAAAGGGGAACAAGACTTTCTGATGCAGCCAATATAAAACTAATTACATACGTTAAAGTAACAGCCAATGGAAGACCCTCAGGCACTGCCACAACGACAATTGTAACCTGCAGCAAAAGCAGATAATTAATATCTACAAAAAATTATAATTCCGTCACCCTATTAGGTTAAAATGGATAACTAGGAACATACCGCTACGGTAACAACTTTGATCACATCATCAACTACATGACCAATTTTTGTCTTCCCTTTAACAAATTGGGGACCTCCACCTACGTCTTCAGTGTGACCGGTGAAATATCTGTGAAAAAAGAGCAACATACAGAGTTGTTCTCATTCAGATATGAAGAAAAGGTGAGATTCAAAGTAAAATAATCAGCAAAAACAGCATCCTTACCGAACCAGAAGAATCACTAGGACACAAGCCGCCACAAATAATCCAATGGAACCGATAAAAGTAGCTACTCCATTTAAGCGCACCTGGTTCAAGCAAGTCAAATATTAGCTCGATCTATAAAAACTTAAAAGATCTAATTAACATCGATCTAAGAAATCTACCTGCAAGGGAGTTTCTTCATCATTGTCTTCAGAAATACTGGCCATCAGTAACCCCCATTCAGTGTTGACTCCAACACCAGTAACCTTGCATATAGAAAAGAACATACGTATCAGTTCGTGTCACCTATTTTCCTATTAGAAATATCCTGCTATGGAACAAGAAAAACTAGAGAGAAATCCTACCAGCATAACACCATTTCCATCTGCCACTTTACAGCCAGACATTAGGAATGGATCCTTGTTAGCGTCTTTGTTGACCTAACAAGAATAGGAAAGTCGATTGTTAAGAGTTATACCAAAACGAAACTAGAAAATAAACAATTTCACTATGACAGGAAATAAAGACCCACAATTTTGCTCTCTCCAGTCATGCTAGACTCGTCGAGGGCAAGAGAGTGGCCAGCTATTAGCACCCCATCTGCAGGAACCTGAAGATAATTTAAACATTCAGTTAGACATATGGTAATATGAACGAAAAGGAGAACGGAGAATGAATAAATGAATCACTCACCTGATTTCCGATGTTGAGGGGAATGACATCACCAACAACGAGGTCATAGATTGAAACTTCCACTCGTCTTCCACCTCTTATCACCTGTGCAGCAATCAACAGAAAACGTAATGTTACTAAGAAGAAAACAAGAAAAAAAGTATATGAAAATTTTACATAAGTGTAAATTCAAACCTCGAGATGTATGTTTCTCTTTTCATCATTCAAGTTCTGAAACTGGAGCGACTGTTTGTAGTCACTGACAGCTGCACAGGAAGAGAAGAAATGCGTCAGAAAAATCACTACAAAAGTTATTCCTCAAGAGTTCACTGAAACAGGTTAAGAATTACCTGTCACAACAATCACAAGAATCACTGCAAATGCAATGCTTCCTCCATCATACCATCCTTCTTTGATACCCTGTCAAGATTGTCATCAACAATAAACAAGATCATGCAAGCCAACGGTGAAATTACACTTTTGAAAGTGGGAAGAGCGGACTTGCTTAATAAATTTCATCAACAAACCTCAGTTTTTATCCCAAGTGCTAGAGAAGCAACTGCAGCAACCATCAAGATGATCAAAGTGAGATCATGGCAAGCATCCCAAAGAAACCTCTGCGATGAAAAAACAAGAAACCAACCGGCTTTATGAGAAACTGAGAAGGGATAACCCAAAATTCAAGCGGCACAGAACAAACAAAACGCATATATTTTCATACCAGAAACCCTTTCCCTTTCTTGCGAGGATAGGTGTTTGAGCCATAAATGTTCTTGCGGTTAAGCAAGTCTTCATCATCTCCGCTGATACCTTTCTCAGTATTAGTCTTGAGCAAGTCTGCCAATCCCTGAGCCTGTGCAATCCCCCCAGCAACAAGAAATTAGTGCAAACCAAGAAAATAAAAAGGCAACAAAGAGACCAGAGAACGTACCCCTCCATATTGCTGAAGAGAACCAATGTTGTGGTCCTTCGACATGAGCACAAGCTGTTCAGGCCCGATTCCAAAGTCACCAGCTGGAGTTGCAGAAGCTATTGGTTTTTCACCTACTGAAGAGAAAGAAGACAACACCAGTTAAGGAATATAAAAGATATCGAGAGTATGCACAAGCACAAACGCATTACCTTGGTCACGCCCCATATCAATGAAACGATTTGCAGCCTAAAGAAAATAAAAACAGCTTTAATTAAACAGTAAAAAAAAAAGGATGAATGTCACACAAAGACCATGATACAACAATAAGCTAACCAAAAGAGCATGAGCGTGAGTTCTGATCTTCTTCCTCATCTCTTGAGCTTCCTGCTCCTTTTTCAAGTCCAAGGTGTAACGGAATCTCCGTGAGGCATTGAGCACCAGCGCAGCTTTCTGAGAAAAATCACTATTAATTTTTTTAAACGCAGATTCGCATTCACAAACGAGAAATCTCTGTGTGTAGTGTTTACTAGAAGAAGCGAGATAAGGACTAGGTCTTACTCTCCACTGCTGGAGTCGCTCGACGGAAGCATTCTTCGCGGGGATGGAGAACGTGTCGCTATCGGAGTCGGCGTTCTCGATTCTGCCGGACTCCAAATCGCCTCCGTGGCGTCTTCCCGGCGATGGCTTGAAGGGACTGCTCATCGTATTCGCAGGAGAGAAAACGCCAGAAAGGAGAAACCACTCTCAATACCTTAATCGAAAAGAAAGAAAAAAATTAAAGAGAAGTAAGTTTGCTGTGCAAAGGTTGCTTCAGCTTTCGTCAACCACGTGAAACAGCAAGCACGAAAATAGCAATTTCTCCGGGAGAAAAAAAAAAGTAAAAAAATCTCTTCTAAACTCTCCGAGAAAATTCAGAAAAATACGGCTAAACTCGATTTTCCGAGAATCGTAATTTCAATTTCAAAAAAAAAAAAAAACGGTTAATCTCAGATTGCTTCCGAATCTCAGTGATTCATGAAAAAAAGGAGCATATATATAAACAAAATCCAGAAAATCGGTCAAGCGGTTAGTCAAGTAGTCAACAAATATTCAAAAGCAAGTGGGAGTAGAAGAAGAAGAAAGCGACCAACACTGGAAATCGAAGTTCAAACAAAAACAATTAATATTAATTATTATGAAGATATTTACTTAAATTAATCGAAATCCGAAACTCGGTTCTCAAGTCGGTTAAACAAATATCGAATCGCTTTTACGAAAACTTCCGGTTTCTTCGCCGGGAAACGTTACCTCAACTTTTCTCGGGAAGAGGGTAGATGAATAGAACAGTAGCAGCACCGAATAGATGGAAATAGGGTTAATGAGAGTATATCTTAATATAAGAGGGCCGTTTCGGTACTTTAGTTTTTCTTGGCAACGACGCAAACGTGTCACGCGTTTATATAAATGCTCGTTACCTTGTTATTATTCCTTTTAATTGAGAGACCCGAATCTATCTAATGTCAAAAAGGAACCACTAAAAGCTAATTATACCATGGTAGAGGATAAATCTATCAAACAAGAAAATGTGTTAATCTTCCCTGTAAAAAAGAGAAGTATAATTTTGTATGTACCATAGAAAGTCATTCCATATAATTAACTACATTTATTTATTTATTTAGTTGTATTTAGGTACAACTTTTATCTACTATAAAAAATCATATTAGGCCCATATAATCAACTACATTTATTTAGTTATTTAGATTATTCTATTAAATATATAACATTTCTAACAAATCTTAATAATTATAAAGATATTAATAATAAATCAATTTTAATTGTAAATTTAAATTTTACTTTTAGTTCAAATAAAATATGTGGAAAAAAATCTAACAAAATGTTGCTACATTTTTAGATGTTTTAAAACCAATGCATTGATTAATTTCATAATAAGTAATAAAATATTATTATAAATTAATTTTATATAAAAATTTATAAAATACAAAATAAAAGTATATGCTAAATAAACTGAACAATATATTTACTTGTATATCTAAGCAACTGGATATAGAATTGTTTACAGGTCAATTGTGTTTAAGTTAAATTCATTAAAGGGGGGTGTTTCTTTATGTCTAAGCAACTGAATATAGAGTTGTTTACACGTCAATTTTGTTTAAATGAAACCCATTAAAAAGGGTTTTAAAAAATAGATGTCAAAGTTTATTTTTTAAACACAACAACATGAAAATATAAATTATCATAACAAAATTCTTTCTATAGTATAACTAAATACAATTTTAAAATATATTGTATGCAAACTGTTAAAAAAAATTAAAAAATTATTTGATTACTTCATATTATGATTTTTTTCTAGCAAACTCAAAAATATATTAGTATGCAATAACAATTAATAACAAAATAAGAGAAATTACCACAAATATCACATTCATAGTACTACTTTTCATGTCTACACTAATCACTTTTATTCTTACTTTTAATGTAGGGTAGAATACACTTATACTCATGGGGTTAACTAATCTAGACTTAGGGTTTAGAGTTGAGGGATGGGGTAGGATTTTTGGGATGCGAAATTTAAGATTCTAATAAATATATAAATAAATACTTAAAAATATAAAAAAAAATTAAAAAATAGTTTCAAACATAATTTCCGATTTTCAAAAAGAAATTTTGAAAATAAAAATAAAAAAATTCAAAAAAAATTATAGAAAAGTATAATCGAAAACATAAAAAAATATTTATTTTTCATTTTTTTATTTATTTAAATAATGATTTATTTTATATATAGATAACAAGGGTATAAGAGTCTTTTGCCACTTAATGAATTAAATATTTTTGAAAAATATCTCTTTAGTAGTGGTAAAGATGAAAAGTTGTAATATGAAAATGGTAAACATAAATGTTCTCCTATAATATGTAACACTAAAATGTAAATTGTATATTTAAAATATTTATGATTTTGATATTTATATATTTATAAAAACAATTATCCCTACATCAGTGTTTTTAAAACCGGACCGGAAGCTGAACCGAAATTTTTTTGGGTCACGGTTCAATATGGTTCGACTGGGTCAAACATGGTTCAATACTTTGGTTTAATATATTTTTAGTATATAAATTTTAAAGTAATGTTATTAAATATGATACATAATTAAAATATAAATAAATTTTAAATATAAAACATTATAAATATAAACTAGTTTTATGTTTAATGGATGGTTTATAGATTTTTGATAGTTTTAGTGGTTTTTATCGGTTTAATAACTTTGAAATTCAATCCATCTACGTGGCCGGTTCATGGTCGAACCAATTACTTGATCCAACCCGATTATATTACCGGTTCATGGTCGAACCCGGTCCAATCATCAGGTCGGTTTGGTTTTAAAAACACCGCTCTGCGTGCACAGAAGTTTGGATCAAAAGTTTAAAGCGAGTTAAGAATTTTTTTTATAGCTAACATGTAAAACGTGTCAAATCACGATTGTGTAACAAAATAAAATTTCGCAAACTAACAATCAACGTATGTATCTCTCTAGTCAAGATTTGATGTGTTGTTTTTTTTTTGTTTACTTTTAAAATTATTTCAGTTTGTACACGTGTATATACATATCATTCAAAATAACGAGTTTTTAGTGGTAGAAAGAAAAATTATAAGTTTTTTATGTCTTTACATTCGCATATCTGTATATTCCGTAGACATTAACTTGAAACCGAAATTAAATAAAAATCATACAAAGCTTTCACAATATAATAACTACTTACATGGTAGTCTTATACAAGCACGGGTAGAAAACGACAAAGAGAAAACAGTACTATATCATTTAACTTCAGTAGCTAGTATTATACGTCAATGGGTTTTAACACCATACCAATCAAAAACTTAGTTTAACCAATCAAAAACTTAGTTTAACCAATCGGAGCTTCTTATTCGTTTTCTAACGAGCCTTATAATATACAGTGACTACAAACTCTTTTGTCATGATGCACCGACCGCTCAGTATACAACGAAACATTTCGAATAATCCAGGTTCGTATCTCAAGATTAACGACACGATCGAAACTGCTGTGAAACTTAGGGGAAAGTTATGTGTTATTTAATGTGTCTTTTATATATATATAAGGAATTACAAGATCCTAGGACTGTTCAGTATGGCAAAACCGAACCGTACCGAACCGAACCGAACCGAAATAGATAATATGGTTTGGATTTGGTATATACCATACAAACCGAATGGATATGATTTTTAAAAAACCGTAGGATTTGGATATGGTTCGGTATATAACCGATAAAACCGAATAAACCGAATAAAACCGATCAAAAAATAGAAACATGTAAATATGTATATATTTTATAACAACGTATGAAAATCATAAGTTAATTTT
>NC_027756.1:40252817-40253013 GCF_000695525.1 Brassica oleracea var. oleracea
TTCTTATTTTCTTAGTCTTCTTTTGATCTTTTTGCTTTAATTTAGCATTGACTAAATTGAAATAAAGATTATAAATTTGATGAAAACAATTAGTGGAAAATCTTCACAATTTTTTTTATTTATAAACGAATAGAGTTTCGTGTTTAATAGAAGAAATATGACTTTGATGAACGCTAAATATGAAAGAATATAATAA
>NC_027756.1:40253160-40267116 GCF_000695525.1 Brassica oleracea var. oleracea
ATTTTTTAATAAATGAATGTGTTGACAACAAGACTCTAAAATTCATATAATATGTTCCTAAAATAAAGAATTATGGTTTTTGGTATAAAACCGAATAAACCGAAAACCGACGGTATATAAACCGAACCGAACCGAAGTAAATATGGATTTAGAATGGTAGTTATATTTTACTAACCGAAATACCGAAAAATCGAAAAAACCGAACCGAAACCGAACCGATATCCGGATTGAACACCCCTATCCTAAACCGTCATGGAAAAATTAAACAAGGAAAAAGAAAATAGTAAAAATCATAAATCTAAAGAGAAAAGGGAAGTGTCCACCGACTCTTTCTCTCTCTAAGCGGACGGGCCGGTTTATGGATGAGCCGATTATGGACATCCACAATACGGTTTATAACACTCCCCCTTGGATGTCATAACTATTAAGAGATTGTAATACGCTTTGGATGTTGCCTCATTAAAATCTTACCAGGAAAAATCAATGGGATAAAACCATGGTGAAGGAAAAAGAGTACAACACGAATTACTCCCCCTGTTTTGTACCTCACTGAAGGTCTTTCAGTCGACGCATCCCAATCTGATGCATAAGCTTCCTGAACGTTGAGATTGGAAGCGACTTGGTGAATAGATCAGCTTAATTGTCACTTGAACGAACTTGGAGTACTTGAACTTCGCCGGCTTTCTGTAACTCATGTGTAAACAAGAACTTAGGCAGAATATGTTTCGTCCTATCTCCTTTGATGTAACCGTCCTTAAGCTGAGCTATGCATGCGGCATTGTCCTCGTACATGATGGTCGGTGTGTCCTTCCCTTTGGACATCCCACAATCGACTCAAATGTGTTGGGTCATGGACCGCAACCAGACACACTCACGGCTGGCCTCATGGATGGCCAATATCTCGGCATGATTGGACGATGTAGCCGTGATCATTTGTTTCATGGATCGCCATGATATAGTTGTACCACCGTGTGTAAAGACATAACCTGTCTGAGATCGAGCATTGTGCGGATCCGAGAGATAACCTGCATCAGCAAAACCAACTAACCATTCTTTGTTTTGGTTAGTATAAAATAAACTCAAGTCTTTCGTTCCTTGTAGGTAACGAAGAATATGTTTAATCTTGTTCCAGTGTCTTTGGGTCGGACATGAGCTAAATCTAGACAATAGATTCACGGTAAAACATATGTCTGGCCGGCTGGCCAGATACATTAAAGCTCCTATGGCACTGAGATATGGCACTGAGATATGGCACTTCGGGACCAAGGACTTCTTCATCGTCCTTCTTAGGACCAAAAGGATATGTGTCCAGACCAAGAGATCTCACGACCATGGGGCTAGACAATGGGTGAGACTCGTCCATGTTAAATCATTTGAGTACTTTCTCTGTATATGCCATTTGATACACAAGGATTCCATCCTTAATGTACTCAATCTGTAATCCCAAACAAAATTTCGTTTTTCCTAATTCTTTAATCTCAAATTTTTTCTTAAGATATTCAACGGTTTAGGAGATTTCTCCAGAGGTTCATAGGATATTCAGGTCATCAACATACACTGCTATGATCACAAAGCCCTTGTCGAATTTCTTAATGAATATACATGGGCTGATCGGATCATTCTTATAGCCCTATTTCACTAAGTACTCGCTTAGTCTATTGTACCACATTCGACCTGATTGTTTCAATCCATAAAGTGATTTGTTCAACTTTATATAATGTTGTTCTCGAGAACTTGCTTTGTTTTTCAGCTCAATACCCTCTGATACTTTCATGTATATCTCATTATCCAGTGGACCATATAAATATGCAGTTACTACATCCATTAACCGCAAGTCTAATTTCTCTCTTATAGCCAGACTTGTTAGGAATCTAAAAGTAGTAGCATCCACCACAGGGGAGTATGTCTCCTCATAGTTTATTTCTGGTCTCTGTGAGAATCCTTGTGCAACAAGTCGTGCTTTATATCTCACGATTTCACCATGTTCATTCCTTTCTTCACAAAGACCCATTTATATCCAATTGATTTGATATCAAAAGGTATCCGAATTATTGGACCAAAGACATCCTTTTTCTTACAAGAATTTAACTCCACGTTTATAGTTTCTTTCCATTTAATCCAATCTGATCGTTGAGTGCACTATAAGATAGACGTGGGTTCATGATCCTCGTTTATATCATGATTTCAAGTGCTACATTGCATGCAAATATATCATCAATGTCGACATTTTTTCTGTTCCATTGTATTCCAGACAAGACATAATTGATTGAGATCTCATTATTATCAGGACCTTTAGTACCTTGAAGCTTGGCGGCCCAAGCATCATTATTAGGCACCTTAGGTTCGGCCATGTCTAAGGCCTTAGGTTCGACTGCGGCCATGTCTAGGGTTTCTTTAGCCTCAGATTCATTCTCAGCACCTTTCTTTGTTTTCCGAGGGTTCTTATCTTTGGAACCTATTTGTCTACCATGTTTCAAACGTGTTCTAGACTCTGTAGCAACTTGATTGTGTCCTTCTTGGACATCAATGCGAATTGGTGCATTCGCAGCTGGTATATATGACTTTGTTACTCTCTTCGGGTCAACAAAAGAGTCTGGCAATTGATTAGCTAGCTTTTGTAAATTTATTATCTTTTGGACTTCTAAATCAAATTCTTGAGTTTGAGGATCTTGTCAGGACAAAGATGTTTGATTCCATGTAATTTCTTTTACCAGCTAATTGTTATCTCCCCCTAATGTTGGATGGTTGGATTCATTAAAATGACAATCCGCGTACCTGGCCTTAAATAAGTCACCCGTAGTTGGCTCGGGGTACTTAATTATTGTGGGAGAGTCATATCCAACATATATCCCCATCCTCCTTTGAGGACCCATCTTAGTTTTCTGTGGTGGTGCAATTGGTACATAAACGACACATCCAAATGTCTTAAGATGGGATATGTCTGGCTCGTGATCCGTAAGTAATTGTGATGGGGAATATCTATGTTCATTAGATGGCCTGATGCGAATCAGTTCGGCCGCATGTAAAACGGCATGTACCCAACCTGAGACCGAGAGTTTTGATCTCATAAGTAATGGTATAGCAATTAGCTGTATGCGTTTGATAAAGGATTCGGTCAAGCCGTTTTGTGTATGTACATGTGCCACAGAATGTTCTACACTTATCCCCATGGACATACAATAATCATTAAACGCTTGGGACGTGAATTCACCAACATTATCAAGACGATTTGTCTTTAAAGGAAAATCTGGGAAGTGAGCTCTTAAATGAATTATCTGAGCAAGTAACCTCGCAAACGCCAAGTTGCGGGTTGATAATAGACATACATGCGACCATCTTGTGGACGCATCAATGAGAACTATAAAGTATCTGAACGTCCCACAAAGTGGGTGTATTGGTTCACAAATGTCTCCTTGTATTCTTTCCATAAAGTTTATTGTTTCCTTAGTCACTTTAACTGGTGATGGCCTAACAATGAGTTTCCCTTGTGAACATGCTACACACGTGAGATTCTTAGGGATAACTCTTCTTTCTTTCAATGTGTGCCCATTTGTATTCAATATCAATTTTCGCATCATGCTCGAACCGAGATGGCCAAGCCGGTCGTGTCAAAGAGTGAAATTTTCGGTGAACACTCTGTTTACCATGGCATTAGCCTCTATCATACTGACTTTGGCATAGTAAAGACCAGTAGAGAGTGCATGTATAGTCTCTAAGACTTTCTTATGGCCTTGGGCGATTTCAATTATCTGAAAGAACTCTTTGTTTCCTTCGCCCTTAGTCTCAATATGAAAACCATTCATTCGGATATCTTTAAAACTTAATAGGTTTCTCTTTGAGTTGGGTGAATATAATGCATCAGATATTTCTAGATGCGTACCCTTTGGCAATAATATATTAGCCTGGCCGTAGCCTTCTATTAGACTGGCTATACCCGCTATGGTACGTATGTTGGCGTTCTTAAGTGTTAGTTTGTCTCTTAATATCGTATGGCTTGACCCACTGTCCACCACGAATATATCCATGTTATCTTTCATTCTTCAAAACAAGAATCATAGGATGATATTTTTGAAACTTCATATCAAAATCATTCATTCATTAAGTTTTAATATAAAAACAAGTCTAAAGAAATAACAAAAACATAGAAAGCACAAAAACAAAAGAACACAAAAGCTTGATGCCGAAATCAACTTGATTCTTTTAGACAATCAGAAGTTTCATAATCCATAAGATCATCTCGTTCATGATCAATATCATCTTCACCATCTTGATAGATCAAATTTGCTTCAAGATTCTTCCCTTTCAAACTCTCTTAGTAAAGGTCAACAAGATGTTTGGGAGTCCTACATGTTTTAGCCTAATGGTTACCCATTCCACACCTATGGCACACGGATTTGGTCGAGTGTTATGGTTTAAAGGAGATACCATGGCCTCGGCCACGACCACGGCCAAAGGAGTTTCCTTGGCCACGGTCTCGACCATAATAGTTTCCTTTTCCACGACCAAAGGATTTTCGGCCACAGCCACGTCCTTGCCATCTTCCACGGCCACGACCATGTTGGCCATTGTTCTAGACGTGGTTAGATTCTTTCTTTGCCTCTGCGGCCACATGTGCTTCAGGTAG
Organism: Brassica oleracea var. oleracea; assembly: GCF_000695525.1. Taxonomy (NCBI): domain Eukaryota; kingdom Viridiplantae; phylum Streptophyta; class Magnoliopsida; order Brassicales; family Brassicaceae; genus Brassica; species Brassica oleracea. The sequence goes on from NC_027756.1 coordinate 40,257,785, forward strand.
TGGGGTTGATCCAGGAGGTTTCAATTCACTGTTTTTCATCAATAATTCATTATTTTTCTCAGCGAGCAATATACATGAGATCAGATTATCATATGTTGTGAAGCCCTTCTCACAGTATTGTTGTTGTAACAATACATTACTTGTGTGGAAGGTGGAAAAGGTATTTTCTAGCATATTCTTATCTGTTATATCCTCACCACACAGTTTCAATTTAGAAACTATCTTAAATAGGGCTGAGTTATACTCATCCACGGACTTATAGTCCTGGATTCTGAGATTCCTCCAATCATACATAGCCTTTGGTAATATCACCGTTCTTTGGTGATCATATCTTGCTTTCAATTCTGTCCAAAGGTCTAAGGGATTCTCAATTTTCAAATACTGATCTTTGAGACTCTCAGCAAGATGATGGCGAATAATCAAGATAGACCTGTATCTATCTTTTTCACTTGCATTATTATCCTCGGTGATACATTCACCGAGTCCCTTTGATTTCATGATGATCTTAGTATCAAGTGCCCATTGTAAGTAATTATCTCTCGAGAGATTTAGGGCAGCAAAATCCAAGTTGTTAATTTTCGACATCTGAAATCATATATTTTATACTTTAGATCTTTAAATGTGTAATGTGTTCATGCGGATATGGTGCAATCAATGCATACGGTAATGATGCAAGCAATTCATGCGGTAATGTTCATCAAACAAGTCTCACGGCCAAACAAGATATGTTCAAGCAATTACTATATGTTCATGCGGTTATACAGCCTAGCATACGAGATCTAATTGTTCATAAGAATGAAATCATGTAACCGCAATCAAACAATCAAGCAAGCATCATGGGGTTCATACTAGCAACCTAGACATGTTGGTCGAATTTTGATCAGGTTGAAAAACGTGTGAAAACAAACATTCTAGCATGCGGTTTCTATCTCAAAACATTCAATCGGTTCAATTAATCAATTTCAATTTCAAGTATACGATTTCAATCAAATAATCAAGGCTAGCATACAATTTCAATTTCAAAACATTCAACCAGGTTTATCAATTAATCAATCAATCAATTTCGAATCTGAAACTTTAGTTTAGGGTTTGAATAAAATCGAACATGTCTTAGCATTATGGTTTTGTCGATTTCATGCATAATATGCAATATGCATATATGCGGTTAAGGTTTAAGGTTTTGGAGTTTCATCTTTAATCATTAAATCATTAGGGTTTCGATTAGATCATTAGGGTTTCGATTCAGATCATTAAGGTTTCGATTATTACCTTAACCTCCGATTGGGTTGAATGGACCACGAACAAGAGGAGATCGTGAGCTGGAACGTTGCTGAGATCGGGTCACGAACTAGATCGAGATCGTTGGTCGGACAAGCTGAGATCGCCTGTCGCGAGCAGAAATCGGGTCGCGAACTGTAACTTGCTGATATTGTCGGTCGCGAGCTGAGATCGGGTCGCGAACTAGCTGAGATCGGGAACGCCTTGAATACGGGATGAAGGTTCTCGATCGGGATTGAAGGTTCACGCCGACAAGGATTATTGCCGAGGGAATTAGGGTTTGAGTCGGGAACTTTTAGCTTAGGGTTTTAGAGAATCGTGCTGATAACGTGTTGTGAAACTTACGGAAAAGTTCTGTGTTATTCACTTATTCATAAACCTAAGGTGCCCTTTACATATATAGGGAATTACAAGATCCTAAACCGTCATGGAAAAAGGAAACAAGGAAAAAGGAAATAGTACAAATCATAAACCTAAAGAGAAAAGGAAAGTGGTCGCCGGCTCTCTCTCTCTAAGCGGACGGGCCGGTTTATGGATGGGCCGGTTATGAACATCCACAATATGGTTTATAACATAACCAAGGTTTATTTGTTTGTCTTCATTTTAATTGTTCGAGGGGCGACAAATGATCTATCGTGTTTCACAAAATGCGGAAACACGCGAGTAAACGAAACTTGCGGGGAATTTCATTTTAGTGACGAATAACTGTTTGCATATCTGAGGTGTTAAGACTATCTCTAATGATTCATCCCATTTTTTATTTTAAAATAAAGTAATTCTATAATAGATTTGTGACATATTGTAATGGTGCTTTATTTTAAAGTGCAAAACAGAATGATAAACAAAAATACAATTTACTCTATATATAGAGTTAACCCATTTTTACTCTATTACAGAGTAAAAAACAGAATATTATTAGAGCATTTTAATTCTATCATCTATTTTAGAGTGAAAAATAAAATGAGTTCCAATACGAATAGGCGATTTGCACTCACCATTTCACACTATCCCACGTATACGGAATGATTTTCTTAAAAGCATAGTTAATAAATTAATGTTTTATTCTAAAGGATCGTCCGTTCAATTAAATAATCATGTAGAACAAGATCATAGAGGCTCCCTTTTTAAATAATACGCGTAGAGAGTTCTGTAAAGCGCCAAAACCACTAGGAGCACCTGTAAAGTGTAGGTTAGATTTGTGTTGGAATGTCTCGTATTTTATTTCACATTATTAGTCGATATTATTAGTTTTTTTTTTTTCCATATAGTATTTATTAGAGGGTCTAAGGCCAAAAACACACATACAAAGCCTAAAAAAACATAAAGCCCAACTAACATAACCCGATTGGGTCATAAGCCTAAACAAACAACCCGGACTGCGTCACACAAGTCGACGCCCATAAACCCGTTAGATTCGATCCAGAAATCCCGAGATTCTCCACTCGTGCCACGTGCCGAGGTATTAGCTTGAAACTAACACGTGTTGAAATCCTCGCCAATGAGGCAACACGTGTTGCTCAATACCCCACGCTTTCACCGCTTCGATGAAGAACACCGCCGGAACCTTGGCGTCGTTTTCGCCAGAAGCCACCGGAACAGGATCCTCACCGCAGCTACCTTGTTGTTTGATCGCCTTTCCTCGGAGAGCGATCAACTGATTCCGGTAAACCACCGGAAGTCTATCAAACGGATGAAGAAAGCCTCACTCAGAGCGATCTTCCCATATATCCTAGCCGCACACCAGATCGACGCTTCAAAGAAAATTCAGTCATCTACAATCCACCCAACATCAAACAGAGATGTGAGAAGAGAGACGGTTGATCGAGTAACAAACGGAAACGTCAATCAACGATAACCGGGAATCCCGGTGAGAAGCCGCTGTCGCCATCGAGAAGAGCGCGACGCGGAAACAAAGCCGGACAGCTCCGTCAAGGTGAACGCGAGCCGCCAGAAACAGATGCCGGATATACTCCTCAAACCGACTGAGATATACCGGAGTCACCAGTCACCGAAAAAGAACGGCGACAGACAAAAGCTTCATCTCATCTTCTTCTTCGTGAAGGATTTTGAGGAGAGAACGAAGAAGAGAGAGAAGCTTTTATAATGTTATAGTCGACATTATTAGTTAACATAACAAACCGTAATAATTGAGTGTAAATACAAAATAACAAAACTATATGGAATAAAAGAAGCTGAGACAGGCGAGAAAACTCAGTAAAAATTAAAACAAAGTCGGGTGCTGCCACCTGACTGACAGTGACAGCAAGGTTTCTTCGTAACGACTGTTGTATGCATTTTAAAAACGCTTTCTGACGTATGACGACACCCTTCTGTCTCATTGATAACGTGTCAGTTGCGAGAACACGATTTCGTACGTGTCAGATAGCTAGCCGACTAAGAATCATGACTAAGAGTAGAGAGGATGCAAGAAGTCAAAATACACCTAATTGTTAAAATAATGTCACTTGAAACACACTTTATTTTATATTATATTATAACACACTTATCACTTATCATTTGAAACACATTTTTTTTTATGAAAAAAACTCTTATAACCCTAAACTAAAGAGAATCTCTCTCTTCTTCTTATTTCATTCTATTATTTTTCTTATTCTACTTTATGTATTTATTTACTTTTATTTCAAGTTCTAAAATATATTAAACAAAAATAATTGTCTTAATAAACTATATATAAAATTATTTATCTTTTAAGATCCATGTTCATATATATATTATATATATTAATGTGTAAACAAAATGTGGACGTTGACACCAAAGCGTGAATAGCAGAATTATAAATTAGTTGTGGACATGAACATCTTAACAGAATTATAAACTAGTTGTGGACATGGACAATATTCCTTCGATTTCATTCATCATCTCGGAATCTAAATTCAACTCTAATCAAAATTATATCCATCCACATCATGACAAAACGAAAATTCGTTAGATCAGAAATCTCTGACATGCAAGATCTATTACTCTCCGATAAAAGGTAAACGCTTCTTCGATTTTTTTCTCCGCTCATACTCACAGTATCATCTCTTTCTCATTTTGATTGAAGTTTAATTGCAGATAATTTATCAATTGAGCTGAAGAAGCCAAGTGTTTGTATTGTAGATAATAAAGTCATTGTCCACGTTTATGATATAATTTTAGTAACATGAATCTTTATCCACGTATTGTTGTATAGTTTTATGGAATCAAAACATAGAGTTGGTCCACGTTATCTATTATAAACACATTAACATCACTCATTCACACATCACCCATTCACAAATCACCCAACCACGCATCACTCGTCCACAAATCACCCATCCACAAGTGTCATTTCCATTTAGGACAAAATTATCCATAATCTGTTGTTGGTCCACAATAAAGTGTGTCACATGTAAGAAGTATCTATAGGTGTAATAGAAAGTTAAAAAGTGTCTCTAGTGTAATCAACTCGTGGATTAGTGCTAATTAGATGTAAACACGTAACCAGTTTTCAATCAATTAATCATTTCACATTATGTAGCTAGACTTAGTAACAACTGAGTAAGTGGTATATTATAACTTCTTTTTTTTTTTTTTGGAACACGGTATATTATAACTTACAAGCTGAATAAAACCGTTGGTTATAAGAATAAAAAAGAGGAAATTATGGTTATTTACTTCTTTACGGAGAATGTAGTTCAATCGTTACAGAAGAGCAGACGATCGTGGCAATGCAAACAACACCAATGTGGTAACTTTCAATTTGAGCAAGAAAAATGAAAGCTACCGATTAATTGTATAGGCGGTTGCTTGTACGATAGTGAGTCATTGTCTCCTTCGATTGGATTGGTATAAGATTATTTACGCAATAAAGATTTTGTCATATACTAAACTTAAAACGTCCTATCACTTTTATGTTTGTAATTTATCAGAACTGCTTGCTAATTAAATTAGAGAATTGCATATGTTTTCCACATATATTATATAAATTAGAAGCAAAAATGAAATCCAGAGATATTCTTGTGTTCAAATCAAACTCCGAGTAATGGGAAGATCCTAACGAAAAACTGAGAGCGTTGGTAACATGTTTTTATCATGTTGGAGTTGGAGTGTTGTTTAATTAGTTGTTAAATTATCTGTGTTCTTTCTCTTGTCGACGACAATATCCTTTTTTATTCGTCATAAAAGAACAGAAAAGTAACTAAAAGTGTGTATACTCACGACGGCATAGATTTACAGCAATGGGAGAATCAATATTAGTTACAAGGCGAAGTAAATCTCGTATTGATTTTTAAGGAAAACAACACATGCACAAAACCGATAAAGTTTGATACTTAGACAGTAAACTTACGATAAAATACAATTATACACCTAATATCTCTAGTACTAACAACCTTTTTATATTTCCAGATGTTTCTTCATCATTGTGTCTACTCTTAAATTCTTAATCACATCGTTATCATTAATACTACTTTAACCAAAAGAGAAACAACGGGAGTTGATTCCGTAACCTGAAAATAATTATAGGTGGGATGTGATGTTACTTTGGAACCGTATAGTTCACACTAAAAATGTACTCCTATCTTTTAGCATATATTTTGTATGCCGACGTTATTTTTAACACTTTTAATTAATCTGTGTGTTTAGAATATATATCCGGTGTTTTACGTATGTCTAATCATGACCACGAAGAAAACAGGTTGGTAAATTTACAAACACGCAAAAAAAAAACACTAACTTCAAGCATTGGATGCTTGGCTAACAAAAAGAACCAACTGACATTTATATAACAACATTTATTCAAAAATAAATATTCGAGTAACAAACTTTCAGTGATTAATTATGAGATTAATAGTAATAACACTTTGCCTAACCAAAACGCAAGAGACCATGATAGGTCCACAGGAAAGATACTTCTCTTTACTTTTTTTCCCCAAAATACTTTCTACTAAATTTGACAAGAAAGTATAGAATAAATCACAGTTCACAAATCAAGTCATTAGCGATACGGCAATAAACCTATTACCAAAAAAAGAAGTAGCTTTAATAAGAGGAAACTATATGAATTAATTTTTTGACTAATAAAGCAAAATGAGCCCAAATCTACTAATATAGGCCCAAAGCCCAACTCCTGAAGCAAGTTAGCTGCTCTCTCTCAAAGTGCAGTGACAAGAAACTGAAACAGATTCATGTTCTTACAAGTTTCAAATGAGACAATCAACACAGACAAAACTTGAGCCCTGTTTCGGGGTTAATTAGATCCGAATAGTTTTACATTTTGAAATAAGCAAAGCAAAACTGATAATTTTTAAAAATGAAGCAAAGGAAACAAAGATAAAAGACCAGTGTGTTGCTTGTCAATGATCATCATTCATCGTCTGAGTACTCAAACTTAACTGAATGTGACCGAACATCGATCTCTCCTCCTCTGTAGCTTCCTCGTTTCTTCTTCGTCTTCTCATGTCGGAAACCCCTTAAACAAACCAAAAAACGAAAGTTTAGAGGTCAAGACAGGAACCAAACCAAATCTAAACCGAAGTTAGTGTGATCAAAGCCGAAACAAGCACTCCAAACCAGACACAGTAACCAAAACAACACCCCTAACTAAAGATCATAGTAACATATTATGTTTATGAATTTTCAGACCCGAATAACAGAGAGAAACCGAACCAACACCCCCAAAAGACTAAATACATATATAACAAAGTCCAAAGGCTGAGGAGCTCCTTACCTTCCTCTGACTTGTCCTAGAACCTCTTGAGCTTTAGCACCATAACCCGAATCAGCACCATCCTACAAGACACAAAGAAGTAAACTTCAACAAAAGCATTTGGTTAAAACAAAGATTGCTTATCAAAGGCAGAAAAATGGAGATTATATACAAACCTTTGCCCAATAAGAGTTGTCTTTAAGCCTCTCGTCAGTGAAGACAATCTCTTCAACGTTCACTCTCTGAAACGGTTTCTTCGGCTGTAAAATCAAACGTTGGAATAAGCAAGGAGTACACTAATCACCTATCCCAAAAAGATAAATCAAAAGTGATGCAAAAGCAGTTTACCACTTTTGAGTTAGAAAGCCCTTTTCCTGATTTCTTTTCGCTCTTCTCAACGTTACCGTTTTCCTGAACATCAGCAGCCTGCTTCTTAACAGGTGTTTCATCTACTACACTCTCATCCTTCTTCCTACGTTTTGATTCCTCATCATCCTCCTCCTCAGTCTGTTCTTTTGTCTCTTCAGGCTCTGATCTTTTCCTTTTCTTGGAGGATTTCTCCTTATCATCCTCATCAGCCTCGCTAGGCCTAGACTTTGACTTGGTTTTGTTTTCTTCTTCTTCTTTTTCTCTTTCAGTCCGTCTTCAATCTCAGCATCAGTCTCTTTGACCTCCACCTCTGGTTCCTTCTTTTTCTTCTTCTTCTTCTCCTTCTTAGCCTTCTCGTCCTTTTCGTGATCATCAGATCCATTCTCATCTACACTTGCTGCTTTCTTCTTCCCATCCTCATTATCATCACCAGATTCTTTAACCTCCACAGCTTCAACATAGCTATACATTACAAGAAGAGAAGAAACGTCAGAATGAGTCAACCAGTAAACCCTATATTGTTAATTAAGAAACAAGCGAGCAAAAGCCTACCTCTTGTGAAAAAACTGGCAGAAAACTTCATCAAGATCCGGTAAGCTACTATCCAATTCCTTCTTCTGAAACAGCAACAAAAGATCACACATTCCCTACAGCTATATCATCTAATTCAACAGCTATTCAATTGAAAGCGAACCTCGATTTCAGCTTCGGAGAGCAGTTTCTTGAAGCATTTAGAAAACCCACATCGCTCCAAGTACTGAGCTACCGAACGGAGAACAATAACCTTCTGATCCGACTTCAAGGTCGAGGCTTTACTCTCTTTCTCCATTAGCACTGGTCTAAAGATCAATTCGATTTGAGAAAATTCCTTGGAACCGAGGAGGCGGATAATGCCTGATGAAGACGAGGTCTTAGGCGAAATTTGGGTTTTTCCTCGGTTAGGTTCGGACATTGAAATTAGATTCGGTTTGGGTGAAAATTATGTCACCTAGATGAAACCGAACATCCAATTTCGTTTCGGTTAGGTTTTATTTATCACAGCAAAATATGGGCTGGACAAAAATTGTTAATAGCCCACTTTGGTATGTTCCCGGAGCTCCTCAGGTTTAGGCATAGACGAACTCTGGTTGATATATAAAAAAAAGGCATAGACAAAGTCCCATATAGAGCTTGGAATTTGAATCATTTATCCATGGGCCCACCTCGTTTAATCCGTCGCCAAATGCGGTCGAGTGATTTGAAAAAATTGATTTACGGATGCGGGTTCAGTGTTGAGTGTTTTTGACGCGGAACGACTGTTGGATCAGCGAAATTTCAACTGCGGATATCCGCCAACTGTAAAAATATAGAAAACTAGTGTTCCTTCCCGTGCTATGCACGGGCAAAAATCTTTTTTTTTTTAATTTGAATAATCTTATTATAAGTATAAATGTAAATAAATTAGTAATCTTTAAATATATTATAATTATGGATAATATTGAAGTAAATCTGTTAAAACTTTTTGGCAGTATTATCTTGCAGTAATATCTAAATTTGTTTAAAAAAAAAGATATGTTCATATCTTTAATCTTAACCGGGATTTGGAGGCTTTTTCACCGTACCCTTTACACGGATAACCCAAACAATCTTTCTTCCTTCCAAATCCAATAGTTCTTGAGGAATTTCATCATCATGGTTAAACTAAAAAAGAATGGAAGAAGAACATGTCTGAGATTTTATTTTATATTCAGACCATTCATCATACTAACATGAAATAAATGAAGAATCAATGGGAAACACACCTGCACTTGTTGTTCAAGCAATTCATAAGCAGATTTATGAATGAGTTGTATAACTTCTCTATCAAATAATAGAAAAGATGTACTTCCAGTATGATCAGCTACTTTGACTTGCAGTTTGTACCTGATGTCAATATAATAGAAGTCCATAATAAATAAAGGAATATAAGAGTTTTGTTAAAAGTAAAATTTAATATTATATAGAACTTAATACTACC
>NC_027756.1:40267174-40268971 GCF_000695525.1 Brassica oleracea var. oleracea
ATCCACAAGGATAGCTTCCATCCCGAGAACAACTTCAGGTTTATTTTTGGAGTAGTAGTTCCATACCCGTGAGACCAACACTCGAATTTTCCTTTCTTTTTGAGATGAATTGAGCTGGGAAGATGAATTGAGCTGGGAAAGAGGAGTATACTCCAGTGGCATCTTCAACCTATACTCTGCAGAAATAGAGAGTGGATGATGTATTAGATAAGAAGAAAAGAATTGTTCTAAGAATATTGATGGGAAGCAAAAACCTGTGATGGTTTCATCCTTCTCGCAAGAGTCGCATGCATATTTGTTGGCCTCAATTTCCTCAGTCATTGGGTTGAAATATGGTGTAGCTTTCCCACAACAGCCTTTGCATCCAACATAGAACCTACGTTGCATGGAAGCGTGTCCAAAGCCAAGATTCCTGATTCTGAAGCGGAAGCGGAGTCGGAAGCGGGTGGAAGCGGCCGGAAGCGTGTCGGAATCGCGGTTCCGAAAAAACCAGATTTGGAAGCGTATTGGAATCAATGATTCCTAGTTAGAAGCATGTAAATCTAATATTGGAATCGTAAATAAAAAAAAAGAAAAATTAATAAATGTTTTTATGTTTTATTTCCTTAACTGAAAACCCTAATTAAAAAAAAAAGTGGAAACTCAAAGGACTACGACTCTGAGTCGTCATTCTCATCTCTTTTACACCTCATAGTTGCTATCTTTCTTCTTCTCTGTACTAAGAGTCTAAGACCAAACAATCGATCAAGGTAATTTTCTTTGGACTTTTGTTAATTGTTATATTCTTCTTCTCTTGTAAAGAAACGTGAGACTTTGTAGCCTTTTATGTATGGTTTGATGATTAAAAGGTTAGTATTGGTTGAAACTAAAGCTGAATTTGGTTTGTGAATCTAAGGTTAAAGTCTTATATTAATATTAAACAAGTACAGAGATTTTTTTTTTTTTTTTTGGTGTTTCCTTGCGTAGAGTAAAGCGACCACGTCTGATCATTATGATAATTTTTTTTTCAGAAGTATGAACCCATCTGATAATGATGATGTGGATGACAAAGCACCCTTAAGGATTTATGTGAACAAGATTGAAAAGATAGCAGGAGGGGGATCATGGAGGTTTGAATGCAATTGCAATACAACGTACGTTGGATCTTATACTAGAGTTGTGACTCATCTTATACAAGAGGGAATTAAGGGAATCAAAGGATGTAACAATGTTACCCACAACAAAGAGCTACAAATTTCCTGATACAAATGAGCCGATTCAAAGAAGAGAAAGGGAATGGATTCAGGAAAAGCATTTAACAATCAGACTAGGGAGCAATGTGATGGTGAAATATTTAGAATGTTCTGTACAAGCGGGTTGTATTTCAACGTTGCAAGAAATCCTCACTATCGCAACTCATTTGTGCGTGCATCACAAATTCCTGGCTATGTTCCTCCTGGTTATAATGCTTTGAGGATTACACTTCTCCAAAAAGAAAGAAAGAACCTTGAAGTGCACTTGCAGCCTTTGAAGGATTCATGGAAACATAAAGGAGTTAGCATATGTAGTGATGGCTGGTCAAATCCTCATCGAAGACCTATCTTAAATTTGATTGCTGCAAATGAGAGTGGTCCAAAATGTTAAGAGCAATCAACACTCAAGGTGAAACAAAAACTGGTGAGGTGATTGCAGAAATGATCATAGAATGCATTAAGGAGGTTGGACATGAGAATGTGGTTCAAGTACTCACTGACAATGCTTCAAATTGTGTAAAAGCTGGTGCACTTATTTCAGCTAAGTTTCCTACTATCTTCTGGA
>NC_027756.1:40271529-40294788 GCF_000695525.1 Brassica oleracea var. oleracea
ATCCACAAGGATAGCTTCCATCCCGAGAACAACTTCAGGTTTATTTTTGGAGTAGTAGTTCCATACCCGTGAGACCAACACTCGAATTTTCCTTTCTTTTTGAGATGAATTGAGCTGGGAAGATGAATTGAGCTGGGAAAGAGGAGTATACTCCAGTGGCATCTTCAACCTATACTCTGCAGAAATAGAGAGTGGATGATGTATTAGATAAGAAGAAAAGAATTGTTCTAAGAATATTGATGGGAAGCAAAAACCTGTGGAGAGTGTTTTGGCTACGATGGTGAGGAAAAAAGAATAGAGATGAAACGATGGTGGAAAAAAAGAAGGTGAAGCTGTGGTGATAAAGAGAACCGGAACAGGAAAAGCTATCGTGTGTTCAGTTGAGAATAATTAGGCTTAAAGGTTTGTGGGATAAGTAGTGGGTAGTTATTCTATATTTATCTATTGTAATTGTTAATTTAATTTTATTGAGTTGGTATTTTATCTAACCTTTATTGTATTAGTTTTAATACAATTACATACACTATATTTAGAAATCTTGTATTTGATCCGTAGAAACCATTTTGTAAGAGTATACTATTCTTTGCAAAAACCAAAACACTCATAGTTTTTAATTTCCAACCATATCAAACCAGCATGTATTTAGTATTACTTTGTATATCTTCGTTAGTTGAAAAGTTTATATTGTTGAAGTCAGATTTTTTTTTTATAGGTTTCCACTTTATTTGCTATAAATAATTTAAAAATAAGTAAATTTATCATGAAAAAATATAGTTCAAATAAGAAGAGCATTATAAGCATCTTCAAATGTAGTATACAAAATCCCATTAACAGTTTGTATATCCTCGTAACTGGTCGAACTTTTGATCTTGTTTAAAAGAAGACTCAGATAAAAAATTTCTTTTGTACTTGAGTAATTTTCATGTTTACTATTTGTATTCTCTCTGTTCTTACTATTAACTTCAATCCAATCTTGAAATTGTGTAGTTTCATTTGCCTTCTTTGCTGAAACATTACCAAAATCATCACCTCCATGTGTAACTTCTTTGTCACCTTTTTCGTATTGGTTCTCTCCATCCGTAGCAAATATGAAAAAAAAAACTTATAAATTAAATATGACAAAAACACAGAAATTATCCGAGGAGGCGGATAATGCCTGATGAAGACGAGGTCTTAGGCGAAATTTGGGTTTTTCCTCGGTTAGGTTCGGACATTGAAATTAGATTCGGTTTGGGTGAAAATAATGTCACCTAGATGAAACCGAACATCCAATTTCGTTTCGGTTAGGTTTTATTTATTACAGCAAAATATGTGCTGGACAAAAATTATTAATAGCCCACTTTGGTATGTTCCCGGAGCTCCTCAGGTTTAGGCATAGACGAACTCTGGTTGATATATAAAAAAAAGGCATAGACAAAGTCCCATATAGAGCTTGGAATTTGAATCATTTATCCATGGGCCCACCTCGTTTGATCCGTCGCCAAATGCGGTCGAGTGATTTGAAAAAATTAATTTACGGATGCGGGTTGAGTGTTGAGTGTTTTTGACGCGGAACGACTGTGGGGTCAGCGAAATTTCAACTGCGGATATCCGCCAACTGTAAAAATATAGAAAATATTTATTTAATTTAATATTAAATATATTATTATTTTTTAAATAATTAGTATATAATTGAAATAATTATTTTTAATATAATTAATATTACCCTTGGATCGGACGGATTGTCCGCGGATTTTGGCATGACATGTGCAGATTTAAGATTTTTTGTTTGCGGATCAAGCGGGTTAGTTTTTTGCATCAAAAACTGACTCGACACGCAACGGGACGGGTGGACCCGCCAATCCATCACAAGTCACAGAGTTGTGCAATTATTTTAAACAAGAAAATAAAGCTCACATATATGGTGATGATTGATTCGATCGTGGCTGTAAAATTTTATCTGTAAAATTTAGATGTGGATATGTTAGTTGTAACTATGAAGTTGTTACTATAAAATTCATTTTTAAACTTTTGGTGTAGTTAAATTTATATAGATGTAAGCTATAGACTATAGGTATTTTAAAATAAAATTTGTGAAATTTGTGATGTATATATAAAATTATTATTTTTATCAACTAAAATAATTTATATTAATATTTATTTATAAATTATCAAAGCCTACTTTGGTTTAAAATTTGATATGTAAATAATATTTATATTATTTAAAATATGTTTTAAAAAACACCCAAAATTAAATAAAAATATTTTTATTATGATCTAATTTATAGATATTTTTTTCATTTTACACATTTTACAGCGTATAAAAGAAAGATGTATGTTTTTTTGCTTAAAATACATAAGAAAAAAAGTTTACTTTATTTTTTCTTGTAGTAGCTTTAAAAATAAAGGTAAAATATGATTGGTAAAATTAAAAGGAACTTGATGTAGTCTTTAACTTTTAAAAATAAAAGTAAAACATGATTGATACAATTTAATGATTTAAAAATAAATCTAACAATACTAAAAGCCAAAATATGCTCAATGGAGAGGGTGTCCACGTAGGCTCTAGAAAATCTACCATTAAAAACGTGACATGTCAGCATCTTTAGTCATGACCTGTTTCTTATTTGTTTTAGTCGATGTCTCTCATTAGCCCATGCGTTGGCCCATAATGATTATGAATCCCATCACCTTTGGTTCGACGCATCAGCTCCTCCTTCCTCGCCTTTAACTACATATAACTTTTGATTTTTTTTTTGTTCTCTTCCAATGATTAGAATCAGCGTGGTTATGTTGTGCTCAACGTTGTTTTGATCCAAGTGTTTGTGAGGTTTTTCAGGAGGTTAGAGAGGAAGATTTTGAGGAGTTCTATCAGACCCGTTTCCACTTGCCATTTAAGATGATGCTGTTACACTAGACCTTAAATAGGAGGAAGATTATATCTCTTATTGCTGACTTTGTGATGTAGAGGTTTGCCTTTTTCAGAGCCACTTTTATTATGCAAGTTAGGACTTCTATAGGCGATTTCTTTGTGCTTTTATTTATGTTAAACTCAGTAGTAAATATTGCAGGACATGTAATCGGGCATTGAAGGATTTGATCACCATTGAAGGGTAAGGTTTGGTGGTTTAACATCTAAATCTAAAACTATTATTTTGTTTGTTTGTTCACCCATAAGCTTTCTCTTTGTGTATTTGGTGTAATCAGTGGATCAATAACTACGTTGGGAAAAGGAACTATACCATTTGTCTTGCTTATGGTATGTGTATTGCCGCCTCTCTCTCTCTCTCTCTCAAATACTTGAAACAAAAACCTTTAGCTCATTCAAGTCACGATATCAACATGCTTTTGTTGCAACAGCTAATGATAGAAGGTGGAAGTGGAACAACCATTAACATATTTTTCAGGTGTTTTGTGGACAAGAAAGGGATGGAAACAAAATTGAAGCGAAGGCTTCATGTAAAGTTCCCTAGATGAGCTCTTGCTACAATATATGTATGCTCTTCACACTTGCTTATGTCTCATAAAATCTGATGCAACTTCTCTTCGCTTATGAAGTTTGTAATGTTTTTTTTTCTTACATGTTATATTGGTTTTGTTAACGGCCTATGGTCCAACATCCTTGCGGCAGCTTTTCCTCTTCCATGTCGTTTTCATAAGAAAGGTGACCCTTACTGTCTCCTAGCCATAAAGCTAGCAGAGTTACTATGCTTTAGATTTCGTTAAACAAGTAGTGCTCAAATACTTGAAGGGGATGAGAACATATGACTACTATATATTAGCAATGAGGGAGACGAATCAGTTTACAGTAATGGACCCTTTTGATGAGTTGGATTCATCTTCAGATGAAAGCTCCGATTTCGATTCGCCTGAAAGTCCAAGACAAACGTTGATCTCAAAGTTTATGTGCAAAAAAGCAGATGAGGTGAATACATAAACTCTTTATCAGTGTATACATCTTTTCTACTCAAAGATAATATTCTGTTGTCGACGTAATCAGCAGAGACTATCCATAAAGATAGAAGAAGATGGGCGTTCAACTTCTTCGACGCTCATCAACAAGAAACCAGGTTTCTATGGAAGCATAAACCCACGAAATCTGATCACTTTAAGGTAATATGGATGAATGCAGACCTTTGTGGAAGAGGACATGCGTTTGATGTGTTGTGTTGTATCTGGGTTGGCAGATCGTAGTACACTCATTCCAGTCACTGAACTTCTCTTTGATGGGCGTTCTAGAATTGTTTCGGGCCCTAAGCTAACTTTTATTGGTTGCAGTCGTTGAAGATTTAGAGGATGGGAATCATACTTTTCAGGTAGGATCCTTACACTACAACACATCCCTTTTGATTCTTGAGCTGTAAATTTCTGTGGCAGATGATATGTTTTTGCCTCTGTATGTGAAAATAACTAACTGTCCAACTCATTTTTTGCTTATTCATATTTGTAGCCAAAGGACAGTGTTGTGACATGAAACCTGCCATTGTCGAAGTGATACATCATTTATTGTTACAACATAAGCTTACGTGGAACAATTTAATTTGCAAATATTGAGCTGTGTTAGTGATTCTGATAATGTAGATATACAAAAACATTGGAGAGAAGTACTCGAGGCTGAGATACTTAGAAGATGCAAAAGAGGACAACAAAACCAAGTGGTGGATCTGATGAGAGATGTTTCATATAGCCATGGATAGCATTATCCTTGCATTATCATTGAATGACGATGAGAAGTTACAGCTACTTGCCTTTTTCTTCTACAGTTAATTAAGTTTATAGTTTGTCTTAACGTACAAGATAAATAGGAAGAGTAGGCGTGGCGTTGATAATTATTTGGTAGAAATCTTAGGTGTATCTCTTTAGTTTGAGGGTTTGATTCAGTAGCATCTATGTGCCATCTTTTGGTTGTATCTGGTGAGGCTGAAGTTGGTGGGAATATGAAAAAGCAGATAATGGATGAGTATGAGAATTTGAGTTTGAAGTGATTGGTGCCTCATCCTCCATCACTTCCACCATCTCCAAGATATGAATCAAGAGAGGCTGAGGGAGACAGCATAACCCATAAACAGATCAACAAGTTCTGGAGGCAGAGGCAGATCTAAAGAGGAGCATCTCTTTGCTGCAGCTCAGACCCCGTAACCTCTCTCTATCCTTTTGGTTTTGACAATTCTTGTGAAGGTCTTTAAATCACTGAAGAGGAAAAACAATATTTCTCAGAGTTTTTATGATCTTCCGCTATAACTTGGATAAAGACTCTTTAGATCAAACTAATTATGAAGGTCGATATCAATATCTATTGGTGTCTATTGGAGATTCAAACTCTTATGTACAGTTACAATAATATGAATTCAACTTTCAAGTCTCTGATACATTATTTTCGCAACAAAAAAAAAACAATTTACTGATTTAGACTAAGCTAATATATTCTTTGAAAGTCTATGAGAACATTGAGAATTATGCGAAAGCATAAATTTTTGTTTTCGTAACAAAGTTAAGATATGGACTAAATTTTGATCGTCATGAACTGAGCACAAAACATTTTCATGTACGTGTTCGAGTTAATATATTATTTCAGTTCCTATTTAAATTTTTCAGACCAAAGAAAACTCAAAAATATAGTTCTCTAGAGTCCTAATAGAAATATTATTTGAAACATTTGTTAACCTCGCGATTTCTTTTCATGAGAATTCAACTAAACAAGATAAAAAAATAGATTTACATATATTTAATTGCCATTTTATTCATTTTGCTGACTATTTCATTTGGATATTAATACACAACAAATTTCAAATTCGACCAATTTCAAATTTTAGTAATGTATCTTTCTGAAGTTACAAAAAATAAATAATAATGCATCTTTATGTATTACACTATCATTATACATAGATTATATATACATAAATAAATATAATATAACAACATAAGTTTGCTTTCCGCGATTCATTTGAAAACTTTTTAAGTTATCCACCTAAAAAAATTAATTGAATCAATCAAATTGTTAGAAAATGACATGTCATCTATATTAGAGCTGGGTATAAAATCCGTCCCCAAATCCGCCGATTCAAAATACTATAACTTAAATCCGGTTGGATCTATTAAAATACTGAACGGATATTAAGTTGGAAGAAATTAGAATATTGAACCCGATTAGATAATGCCCGATATCCAAAGTCAATCCAAACATATCCAAAAATAATATAAGATTTCACCCTTGAATATATTTATTTCCTCAATTTCAAATATTATGTGTCTTTTGTTGATATATTAAGTATTTTGATAATTTGAAATTAAATTTATTTTTGGATATTTGGGTTAGTTCGAGCACAAATATGTTAATAGTACATATATAAGATGATGGAAAAGTAAGATATCAATGTTATATATATTGAATATATTTAATACATAGTTTGGATATATCCAATAGTATCTAAATTGAACCCAATATAAGTACGAAAAATACATGAACGGATTATAAATCATTAAAATGAATCATATGCAGAAGCAATTTAAGAAAAAAAAAACAAATAGGAAGCAGATACATATTGAAAACATACATTCAAATATATATATATATATATATATATATAAAATATAAGGATAATTTTATAACATATAGGACTAAAAATTAAATAACTCAAATTAAAACAAAATTCACTTATTCATTTTTTAGTAATTTTACATCAATTTTCTGACTTCATAGTATAATTGTGATAATTCATAATAACAGAATATGTAATTAGACAAATTGATTGGTTTAATATTTCATAAATAATTGACACACAATATAATATATCTTAAAAACTATTGCTCACAAAGATAATTTATAGTAATATTTTAATATCTGCATGTGTGTTTGCGATTTCAAGACTTTTAACTTTGGGATTTAATATAATAAAATAAAAATGTAATAACATAATTTTGTATTTTCTTACTTATTTATGACATTGGGTTTTAAAAACCGAAATGTTATTCCCAAAACGGAAGTGTAAGCTTCCAACATGTGTTTAAGGAGATTATTAAGTGTTTCGGAAGCAAGATTCTGAAAGTTTTTACAAGCTTCTGATTCCAATTTTGGCTTCGGAGTGAGAAGATAATGTCTGATGAAGCTTCCGTGCTACCTTAGGAAGAAGTGTTCATATGAATGTGTTCTTTTTGTATGATTTATTTTTAATTGTTACTATAGGTTGTTGCAATTTGAAAACGTCATTGGCTCAGGTTTGATTGGAATGTTTACTGATATTTATGTATTTTTCTATTTATAATTGTTTCTTGCAATATCCAACTCAGTGACACTGATATTTTCTATCCAACTTCAAAAAAGACATAGAACTTCAACAAGTTATTTAGCTTCAGAAAATAATTTACATGTTTAAAATAGATATAATATATACTGTGTTTTAAATTATACATATAAAACATATAATTATCCAACACATAATTATATTAAAAACAAGAATATGTGTTTGGTAGACACATTCTAAAAAACCTTATTTCTATACAATTAAATGAAATTGTATAATATATAGTATGTATAATCCTCGCATAGTGCGGAAAAAAGCTAGCAAATGATTGTTCTCCATCGAAGACGAGATATATGATAAAGATATATATAAAGAAGAAACTCACAAGAACTGGTTCTTAACCTATGAGCTTCTGAGTCGAGAAGAACACAACTCGAATCGAACCAACAAAGTGTATCAGCTCAAATTGATCAACATTTGATGATTTTAATGTTAAAACAAAGTTTGGTTATATATTAATTTAACCACATTTTCATTGAAACTCTAATAAACGAGAAAAAATAATTGAATTTTAAATAAGATTAATAAAAAAAATATTCAACATGCTCACCAGTGTGTATTTTCTGATATTGAAAACAAAAATTGAATTTCAATAATTTTAAAATTGTAGTCACCAAAAACAATACAAAAAATGTAAAATTTTCTAATAATTTATAGTGTAATTAGTCTAACTATAAAAAGTACATACTCAAATATAAATTATAAAATAATCTAAATTAAATTTAAATATATAGGAAAAAAACCTGGGCCAGGGGAAATCTCTAGTAAAACTAAAGTAGGTAAATAAAACTCAACCAATCAATTCCATAGGCTTGGATATTCTAGTTTGATGACAGCCTGGCAGAAACAAATGAATTCTCCAGAGATCGGAAATAAAAAATAACCAACAAAATTTGAGGATCAACCCGCAAGAATATCTAGATCAATCAAATAACTTATGTAAGTGAGAAGAATCACCTGAAAAAGAGAGGATAAACGCACATCAACAATTAGACTTTACTAGAAAGCAATCATACTTCATTATATATTTTCAACACACACAAACAAACTAACCCAGAAAGATGAAAGATATACCTTTAACCGGATTTTTGGGTCAGATTTGGGCCGTTCGTCTCGTGTCAGATTCAAGTTGGTTTGTCTCGGTTTCTCGGATATTTCAGGTCTTAGACCTTTTGACCTAATAGACACTTATAATTTTCGTATGGATTCGTATCGATTCTTTCCGGATCCGGGTCGGTTTAGATCTATAATTAAAATATCCATAACTTTTGGGTCCTGATCGGATTCGGATATTTAAAATTTGAAAAACACAAAATAACCAAACCCCTCAAATTTAATCAAAATCTATCATATATATCTAAAATTTTACGAAATAACACAAAAGAAACTATTAATAATTAAAATAAACAGTTTTAAACTCTAAATTTTACATTTAAAGCTTCATATTACTTGAAAATGCTATAAGATAATAACAAATATTATTAACAAAAAGATATTTCAACTAAATCATAAAAGAAAATATAGAAAATAGAACACAAAATTCATAATTTTGGATATTCATGTTTTAAAGTCAGGTATGAATCGGTTCTTTTTGGGTCTGGATCTATTCGGGTCGGTTCTTTTTGGTTCTGGTTCTTTCAAGTAGAATAATTTTGAACCTAATAGATACTTGTATATTTTCGGTTTGGTTTCGCGTCAGGTATTTTTGGTCGGTTCCGATTTCAGTTTTTGGGCCTGGATAAAATGCTCATACCTACATTTAACTATTAATGTCCTACAACAAGATGCATAAAGAGCCGAAGCCTCAATTTCTTGAAACCGAGCTGGAGAACTTTTAAACGAAGACGGACAATAGAAACAACAAATCATGAACTATCCCGATTCCTGAAGCAAGCAGAGATAAGAATCCAACCACAATAATACTAACACAAGAAGCAAAAACAACCAAATAAATTATCAGTGAATGCAAAAAGTCCATGAAACGAGATTTAAACCAAAGACTCAAAGAACACCAAAAAAATCGAGAGTAGGAAACTATATCGGAAAGAGAAGATCCACGATAGACAAGCAGCCGGATGAACCTCCACTGATAAGCCCAACCATCAAAAATTAAATTTGGAGATCAAGATCTAGAAACCTAACTGAAAGATTAAAAACTTAAATCATGGAAATGCACATAAAGAAATAACAGAAAAAAAAAAACAAAGTCCGACGGACGGTAACTTACCGGTGACACATAGCCAGAAGAGAAAAAAGAGAAGCGAGACCGTTGCTGACCAAGTCTTTGTACGGATTAACCATGAAAGTAATTTCTCGCCCAGCTGACGCTCACTCTCTTCTCCAGCTGTACTTTTGGTTTATCGATCGGGCATAAAATCCGGAACCCAAAATCCGAACCGAACCCAAACCAAAAAATCCGACCCGTTATCCGACCCAAAATGTAAAAATACCCGAACGGGTCATGTAGAGTGGTACAAAAAATATATGAACCCGAAGTGTTATTAACCAAATCCGAACGGGTAAACCGAAAAATCCGAAATTAATAGTTAATATATAAAATTTTGAAATATATATAAGTATTTCAATTATTAAATTTAATATTTGTGGTAGTATGATATATAATAATAAATATTAAAATTTTCATAAATAATTTAAGTACACAATTAGTTATAAATAAGTATTTTATAATTTGCTCATTGAAATAAAAAGTTTACTCTCTATAAGGCAATACATATTGTTTACAAATAATGTTTGTTTTCATGTTTAATTTAACATTTTATTGTTATTTTATCAATTTATGTGTGATAGATTAATTTTTATTTAATTTAGATGTTTTTCTTTATGTTTTGGTTCAAATTTTTTGTATTTTACTTCGGTTATATCCGAACCGAACTGATATAACCCGAATCCGTACGATATATGATTACTTTATGGGTTTTAAGACGCAATACAATTTTGAACCAAACCCGAAGTGTTATTATCCGAACCCGACCCGTATTAATAAAATTTTAGTATGAGACCTATGAGCGTAAACCCGAAAACCCAAAAAATCCGATCTGAACGCTAACGGGTTCCCGAACGCCCACGCCTACTTTTAACTATGTAATAAGTTGCTTTGCAACAATGTAAAAAATTCAGAAAAGTGGCATGCATTTTAACATTTGCACCGAAAAAAGTGATTTCTAGACTTTATATTCTTGTAATTGAAATTGCATTGATTGTTGATTTTTTTAAAAAATGTTGATTTTTTAAAAAATATTAATTTTTTAAAAAAATGTTGATTTTTTTAAAAAATGTTGATTTTTTAAAAAATATTAATTTTTCAAAAAAATATTAATTTTTTTAAAAAATGTTGATTTTTTTTTAAAAGATGTTGATTTTCTTAATAACTCTGTCATCACAGCAATATAAAATACGTCGATTGTTGATGATATTAAAAATTGTATAAAAGATATAAAATTGGACAATTCCTATAATCGCCAGTTTCAAATCTTTCGACATCATCCACTTCTATTTTGTATGAATTTTGTTACGCCTTCTTTCACATGTAAATTTGATAATTTATGCATTCAAAAAGTAGACAAGTATCTGAATACCTTTTTATCAGAGATTCTTCAAAATTTTCCCAACACCCTATATCAAGAAATTCTCTTCTACAAGTATTCTCTGGAAGCATATGAAAATTGAAACTGTGCTGGCTAAAAAATAAAAAAGATGCAGATATAATTAAATATAAATACTACAAAAATAATATATAAATATATATTAAAAATGATCTACTAGTCGTGTTTGGGAAATTAAACAGTATTACGGAAAAATTTGTTTGGCCCCTCTCTCTCTCTTTTCTTGGCTGATTCGACAAAAAAATTGAGCTCAATACTCAATTTGATCCCTTTCGGATTGCAGAGAACCCCACTTGTGTTTAAACCCTTCGACGAGCTCTCCGGCAGCTATGTACGGCGGAGGTGAGTTTCTTCTTCAAACCGCGACTTTGCCGGAGCCTCTGGTTTCTCTGACAAGAAGAAATGTCATCCTCTTCCCCTCCCGTCGTTTTTCTAACGATCAGGTGAACGGATCGGTTTCCGGATCGGGTTTTGAAACTTAGAACCTTTAATTGGTTCTATCATTGGAGGGGTTAAATTAAACAAGTATCTAAAATTTTTAATTTGATTATTTTTAATCAAAAAAATTGATTTAGAACTCTAAGACCATATCTATTTTTGGAGATGGTCTGAGTCAAGCTAAATTAGTACATTAGTGTTAACTGGTAAAAGTGGTTACGTGTAAGCATGCAGCCTTTTCTACATGCTGTCAAAACTACAGAACCTGACTGCCCGGAAACTGTATTTTCTTGTTGGGGCTACGAAGTAATATAAATTGTACACAACTACGACTCTGCCCCACATACGTAAATTCTTCCATCTGATTTTCTTGATATGCATGCTTCGTTTTTATGTTTAATATTTCAGGATACTTTTCTTAATTATGATATTCATTATATAACAATTCAATACAAATGAAATCAAAATCTAAACGAAACGGAAAATATCCACTTTAGGTAGCATAAGTGTTAATCCGTAACTTTATATTTGCTCTAACCATATTCCATTTTTGGAGTGAACAATAGAATAATGACTAAAAAATAAAATAATTATTTTATTTATGGAGTAAATTTATGTTTACACCATTATAGAATAGAAAATAGAATGAAGTTGAAACATTTTAATTCAAACTCTATTTTAGAATAAATTGAGAAATATGGTTGAAAATGCTCTTTTAACAGCTGCTACATGACTTTTTTAACACTTGGAACTGCTACAGAACTTGGTGTGTTGATCAGAAACCTATAGTTTTATACTTGGGTAGAATATAAAAAAATTGATATAAGCTATCATTTACATAATCTAAAGATACGAGCTGTTTCATTTTGTTTTTCACTAGATAAGGGCTGTTTATTTAGCAAAAAAAAAAAAGAAGAAGAAGATAAGGGCTGTTTTATAACCCCCAAAAATAAGAGCTGTTCTTTCCTTTTCACTGTAGTTATTTTCTTTTGAAATGTTCAGAAAATACAGTTTCAGTTCTGACTAGAAAACAACGTATAGCACTGACCATTGATGTCATATTGCATGTGACCGAATCAGTTGTGATCTCTTTTTTTCTCTCTGCGTGCGTCTCAGAAAAAAGTCACGAGCAGATATTACATAAGCATCGCAACAAGTGAATCTTATTTTGTTTTAGAAATCTCATTTCCAGTTATATATATGATCATTGAACAAATTGATGTGCAAATGATGAATTGTTAATTTGAGATTTTAACCTGTTAACATAACGAATATAGCTACCAGCCTACCACTACCAGAACACCATAATATAAACTTAAGTCAAATTCAAATTTAATTCTGTGTTTGCTGATATTTTTCTTATCTTGATTTGTACTTTCCAGGCAATAAAAACTAACTGGACCGATCCAAAAACTTTATCGAATTGAGACAGGCCGGTTTGACACCCGTACTTGCATGCAAAATTATTTGTTATTTCTATGAATTACACTGCTGAAAATAAAAATGGAATTGCAAAGATCGTAGAGACTAGAGACCATATAAGATATACAGTGACGGGCCGAACATTTGATCCTTGATGGTAATAAAGAAAGAAATTGCCACAACTAGTTACACCAAACTTGAGATTCGTCATTAGATTTAAAAATAACCATTACATAAATATTAATTGGACCGGCCTAAGAAGACAGTCGAAAAAAGTACATTATATCAAAAGAGTTCTAACTTATAAAAGACCATGTCTTGCATGACATCGATAAAACTAAAAACGTACCAAAAACCACCGACTAAGAGCCCCATTAAAGCTGAAACCCCACATAGGGTTTTTTATTTTTTTTTTAATTTTTTTTTTATTTTTTTGTATGAGTAAAAGAAAAAAAAAAATTTAAATACCAACCAATTGCGGGTTGCCATGTGTCAGTGGAGCCCGCAAACAGTTGAAAAAACTCACCAAACGGCGGTCTTTATTTTGGCTTCCCTGTGACCGATTTTTTCCTTTTCTGTGGGCCTCCCACCTAAAAATCCCACTAAAAACCCCATTCCCCTTCCGATAATCCTGGTCTAAGAATATTTCCTTGATAAAACAGTTAAAAAAAAAAAGAATATTTCCTTGATTAAAACGCTAATTAATGGACTTTAATTATCATTAAACACAATCAATAATATATTTTATTTTAATGATACAAAACGAGACGACGATCGCAAGAAGAACAAAGATACTTCCTCTTGATCTTGAAACAAAGAGGAACGAAACAAAACATCCATTTTCTTTCGACATCAAGCATCTGCACTTTACCTCCACAATACGGACACGATCCAGGTGCTTGTTGTCTCCCTAACTCTGTCTCTTCTTCATCGCATAAACACACCAGACACATTGTGTTTTGATCCTCAGAGATTCTTCTCTCTTTCTTCTTTTTAGGGAGCTTCTAGTCTTTGTAGATTTTTGTTTGGTTGATAGAGAAATATCTGTGCTCTGTTTCTAAAAAACTTCTTGAGTTTTTCTTTTGAAGTAAATTTGAAGTATATTTTTCAATGTCTCAAAGATCGATGGGGTTTCTGGTTAGTGCATGAACAGGACTTTATAAAGAAAAGAGGAGGAAAAAATCGGCTTTGCTTTTGTCGCCGTTTAATTACTTTACTCTACTTTAGTTGTTACTGTGTTATTCTATATATTTACTGTTTTACTACAATGATACATTTGCTGACTCAGTTATATGTCAGATTGTGGTAATTTATTTCTGAAGAAAAGTAATGAACAAATTGAGTATAATTAGCTAAGAAAACAAATTATACTATTTTGATTCTTATATATATATATATGTATATTTAGATAAAACTTTATATAAATTTAGAAAATTTATAACATACACAAATTATATATGTTAACATTTGTAACATACACAAATAATATATGTTAACATATGCTATATACGGGTTATATACGAATCGTCGGGATTTTTTTGTTCGACCACAGATCTAAGTCGGATATGAAAACAATGTTCAAACTCAAGACTATTTTTTTCTTCTAATAAAAGGTTATAAATTCATGCTTATTATATCAAAATTATCATCAAAAAATGTATGCGCTTTGAAAGCGCCTTCAAAATCTAGTTAATCTATTAAAAAAGAAGTACAAACGATTACCCCTTAGTTGTACCAATTATTTATAGTGGCATACCATTGAGATATTTATTGAACCTAGATTTAAGTATGTTTGTTTTTTCCTAATTTAAATTATAGATTTCCTTAATCGAATCTTAACTAAAATAGATTTTCCAATAGATTTCTTAATATATTTCGTATTAACTTATTAAATGTTTTCAAATATTTATTAGTAATAAATAATAAAGTAAAAAACACATATCATAATCAATTTATATAATATATAAATAAAATATAAAATAATCTATTCATAAATTATTGGTATAATGTTTTCATATCTATATATATATATTATAAGTCCAATTAGTTAATTATTCAAAGTAATAAATAAAATTATTATGTTTTAAAATGTTATACTAAAAATAAGTTAATACATTTTAATTTACAAATATATATTATACTATTTACTACAAAAAAACTTTTAAAGTGAAAACAAATATTCGGACGGTCACATGTAAAACTCTAGGAATAAATAATAACAGTGCGTGATAATTTTTTTAAACAAATTTATTTTAATAGAAATTATAAATTTCAAAAAAAAATTAAATTTATTTTAAGGGGTGCTAAAATTTTGGAATTAGAAAGATTTATGTCCCTACCCAATATTGTTTTAGTATGACTAATTGAAATCTATATCATAATATTTTATGAAAATATTATTTTACTTTTTGTTATAACTGCATAGTTTACTTTTCAATCTAAATTTATGAATAGAAGGTGTAATTGATATACGTTTTTGTTTGTGAAAAATAATTTAAAATATTTACTACAAAGTTTATGGAGTAAGAGCAAAAAAAATATATGACTTCAAAAATTATGAAATTATCTGCAAAAATGGTAGAAGAAGTAAATGAAGAAGAAGACTACATGTTGACAATAACATTATTTTGTTAAAAAAAACTATAAATATTTGAAAACATGGTTAATGTTAAGAATATTTACCATTAACAATGTAGAAAAAAACTTTTTTCGTATATAAAAATGAAAGTAAACACCCGCGCGTTGCGCTGTTCAAGGTCTAGTTGTACATTAAAGAGCAAACAAACGGCAGAAGCAAAAATGATTACGTTAATGGCGGGGCTCCTGTGTTCGTAATGCTAAGACCATTATTATTGGGGTCTCTTAAGCCCCGTATTTAGTGTTTTTAGATTAAAAAAGAAAAAGAAAATTACCTAATTAGTTAAGCAACATTGCTTAATTTAGGCCCAGAAGAGACGGATCTTGTGGGACGCCTGTCACACTCTCCCGTTTCTTTCTCTCTCTCGAAAGTCATCTCCTCTCCTTCTTCTCCGATTTATGCACCGAGATCCTCCAAGCTCACGGCTGGGGCTCAAGCTCAAGTATGTTTCAATCGCAATAATCTGATTCAGAGTCATATACTCAATCTTGGCATCTCTGATCGCTGTTTCTTTCGCGAAATTAGGGATTTTGTGACTGGGTTTCACAAGAGGAAGAAGAAGAGAAGAAAGGAAGCTCAGAAGCA
This sequence comes from Brassica oleracea var. oleracea, assembly GCF_000695525.1. Lineage (NCBI taxonomy): Eukaryota > Viridiplantae > Streptophyta > Magnoliopsida > Brassicales > Brassicaceae > Brassica > Brassica oleracea. The sequence goes on from NC_027756.1 coordinate 40,287,516, forward strand.
GCAGGAGGAATCGTTGAGGCGAAAGCGTATCGAGGCTCGTAAGAAGGTGAGGATTAAGCCATTGCTTTTCAATTGAAACCTTTTCGTACTGGTTTTGTATCATTCATCATCCGTGCGTTATAGTTTAGGTTGTAACATGAACTTCTTCTGAATCATTTTGATGAAAAGTTTGAGTTTTTAGTTTGCTTAAAGCTTGTGTTTTTATTTTGCTTAAAGGTTACGTACTCTCCCAGACTTCTTTCTATTGGCCTAAGATTTTTTTTGATAAGTATCTTTTGGTGATATATGGTGTTTTCGGCATCTTGTATATATGTTTTCTAATTGGTTTTCAAGTCTTTATCGAGTCTTCCTAGTTCTTTTAGAGTCATTACAGGTCTGGAATTGCATTGGATGAGAGATAGACCACTTGGAGGAAAAGAGGAGAAAAAGAGTGCAATTTGGAGTTTTTCACGCAGAGCAGTCTGACGACTGTTCCCGATAGAGCGGAGCAACCCGAGTGACTGTTCTGGATAGAGCGGAGCAACCAGAGTGCATGTTCCAGCGGCATAGATTTTTAAGGAAACCTAATATTTCGGGCTTTTACCTAGGGTTCCCTCTTTTTACTCCGAGGCCGCCATAGACCTTCATATCTATCTTTTCTAATTATTCTAGACATTCTACGTTGCTTTTTGAGAGATTTTGGAGAGAGAAAACTTGTACTCTTGTTAAGGGAGAAGAATCTCTACATCCTTTGGAGAAGATTTCTAAACCTTCTTTGCTTTTTATTATTGATTCAGACATGTTTTCTTCATCTGTTATCTCTATGTTTTATCTGTCCATGGTTGAGTAATCTGCTTGCTTAGTCTAGGGTGTCAGAGTGTTTAGATCAATGAGCTAAACACAAATAAGGTTCATTGTTGATTGTCTCCGTTCATGTTTATGCTTATTGCCTGCATTAAACTAGCTATTTATTGTTTGAACCTAGGTTTAATCTAATCATCAAAAGTGCTTAGGTTGCTAGAAACAACATGAATGGGCAGCTTGTCCCTAACCAGCGAAAGTAGATGTTAGGGCAAATTGTGAACTAATCAAATCTGTGCTTATTGTTTGTCTTCATGTTTTAATCCAAAGGAGAGTTTAAGTATTAAGACTGATTGATGAAAGGAGAGATACCACGAAAGTGGATCGATCTACTTTTGTAATTTGAGTTCTAGACTCGCGCTTAATAAAACCTTGAATAGATGTTTGGCTCATGATCGTTTGACACCCCATCCTTCACCCTAGGCTAACTCTTTAATCAATTGAAAACACCAAACCAGTCTGTTACTTGTTCTTACGATTTCTCAACCTTTAAAACCCCCATATTATTTTAGCTTAATAGTGATCCCATAAAGATAAAGTGTAATTGTTGGTCTCTGTGGATTTGATCCTAAAGTGCTACATCGACATACTATTCGATTGTGGTAGTGTGCACATTAGGTTATTGGTGTGCGTATACACGTAATATCATTTGGCCTAAGATAGTTTCTTGCTATTCTGAAATATTGTATCTGAGCTTTGCAGAGGAAATTGGAAGAGATGATGGTCGCTGGGAATGCTGAGGAAACTGAAGATGTAGAAGCTGAGGTGGAAGATGCAGAGAATAAAGAGGCAGAGCTTGATGCTTTTTTATAGTGATCATATTAGATTAGATGTTTAGTTGAGTGGCTTTTTCTCTGCCAATGTCTAGTGTAAAGCTTGATGCTTTTGATGGTGATCTGATTAGATTAGAGGTTGAGTCTGAATCTATAGTGTAAAGCTTGATTCTCTTGATGTATAGTGTTTGTTTATGTCACTGTCTTTGTTTCTTAATCTTTCTTGTGTCTGAATCTTTGTTGTGTTTATCTTGTTCTTCTTCTGTTTGTTCTTGTTCTGTTTAAGTTCTTGTTATGTTAAAAAGTTAAAATGTTTAAGTTCTTGTTCTGTATTTAATGGAGTTTAAAACGTTAATAATGTTTCATGTTCTTATGTTCATTTATCTGCTCATTATTTCCAGGTAAAGAAGAGTGAAAGAGTAGCATTATGTCTTATACAGGGAGACCAACAAGGGAGCCGACATCTCAGGTAACATAGAAGCTTTCATCTCAGGTAAAACAATAATGGTTCCTTCATATGTTTTTATTGGGACATTTGAGTTATTTTGTCACGGATAAGAAGACTTTGTACTTGTGTCTTGTTTTCTTATGTCTTGTTTTCTTGTGTCACGCAGAAGAAGACTTTGGTTCTGTCACTCTGTTGTAAAGCAAGTCTAGTTTTTTGTCTCTTGTTTTGTTGTGTCATTGTGTTGTATTGTAGACTGTTTTTTTGTGTCACCCTCATGTATCACTTTTCTATTTTGTAATCTTGTGTACTCAAGGACTTGTGTATTCACGTGATTACTAGTGACTTGTGTACTCTGATTCTCTGTATAAAACCAAATGACCAAACATTTTGATCTCATGTTCTACCGTCTCACCAAACCAAAGAGCAAACACAAGTTCATTTTCTCTCCTTCTCACCATACCAAACAACCAAAAAAATTTGATCGCATGTTCTTTCTACCATCTCAAGTTCTTTTTTTTTCTCAAGAACAAACATTGTCAGCTTCTCTCTTTGCTCATCTTTTCTCTTTAATCACCATATATGACTTCTTCTTCTTCTCAAAACACTTTAGATGAATCATTTGATGATACATTTGATCAAATCTTTGATCAACATTTTGATCAAACCTTTGAGAATTTTACAATTCAAATTATTGTCGTTTATTTTGCTAATCTTTGTTTTCATGTTTTTATTTTAAAATATATGTTTAAAATATTATCTTTTACTATGTTTTATTTAATCAAAAATTTTTAAGTTTAATAAAGAAAAATATTTAATATTTTTTTTAAGAACCCTTAATTAAGAAACTTGCATTAGACCATATAAATTTTTGGGTCTCTTAACTAAGTCTCTTAAACTCACATTTATTACCTAATAATATTAAAAAACAATTAAGAGACCCATATAATCATGCCCTAAGACAATTACGTTAAAGAGGTTTCAATTAGTAATGCATATTTAGTCTAACGTACAACCCCGCCAGCTTACAAGACAACAATGTTCTGAGACTCTCAGTTAGCTTTTACTTTGATTTCATCGTATTTCATCGCCTATGTCGCGAGCATGGCTACCTTTAGTTGAAAACTTCAGAAAAATTCACACATCATCAGTTTTCTTTTACATTAATATCACCTCATCATTTTGTTGTTCCGGTTCTCTTTTGAGTATATCTATTACACTAGACAAAACAATATATTCTATTAATTCAGAGACTTATTTTTATCTGCTGATAAAAAAATATTAGACCAATTCATTAAAAACGGAATACAAAATTAGATTGCCCCTTAGTTTCAGAGGCGGACCCACTACCAGGTTAGGTGGATCAGGTGACACATGTTAAACCATAATAAATATGTTTTTAGCATGTAGGACAGTAAATGATCAATAGCTTAAATGGTTAGAATATAGGTTTTGACACCCCTAAACCTGGGTTCAAACCCTCATCTTGACATTTTTCTATATATTTTTAAAAATATATCTATTATGACACAGGTAAACATTATTACTGGGTCCGCCACTGCTTAGTTTTACCAATTATTTACAATGACATGTCATTAAGATATTTATTGAACCTAGATTAAGTATGCTTGTCTTTTCCTAATTTAAGTTATAGATTTCCTTAATCGAATCTTAGCCAAAATAGTTTTCCAATAAATTTCTTAATATATTTTGTATTAACTTATTAAATGTTTTCCAATATTTATTAGTAATAAATAATAAAGTAAAAACTACATTTCATAATTAATTTATATAATATATAAATAATATATAAAATAATCTACTCATAAATTATTGGTATAATTTTTTCATATATATAAGTCCAATTAGTTAATTGGAGTTATATATATGAAAACATTATACCAATAATTTATGAAACACTGTCATACAATAAACGATTAAGATAACAAAAATACAATTATTCAAAGTGATAAATAAAATTGTTATGTTTTAAAATGTTATACTTACAATTAGTTAATACATTTTAATTTACAAATATATATTATACCATTTAGTACACAAATGTTTTAAGTGAAAAAAAATATTCAGACAGTCACATGTCAAACTCTAAGGATAAATAATAACAGCGCGGTATAATTTTAAAAAAAAATTATTTTAATAGAAATTATAATTCCAAAATCTTTAAATTTATTTTATTTATTCTAAGGAAAATTTTGGAATTAGAAAGATTTATGACCCAACCCTATATTGTTTTAGTATGACTAATTGAAATTTATATCATAATATTTTATTAAACTATTAATTTTACTTTTTGTTATAACTGCATAGTTTATTTTTCAATCTAAATTTATGAATAGAAGGTGCAACTTTATTTTGTGATATACATTTTTGTTTGTGAAAATAATTAAAAATATATACTACAAAGCTTTATGGAGTATGAGAAAACATATACTCTCTCTGTTTGAAATTACATGAAGATTTAGGCTGGACACAACTATTAAGAAACTTGTTTTTTATACAAAAAGTATCATTAAATATAAATTAAAAATTATTTAGCCAATCATAAAACAGAATATAAAATGTGATTGGTTACACAGTTTTTGATAAAGTTAAAAGGTACATTGAAATATGAAAACATCATCTATTTTGAAACATCAAAACTCACTAAAACATCATCTATTTTGAAACGGAGGGAGTATATGACTTTAAAAATTATGAAATTATATACAAAAATGGTAGAAGAAGTAAAGGAAGAAGATGACTATACATGTTGATTATAACATTATTTTGTTTAAAAAAACTATAAACATTTGAAAATATGGTTAATGGTAAGAATATTTATTATTAACGATGTAGAAAAATACTTTTATGTATACAAAAATGAGAACAAATATCCGCACGGTTGCGCGGTCAAGGTCTAGTTGTACATTAAAGAGTAAACAAAAGGCATAAGCAAAAATGATTACGTTAATGGCGGGGCTCCGGTGTTCGTAATGCTAAGACAATTACGTTAAAGAGGTTTTAATGTAGTAATGCATATTTAGTCTAACGTACAACCCCACCAGCTTACAAGACAACAATGTTCTCAGGCCCTCAGTTAGCTTTTACTTTGATTTCATCGCCTATGTTGCGAGCTTGGCTACCTTTAGTTGAAAACTTCAGAAAAATTCAGACATCATCATTTTTCTTTCACATTAATATCACCTCATCATTTTGATGTTTTGGTTCTCTTCTGAGTGTATCTATTGCACTATACAAAGCAATTTATTCTATTAATTCAGAGTCTTATTTTTATCTACTAATAAAAAATGATTAGACCAATTCATTATAAACTTAACATGTTTTATTTGATATTTATTTCAATTAATAAAAATATAGTTTTAAAGAAAATCTAAAGATTTTTAAATGATATCAATAATATCTAATACTTATCTTTAAATGCACCAAAAATTCATGTTTAAATAGAAACAAACCAATCAAAAATTATTAAGAATAGTTTAAATAATAGATGGACGTAGATGTTGATTATATTATATGTCTTCGTATTGCGTAAACCTAACATTTATATGTTCACTAACCATTCATTTTATTAAATCATTATTGGACGTAGATGTTGATTATATTATATGTCTTCATATTTTCTTATCACAATAGCAATTTCATATACTATTATTAACTTAAATATCACACATTAGAGTTATTAATATATTTGGAAAAAAATATTTCAAAATTCTGTTATTACTCTATTTTCTCACCGATACAAAGAATAGTTTTTTTCCAAGTGATTTTTGAAGAATATGCCATTATTCCTTCAAATAGATTTTTAAACCAAATCCAAATATTTATTTCTAAACTAAATCTGTAATTAACCTATTTATTATAGAAAAATTGTTACGCAGCTACACGAACTATGCGGCATCACATGACCAACCATCCAGAGAAAACTAATGCATGAAAACCTATACAAAGTATATATCGTACATAAAGACATGTGATGATTAGCAAACAATTATGTGTTTAACATCACAAACCCATTTAATCTCGTCGGAAACCGGTTAATCTCGTCGGAACAGTGAAATCGAGTACCAAAACCAATGACCCAATTCAAAAATCGAACCCGGTTAAAAAACCCGACCCACCCTTAATTAACCATAAACCCGACCCAACTCTTAATAAACCCAGCCAATTATGCAATTTAGAAGCTACACATGCCCACTAAAAATGAGAAAAAAAGAAGAAATCGAATCACGACCTCAACTTTCCCCTTTCTTCGAATTAGGGTTCGTGAGAGAGAGAGAGAGAACAAAGCTGATTTCAGTGCAAAACATGTAGATTGTGTGGCTAAATTCGCAAGAGAAGAGTGAATCAGTGAAGAATCAAGCCGAGATGAGGTTCTAAAGTATCGTTGTTGTTTCTGATGTAATGTCTCGGTGAAAGTGAAATGCTTTCACTCTGGTCGGTTTAAAGAGAAAGGTGGTTTATGTTTTGTAGATGGAGTCGTCGGCGTATTTGAGTTGGATGCAGATTCTCTCTTCACGAACTTGGTAATGAAGATGTTTGAGAAAAGGATTTTGATTGGGAAGTTGTGGTCCAAGCTATCATTCCATGAGTTAGTATGATTTTAGAGAATAGAGTAGGTATTGAGAGATTAAAGTTAGATTAGAGAAGATTAATGGGAGATTTGTAGAGAGATTAGGTAGTAATCATGTTTAAGAGTATTTAAGAATCATCATGAACAAGAGAGAGAGTCTAGAGAGATAATCTCAAACTTCTTAATTATTAATCTGATCAGAGTTTACAATATGTATGAGGAGGCAACACTAGGATGATGGTTTCATAAAGAGGCACTATTACAAGAGATAAAGTTTGCTTTAATTCAAACCATCCAATAAGCTTTTTCCTTGTGCATAAAGCTCATTTTGCTTTATCCAGCCTGTCACACGCGCCTCCTCTTCCCTTGCAACGGTCTGATGCCTTAGCAAAGGGAATATGGCTTCTCTTCTTCATCCAAAGTTACCCGGGTAACTAGTATAACTAGTATACTAGGATAACTAGGCTAACTTTGGTTTAACCTTTGGAAGTTACTCGGGTAACTAGTATTACTACGCCATGTACGGCCTCTTCATCATACTCAACTCCTCATGTCTTTCTCTTCCCATATATTGACCTCATCTCAACACTCCCCCTCAACCTTAGTTTTGTGAAAGTCTACGCT
>NC_027756.1:40294937-40296046 GCF_000695525.1 Brassica oleracea var. oleracea
CCTTGGTGAACACATCTGCCAACTGATCTTCACTTCTTGTATAACATGTCAAGATCACTCCCAAGACTATCATCTGCCTCACCTTGTGGCAATCTACTTCAATGTGCTTTGTCCTCTCATGAAACACTGAGTTTGTAGCAATGTGAATAGCCGTCTGATTGTCACAATGCATAGTCATTGGTGTTGCTTGCTCAATCTCCAAGTGCCTAAGAATCCCTTTGATCCATACCAAGTCGTTGGTAAGCTTTAGCATAGCTCTATACTCAGCTTCAGCACTAGAGCATGATACAACCTTCTGCTTCTTACTCTTCCAAGTAACCATGTTTCCACCAATGAAAGTGCAATAGCCTGTTGTAGACCTTCTATCTGCTCTATCTCCAGCCCAATCAACATCACAATAACCCACAACTTCAGTGCTCTTATTGACTCCCATCCATATACCAAGCCCTTGAGTTCCATTCAGGTACATGAGAACTCTCTCCACCATGTGCCAGTGATGCTCTCATGGAGCTTGCATATACTGGCTTACTTGGTTAACAACAAAGCATATGTCTGGCCTAGTGATAGTCAAGTATATTAGCTTCCCTACAAGCTTCCTATACAGCTTTGGATCATAGAACAGCTTGCTGTCTTCAATCTTCCCCTCACGTGGAACCTTGCACCCATCTTCCATGGGCATCTTGGCTGTTTTTCCTCCATAAGCACCAGCATCCTTCAAGAGATCCAATGCATACTTCCTTTGAGAGATGAATAACCCTTCCTTGGATCTGCACAGCTCAATCCCAAGAAAGTACTTCATCTCTCCCAAATCCTTTATATCAAATACTGATTTCAGAAACTCCTTGGTGGCTCGGATTCCTTCCTTATCACTGCCCGTTATGATGATGTCATCCACATACACAAGCAAAACAATGATTCCTGAAGGAGTATTGAGGGTAAAGAGGGTGTGATCAAGCTCGGACTTCCTGAAGCCTCTACCATTCAGTGTTGTGCTTACCTTATTGTACCATGCTCTAGGTGATTGTTTCAATCCATAGATGGCTTTCTTCGGTCTAAGAACATTTCCTGGCTTCACCATTCCTTCAAGACCCGGAGGTGGTAGCATATAG
>NC_027756.1:40298316-40298708 GCF_000695525.1 Brassica oleracea var. oleracea
GCTTCAAGGTCAGCTCTCTTGAATACCTCCTGATCCATACCCTTTCCAATTAGTTGATGAGATGCCAAGCCTCTACCTTCACTTTCACCCACCTTAGCACCTGAACTAGCTCCGGATGAACCAGCACCATTTGCTTCAGCAGAAAGATGAGCCTTTGCTTCCCTATCCCTGTTGAACCCGCGTGGCCCGAGGTGAGGATGTAGGATCCAACACTCACTCTTCTTGTGACCGATCCTCTTGCAATGCTCACAGCTTCCTTCATACTTTTCATAATTCCTTCATGAGCCTCTGTATGCAGCCTTGTTTGCTTGCATTCCTTCAGCTTGATGAGCCATAGTGAGCTCACCCTTGCCTCCAAACAGGCCAAGAGATCCATCCTCCTTCTGAAGTTG
>NC_027756.1:40298781-40306915 GCF_000695525.1 Brassica oleracea var. oleracea
AATGTCATCAACAACCCAAACACTTGATCTTGTTCTCTCCTTTCCATAAGAGCCGCTTGATCAGTGGTGTTAGGTCTTAGACTTTCAAGTTCAGACCATAATGATCAAAACTTTCTCTTGTGTTTGGTGAGCTCTCCTGCTTCATGGAGTTAATGGCTCTCTTCAGCTCAAACACACGGCTGATGTTGGAGACGTTTCCAAACATCTTTAAGAGGGTCTCCCACAAGTGTTTGGGAGTCTCACAGTAGTTGTAAGCTTCAAGAAGAGGGACATCAAGAGATCCTTGCAGCACGAAGAGCACCATCAAGTCTTCTTGCACCCACTTCTTTGCTTCAGCTTTGGTGAGAGTCTTTTCCTCTTCAACTTCTTCAGATTCCTTGGCCACTGGCTTCGGACCATCATCAGTGATGTGGCTCCATAGCCCTAGCCTTCCAACAACAGTCTTCACCAATCGAGACCACAAGAGGTAGTTTGAACCACCTTTCAATGCAACCGGGATAATAACTAACTTGCTGAAGTTGTTTCCCTCCATCTTCTCTTGCTTGAACCAGAAATGACCAGAAAGCTTCAAACTTGCAACTCAGCTGAAGAACACACAGTACCAGACTTCAAGAACACACGAACTCAAAGCACAGCACCAGATGACTCAACTTTATCACACAACTTCACGGAACACTCAAGAACACAAGAGCAAGAACACAAGAACACAAGAACACAAGAGATAGAGAAAGAAAGAAATAGAACAAGGTTTCTCAATACCAAAGCCAACCTGGCTCTGATACCATATGATTTTAGAGAATAGAGTAGGTATTGAGAGATTAAAGGTAGATTATAGAAGATTAATAGGAGATTTGTAGAGAGATTAGGTAGTAAGCTTAAGCGGAAATTGAAGAGTAAGGTGAGGGAGGGGGAAGAGCTATCAAACTTTAGAGGCTTAATTCGCCCGAAGAGAGAAAGCTCACTAAGAACTAGCTTGGCCGTAGTTCCTCGTAGGAGATAGACGGACGAAGTCGGGGCTCGTCCCCGGTCAATATTGGATCAAACAAAACAAGCAATAGGGGCCGTAGCACTGACCTCTTTTTTATTGATTCAATATAATAGGGAAAAGATCGCTTGCTGCTCGCTTTCTCGCTTCCGAGAGGTGTTTTAGCAACTCGACTGAAAGGAGATCCCGAGTTTCCAGACACATCGCATTTCAGAGGAGAAACTGTACAGGACATAGCTTTCCTGGGATGTAAATCATGTTGGCTGGTTAAAAAACATTGGTCCAGCTTAAGCTTGTTCACTTCGTTCTCTCTCTCCCCTTCTCCCGTTAGCTTGTTCCCCTCCTCCCGAGCGGAATCAATGTGTTCAATTTTCTGGCCTTGCACCTCCCATCTAATGGACCATGGACTAAACGGCCACTGCAGCTTTCTCTGTTCTGAAGCACAAGCACAGTTATTAATGGTGCTAGAGAGGTCAAATCATGTTTAAGAGTATTTAAGAATCATCATGAATAAGAGAGATAATCTCAAACTTCTTAATTATTAATCTGATCAGAGTTTACAATATATATGAGGAGGCAACACTAGGATGAGAGTTTCATAAAGATGCATTATTACAAGAGATAAGGTTTGCTTTAATTCAAACCATCCAATGAGCTTCTTCCTTGTGCATAAAGTTCCTTTTGCTTTATCCAGCTCTTCTCCAGCCTGTCACACGCGCTTCCTCTTCCCTTGCAACAGTCTGATGCCTTAGCAAAGGGAATAGGGCTTCTCTTCTTCATCCAAAGTTACCCGGGTAACTAGTATAACTATTATACTAGGATAACTAGGGTAACTTTGGTTTAACCTTTGGAAGTTACTCGGGTAACTAGTATTACTACGCCATATACGGCCTCTTCATCATACTCAACTCCTCATGTCTTTCACTTCCCATATATTGATCTCATCTCAACAGTTAGAAGATAGGAAACCTTTATAGAAAAATGTCGAGGCCAATAAGAAGAGAATGGAATCTGCAGCTCATTGGTACAAGGAGCTTGACATCTATGTAAAGAGAGATAGTGATGTTCTAGCTTAAGAAGAGAGTAGGAATGTTGGAGTTCTGGATGAGGGCATGAATGTTGGACCAGAGGAAGATGGCCTGCATGATAGAGCTGAAAAAGAGCGTGAGCTTCTCTGTGAAAATCTGGTTGGAAAGAATTCTGAGACGGGTTTGATGTTTAGTGAAGATAAAGATGAGGCGTTAGACACTTTATATGATCCTTTTGCAGAAGAATCGAATGGTGGGAGTTGTTCAGAAAATGCCTTGTCAGAATCTTCAGAATCGAATGATGAGGCGGGAGTTGTTGAAGAGGATATAGTAGACTTCGACCATGTGAACTATGAGAAACAGATACCAGACGAAGATGAAGTGTACCCTGCTATAGACGATTCATCTGGTGATGAAGAAGAACAAGCTGATAGGTTGGTGCAAATGGGTTTACCCGATGAAGTTTTTAGCTTTAGACAACTCTTTAGCAGTGAGACATAATTTAAGAAGAGTGTCATAAGATACATCTTGAAGACTAGGCGTAATATGGTATTTGATAGATGGGAGAAGACTAAGCTTGGTGCAAAGTGTGATGAAAACAATTGTGGATGGAGGATATATTGTTCTGTTGAAGAACCGATTGGCAAATGGATGGTTAAGGTATATGAAGATGAGCATCAATGTCATCATGTGGGGCGGTGCAAGCTTATCAAGAGCCATGTTGTTGCTGATTTGTTTCTTGAAGACATAAGGCGAGATCCAGATATGTGTGCACAAGAGATCAAGGATGAAATGAAAAGGAGATACAACATTATCATCTCCCCCGCTCAGTCACAAGTTGCTAGAAGACTGATTTTTGATAAGTTGCAAGCTGAAACTGATGAACAATTTGCAAGACTTAAAGATTATGAGCATGAAATCAAGAGGAGCAACAAAAACACTACTGTGGAGATTAACACAACTCGTAGAGAAGATGGGAGTGAAGCATTTTCACACATGTACTTATGCTTTGCAGCTCTAAAGACTTCATGGAAGCAACACTGCAGACCCGTTATTGGTTTGGATGGTACGTTTCTGAAGCACTCAATGCAGGAAATGATATTAACTGTTGTTGGAATGGATCCTAATAACTAGATATACCTGATAGCATGGGCGGTAATTTCTGATGAAAACAATAAAATCAGAAGTGGTTTATCCACAAAGTCAAGGTCGACTTGGACTTGGGTGGAGGTGATGAGATCACAATAATATATGATATGCACAAAAGTTTGATCTATGGTGTTGCTACTGATTTTCCAAAGGCAAAGCATCAGGCTTGTGCAAGACATATCTATGCCAATCTGACGAAACTACACAAGTCAGATACATTGAAGCCAATGTTTTGGAGGGTCGCAAGCAGCTACAATGAAGCTGATTTCAAGCTGAATTTAGCTGCATTTAGAGAGTTTGACCCCTTGGGATGTGATGTGCTCTTTAAGAGACACCATCGGACTTGGTGTAGGGCATTTTTTAGGATTGGTTGTTGTGTGTGGTTGCTGTTGTGCGGACACACACACCAACTTGACATAGTCTTTTAATAGAAATCTAAAGGTTGCACGAAAAAAAAACCTTTGTCCAGATGTTAGAGCTGATAGGGAGAGATGCAATGCAAAGGATTGCCACTCGTTTTGAACAAGCTCGTAAGGAACCTGCAAGGCATACTAAGAAAGCAAGAAAGGAGGTCGAGAAGTCGTGTGATGAAGATCAAAATTGTCACTCTGTCTCTAGCATTGGTGGGAGGTATGAGATTGTTGAGGGAAATAATGGGTACTGCGAAATTACACCGGAGGACATGTGCGTGTAGAAAGTGAGATCTAACTGGCATTCCCTGTCGTCATGATGTGTGTGCGATCAGAGAGAACACATGCTTGGTTGAGGACTACATATCTGATTACTACACCACCGAGAAATGGAGAGATACTTATCGAAGAGATTTGAAGCCGGTCAATGGGCCAAAATTTTGGATTGATTGTGGAGGAAGACGCATTGTTGGACCGTCTTACAAACGTCCTCTAGGAAAACCTAAGGGAAAAGCTAGGATTAAAAGAGTACATGATTCACCCTCAAAGAAGAAGGTTGGTCACAAAGGAAGAGTACCACACTGTGGTATTTTCAGTGAGAAAGGTCATAACTCAAGGAGGTGTCCCACTGAGGTATGACCTTATTTTCTAAATGTTTTATATGGTGATTATGGCCTTATGTATACGCTTATTGTGTTCTTTCTTTGTCTTTCGACAGTCTCTGGAGATCAGGAAAAAACGAAGATGACTAAGTAAGTAAGGTAAAGAAGACGCTCAAGAAGTAGCTGCAATGAATGCTCAAGATGAAGCAAACGATGAAGCTCAGGAGACAGCTGAAACTGAAGCTGGTTTGGCAGCTCAAATGGAAGATCAAGTAGAAGTTGGGTTTATTTCTTCTACTGCACCTCAGCCAAGCCAACCAAGCCAAGGAAACCAAGCACCCCAAGGAAACCTCAGAAGAAGAAGTTGCTTGGCAGCTTTGCTTTTCAGTTGAAGGGAAGTTTATCATTTTGAAAAAAAATTACATGTGGTAACATGTTCTCGGGTACCTTATTAGGATTGTTTTACATATTTTAACATGTTCTCGGAAAGTTTACCTTCTTTTTACATGTTCACGGCGGTTTAGGATCCTTTTGTTTGCTCTTTTCACATGTTCTAGCATGTTAACGATGATGTGATGTTTTGGAAACTTTAACTATGTATTCCATTTTGAAATGCTATATCTACTTTTTATGATTGTAGTTTGTCATTCAAAGCTTCTTATAAGTGCAAAACATCACAATACCAGTAAAAAACATCATCACATTATGCATTCATCATTCATTACATAATTAGTCTTTAAGAGACAGAAGACTCATTGATCATTCATTACATAGCTAGTCTTTTAGAAACAGAAGACTCATTAAACTCTTAATCATTAGCGATACAAAACAGTTTCAAAAACTTATTCTTCCATCCAAGGTTTGGGTTCAAACGTTTCATCTCATCTTCACTTTCATTTGATTTGCAGCCTCTTTTTTCTCTAATTCCATACAGAGTTCCAAAATTTATGTTTCTCAGTTCATTGATCACTCTTTTTTTTCTCTCTTTTTCATCTCTAGCTTCAATCAACGCTCCTTTTGGTGACCCATTGACTTCCCCTTCATCGAACCATTCAAAGCACATGCAATGTTCATTGCCCATTTCCTATACCCAAAGAGATACAAGATGTAGTCACTCCAAAAAATTTCCTAACAAATTGTGAGTAGAAGAATTGTGTACCTTATACAGTTCACAACCAAAACACTTTCGACCAGGATTCTTATTTTTCCACGAAGTGAAAATCTTGGCGGGCAACCCACAATCACACATTCTTCTTCCTCCGATAGATTTGCTCCGCCAAAAACTCGAAGATTCAGCGTTGTAAGTCATCGTCTCACATTCTCCACTCTTCGTCTTCCTCTTGTAACTCATATAGCCTATGTTTCTTTTTGTCAATAGAAGAAGGGGATAGAGGTCTGAGAGACCAGATTTGGGATTTTAGGTTAAGTTCTAGGTCGGGTTTATGGTTAATGAAGGGTGGGTCGGGTTTTTTTAAACCGGGTTTGATTTTTTAATTGGGTCATCGGCTTTGGTACTCGATTTCACTGTTCCGACGAGATTAACCGGGTTCCGACGAGATTAAGTGGATTTGTGATGTTAACACACATAATTGTTTGCTAATAGTCACATGTCTTTATGTGCGACATATACGTTGTATATGTTTTCATACATTAGTTTTCTTTGGATGGTTGGCCATGTGATGATGCATAGTTCTTGTAGCTGCGTAACAATTTTCTTTTTCATTTCACATAATCTCTCCTTTGCTGGTAGATAATCTTTGTAATTTTCTCACCCTATCATATTTACAATATATTCTCCAAGATCTTTTATGCTCTCTCACCAATATTTTTTAGGAAGGATCAAACTAAAAATAAACTATTTTATAAATATACAATTACTAATGTACATATATTTCTGCAATCATAAAACAAACCAAAAATAATTTTGAAACTCTCACTTTCAATTGTTTTTTCTAAAGTAATCACTTTTCAGAGATAACTAGGATGGTGAATTCAAATACAAACTATTTTTACATGAACTCAAAACACTACAATGGGTGAATAATCAATAAACATATATAATTCATGTATACTAAATATTTAGTTTTATTTGAAGCTACGTTTATAATAATATGTGAATAGCTTATAGGTTTCTATAATTCCATATTTTAGTTATCTTCGTAATGTGATTTGCAGTAGCCAAATTTGCAGGGAATGAAAATTCATGGATCATCCAAAAATTGTTAGATACGAAAAGACTAATGAAATGTAAGCAGTGAACATAGCATATTATGTTGGTTATTGGATGGATCTATTGAGCAAGTTTGAAACCCCAATTAGAACAATATAAGTCCCAAATAACTTCCAAATAATCGAATATCTAATTTATAATTTCAATAATTTTATTTTGTAAATTAAGAAGAAGGAAAAACTATAATCCACATTTTAACGCGGGTGCGGGTCGTATTCTAGTACATGGATTATGGATAAGTAGCTGCACAAGGAGTTGAACCGTTTGTAATGTGCTAAATCATTCTATACATTATACATATTAAACACCAAAAAATCGTTACACGCCAACTTAAAAAAAGTCAATTGATTGAGTTACTACTGACCGAGTAGCTCAAATCAAAAGCTGAAGATGGTAAGCTAAGTTGGAAGCAAATGAATCCAGACGTTAGATCGACATCTATACGCGTAGATCTCGGGGTACATATGAAAAATCGACGGCTCAAAATACTATGGACGCATTCGCATTTAAATTTAGTAACGTACCCCTATTCTTGTACACGCCAACAGAAACTATGGCCCAAGGTCTTACAATGAATCGGAATTTTTCTTTGGTTACATCTTTTTTTTTTCGATCTCTCGTAGTTTACATGTTTACGTAAAGTACTAACTTTATTTGGAGGGTTGAGTATCTTTTTTTCTGAGTAATGCTATTAAAATATATCAAAAGAATATTGTATCAGATGAATTTTTTGAATGTTAAGATAAATACTGCTTTCAAAGCATGCACATCATTCTAAAACTACAGGCAATTATTAAAAACAAACCATGTGATGTAAAACGTTACAAAAAAATAAGATATAAAACGTTACAAAAAATATCTCGTAAGCTAACACATATGGTTTACACAAAATAGATAGGATAATTTGTTTGGCGTTGTACATTTATGCTTTATTGGTTCAGTCTATCGGAACTAATTAGATGGAGAGAAGCTGAACCTGCAGTTTTATCGATTTTATTACATAAATTGTGTTTTAAGAATATCACTGGTGGGTGTGAAAATTATGGAATGCAGCTCTCTATACTATATCATCCGAAGTATGAGCTAAGGCTAAGAGATGCGACGAGATTTTTTTAGAAAAAATATATATGTTTAGTTTAGTTGTTATAAAATTAAAACTTATAATGAATTTTCTAATTGTCTACCATTTTTTGTTCTCATCATATCTCATAATTTATGAATTATAAAATTTTACCATCTAATTGTTTTGTGACCCCATATCTTGTTTACAACTTGGACTTATTGACGAAGTACGAACTCATAATGTCGACAAGTAAAGATCAAATAATGGACAATGGTAAAGGACAAAATACCAACACATGGCTAGTAAGCCTAGTATATATACTTACATGTTTTTCTTCTAGGGTTTTGTACATATAAAGTCTTCGCTAGACGACAGACAATCGAAAATTATTACTCCAAATTGAATTTGTGACCAATAAGGCAATAACGAAGCATACTCGCCTATCATACGGGTAGAGTTATTCTTGGGTTCACCCCTAGGATGAAACTTTAGTTTCACCAACCAATAGAAAATTGTCATTTTAAATCTAGTATCTTTTAATTAAGGAAACCAAATAACTTGGCAAATTATATTATTTTTTCAAAATAAAATTTAAAAATAAATAAAAATAATATATAAAAAACGAATTAAAAAAAAAAAATGTTGTCAACAAAACACTAAACCCTAA
>NC_027756.1:40306940-40347040 GCF_000695525.1 Brassica oleracea var. oleracea
CTTGGAAAAACACTAAACATTTGGATAAATTCTAAATTCTAAATCTTAAACACTAAACTCCAAATCTTAAAAATAAATATTTTTTTTAAATAATCTTTTTTTAGAACTATTGTTATTTCTCTTTATTTAATTTTTAATTTTTTATTTTAAAAGCATAATATAATTTGGTAAGTTATTTTGTTTCCTTAATTAAAAGATACTAGATCTAAAATGACAAATTTCTATTGGTCAGTGAACTTAAAGGTTCACCCCCTACGGGTACGGCCATACGGACGATGTACGAGCATAGCTTATTCCATGACTCAATTTAAGTTTCGGGTATGCCAATAAGAAGTAATGGGCTTGTTCACTGTGTTTTCAACCCATACCCAATCCAATATCAAAATATTTTAGAAACTTCGGAACAGGTCTGGAACCACATATATAATTCATTTCCTAATGTGCCCGCCCAAGTCCGTTCCTGAATGTATGTTATCGAGTTCTAAGATCTTTTGAAGGACAGATCGAATATCACTTAAAGAAATTTGTGGCATTCATCTTATATTTTAGTAAAGTTAACTATCACCTTTAATTCATAATACGCTGACGAGAAACTTGTGATAGTCAATGAGTGTTGTTCAAGTACCTGTCATCTTATATTTGATTGAAGTTGGAAAGTCAGAGTTGATCTGAATCTCAGATATGCTTTTTTTGGTTTTATACTCTTTAGAAATGCTGAAAGCTTATGCTATTCTTAAGTATTTCTTGCATACTCAGAGGTTGATTGTTTGTAGTTTTTGTTTTAGTTTTTGGTTTTTGTTTTTGTAAAACCATTTTTTATCCAATCAAGTTTTACCTTTTAGTTTTTGTTTTTTATAAAAACCATTTCACTTGCCAATCAAGTTTTTTAGCAAATAGATTCCCTAAAATTTAGGAAAACTAGTTTTTCAAAATTTCAACCAATTTGTGAAGAAAACCTAAAAACCAACTTTTGTGGGTTTTCAATATAAAAACGAATTTTGTTTATTTTGTATAAAATACTATATTTTAATTAATAAATAATTAAGTAAATAATATTTTCATAAAGATAAAATTCCCATACAATTTTTTTTATCATTTAACATTAATGTAAAATAATTTATGTGTTTCATATATGTAAATAAATATAGATAATTTTAGTATTAGTTGTAGCCAATTAATTCTTAATATATATAAATAAATTATTGAACAATATTATTATACATAATAAACAACAACTAAAAATTATAAAATTTAAAATATTTTATTAATACAATATATTATATTAATTTGAAAAATAGCCATTCAAGTTCTAAAAAACGAAAAATATTTTATGTAATAAAATTTATAAATAGTTTCAAAATTTTAAAATATTTTAATTTTTATAATTTATATTTTTTAATTATATTTAAGCATAACACTTAAAATAAAATAATTTAAAACATGGTGATGTTTTTATTTTAAATAACAGCCACTATATTTTGATAAATTCAAATGGTAATTTTTAAAAAAAAATATTATTTTAAAACAATGTATTGCTTATTTTATAAAAAAAACTAAGAATAAAGCAAAACCAAAATCTAAAAACCAAAAACCAAAAGCTGAAAATCAAAAACCAAAATCTAAAAGTTAAAAACCAAAAACCAAAATCTAAAACCAAAATCTAAAAACAAAAAACTAATGGAAACAATCATCACCTCAGAATTGTAAAAATACATAAAATTAGTATTTGATTTCCTTAGTGTAGTAGCCATAACATATCATTTCATGGTCTTTCTCCATTTATGTTTCCGTAAGATAATAATGGTATTATATTCAAGTAGAATCAACCAGAACCTGAGTGAAGTGAGAGAAAATATGGGTTTGATGTATCTTCCCTTTCATGTGTTTCATATTAAGTTGTTTAGTTAAAATTTCATTTTTTACAAAAATTATTACTTTCTGAAAAATTAGTTAATAAATATATTAAATTTAGTTTAGCCAATTATAATACTGATCACACACTATTCAATAAATATAAAATAATTCATATTTTGAAACAAAAATACTTATAAAACAATTTAGGCCATCTACATCCAGAGTCTTTTACCATGAGTCTCATAAAAAAATTAATTTGAATTTGAATTTCTCAAACTTTTAAGATACTTTATAATTACATATTATTACTTTTTGGTGAGAAATTTATATGAAATGATTTCTAATGCGGATGCTCTTATATTATAAAACAGAAAAAAAAAACTATATTACTATCATCTTGACTTTCACAGCATATAATCAAACTCTTGGGAAGTAGATTTAGCTATTTGATTGTCCAACACTCGTTTCATCCACTTTACATGCCCAAGTAAGTGATTTAGCTATTTGACTGTCCAACGCGTCTAATTTTGCCGGTTCTTGGTTGTATTATAGTCTAGGAAGAATAAATCATGAAACACTATTTCTCCTTACATACATACCCAAAATCCCAAAACGAATAAAAGCAATCCAAAGAGGATAGTACAAATTGTTTCCGATGTCTACCGACTCCACCGTATATAAACACAATCCTTACAAATGGGCCTTTTAACCCAGCCTAACTTTTAGTTTGTAAATACGGGGAAATTAGAATATTTTTTCTTATAACCAAGACTTAACTATTTTTTAATATTGCCATCGCTTAAGACGTCTATCAACAATGAAGTAAAGCGATGAATATACATTCCAAAGTCTGACATTGCCAATCCTTATTAAGACGAGACTATTCGTCCACTACTGGGTTAGTTAACATGCTTACTTAGTGTTATGTTGTCATCTGTGTTATTATCTTAATATGTTCCTTATTAGATTAAGTCAAACTTGCAGGATCGACGAGAATAAGTTCAAAAGACTGATCGTGATTTTTATTTATAACAAAAGTATACGAATTTGCATTTGATCCGCCCAGTGAAAACAAATTAATGGATATAGTGATAATACATATACATATTTATATTGAATTAAAATACTCAAAGGAACAAAAGCAAAGAGACATTCCTACTAGAAACCCTACACAATAATAAGGGAATGAAACAAAAGTTGACTGAGTGGCCCATTCACACCTCATCTGCAATGATGACGAAACAGAGTGGGAAGCTCAAAAAGTTGCCTTTTTTTTTAATTCTTCAGTATTTTCGCTAATTAATAATCACCAAAAGTGAGATTATTCTCTCTTCCCCCATGCAATACACTCCAAAAGACTCGATAGATAGACTGATCGTTCGTACTCCCAACAAAAAAAATTATTACCAATACATAAAGACATATCGATGTACATTAAATTTATTATTATATGGTCTTGCATATCATCTCATATTCTCATTAACCCCACTTATCGAATTTCCACCCAAAATACAAATCATTTACAAAACTGACTATGCTTTTAATTGGCTTTCTCTCCATTGTCGACTGTCTTCTTGATTTTCTTTTGGTATCCACTGTCGTCTTAACCAATCATATTCGAATTATATTCTCAACATCTTGAAATCAATCTTCACAACATAACCATTTTTTAATCTGCATATCTAATTCTGATATGGAAAATCTGCCGGCATGGATATAATATTTTCATTAGCTCATCATCAGCCTAGTTATGAGTCATGACGACCGAACTATGAAAATGATATACTTTTGTTATATCATAAGCGAGGATAATAACTCTATGCTGGCTATATTTATATACTAACAATCTAATAAACCACTCGAAGTAGTTAGAAAAATAAAAAAAAACCATGTTGAAGATAACATGAAAACAGAAGATACTATCTTTTACTTTTTTTTGTGTTGAATTTTGTTTAGGTGTGATACAAAGTGATGGGTTTTAGACTAGCAAAGAGAATCCATGTTGGGTGCTTCAAAAGCCGAGCCAACAAAAAGAGAGAAGAGAAATAATGTAGAGAGAGAGAGAGAATATTTCACTAAGTGTAGGCTTTGGTGTATGCGAAGTATCTTTCTGTTTTTTTTGGGTAAATTGTTGTGTCAGCTTGATAGGGCACGCGTTTGTTCAAACTCCCAAGAAATGCTAAAGAAAAAGAAGAAGACGACATTTGTCACATTGCTCTCTATTACTCTCCCTATTACACACTGATCACCAGAGCTGAAACCGTCTGCGTAAGACAGAGGTTTTGATTTCGCATGTGATTGGATCCTTCTACCTGAGCAGAAAGATTGATCCAAAATATACTAGTATGTGTTCTAAATATATCCAATTGGGATTGAGATTCATCAATTCATGTAGTCTACTCAATTTATGAGAAGTTAATTTCATGTTTTCGCCCCACAGTTTTTCCTTAAAGTTATGATTAATAATTATTTTATCTGAAATTAGTGGTTGGGCAGCATTTTACGTGGAAATTTATCTCGATTAAATATTATGTTCCTTAAAGATATATATTCTAGATTTTTCACACGTTTTAATAAAACACATTAAATTTACATATTTTTTGTGTTTATCTTTTTTCCATAATTTTAAACCAATAAAAATTCAATTAGAGCAATTCAATTTTTTGAAGTTTGCAATTAGTTAATAAAATATGCATAGGAAATGTAAAAAATAGATATTTTTGAAACAAACTTCTTTCTCTAGAATATGTAACTTTAAAGAACGGAGGGAGTATATGTGAATCATTATTCATGCAGTTGATTCTTTTATTCAGCTTCAATATCTTTGTGGTTAGCTAAATTTCACAATATAAAATGATCGCTGAGATTGTTTTAATGAAACTATGTTCTCTTTTTGTTTTGGTAGATCTTTTGACTTTTTGTTTTGTTTTTTGGTCATTTAAATTCAGTTATATTTTTGTGTTCCTTATCAAGTTATTTTATATTGTGTCTTTCATTCAGACAGTGTAATTATATACTTTTTTATTTTGTATCAGTATTAAATTTATTTTCCGAATTTATGACATAAATTTTAAAAAATGTTCAAGATTTTGTGGATATAAAAGATCTTTTGTTTATATCCTAAGCAAACTTTTCTATTTTTATTCTTACGTTTATTTTTATTTTATATCTTATTATATTTATTTTTCTAACTATATATTTTTGATAATTTGGTTTCAATTTTATATTAAATTTTGTTTGTGATTTTGCATCAATATCTTGTTAATTTCAGATAGCTTGGGTATAGTGTTTAAATGAAAAAGTCAGTTTACTGTTTTTTTCTGATCCTTTTTGATAAAATGTTGGAGTATAAAATAATATCGTAAATGAATTATCTTATTTTTTTATTCATATGACTTTCCTTACATATTCTGAAAATTTATGAATTTTGTTATATTATGTATTTGGGGTTGTATCATATATTTTTACGAAACTTTTATTGTTTTTTGGTTCATATTGTTATCTTTTTTTTTATAATAATTTTAAAATATATATCTGGCTATGTATTATTTTTATTGTGTGTTTTACATCAATTTATTTTTATATTTTCAATTTTTTTTTGAGTTGATGACAAAAAATAAACTTTCTATTAAATTCACTATTTTTATATTTCATTCACATGAGTAACTGAAATCTGGAAAATAATAGTTTAAATATATATATTCATTCCTTTTTCACTATGTATAAATCTTTTATTGTGGTTTTCCATCAATTTTTTTAGTTTTTTCTAATTTTGAGTTTAATGATCAAAAAGAGAAATTCCACAAAATTCACTATTTTATATTTCGTTTGTTGGCCTGAGTTTTATAAAAACTGAAATAGTATTGTAAAAAAAAATTTCTTCCCTATATTTTTATAAAAATATTTATTTTTAAATATATTATTATAATTATATTATCTAATTTACCTAAATTATTATTTCGAACTATTATATACTAATACTGGTTATGACTTTTCTTGGGGAGAATTCTAAATTTAGCTTAAATTTTATATTACTTTTCAAATTTACCTTTAAATGATAACTATTTTCTTAATGACCTTAAGTTTATTATGAAAAAAAAATAACCATTCATATAATTTGTAAGTGTTTAAGAATTATTTATATAACTTTATAAACTCAACTACATCCCTAAATATTAAACCCTAAACAATAATGCTGAACCCTAAACCTACATGTTTACGGTTTAGTATTTAAAGGATGAAGTTGAGTTTATGAACTTCTATATATGTTTTATAAATTGTTCTTACACATTTATAAATAGTTTAGAAGAGTTAATTTAATTTTTATCACAAATTTAATGTATTTGTAAAAATGATTATTTTGTAAATTTGAAAAGTGGTATCAAACTTATATTAAATTTAAATTCATCCAAGAAGAATCAGTAGCTCTGTCCAAATTTACGTATGTACATATAAAAAAAAAATCTGACTTCGTGGATAACAAAAAATACTTATAATTTTACTGCTACTAAAAATAGATTTTGCTTTTTAATAGCCAAAATATACATAATCATTAACTATGTGCGTTTGAAGTTTTCATAACTATTTTGATTTGCTCTGAGAAGAAAAAAACATAAAAACATGCTTAAGAGAAACACATATATGCAATTTACGCTTTAATAATCCAATAAACTCACACAATCTTTTCTTAATCTTGAGACAATCATACAATCTCCTTCTCGTGTTAATTTGAGCTCATGAGGGCTCAGACATATTAAGACTACATATGTTAATTAGTGCTAGTGCCTATAGTCTACGATTGTGCTCGTTGGCTTCTACACTTCAAAAGAAACCAAAAGTGAAGATACGTATCAAGACTTCTCTTCATACGATGCAAAATACAATTATTTATAAAGAAATAAAAGGATAAACGTTATTTTTATTCCTTTATAAAACCAATGAAGCAAAAGATGGTAGAAACTTTTTTGACCGCAACAGTGGAATGTACACAATACAATAGTCACTTTTTACACTTAATAAAATGGCATGTAAAGTCTTTTTTTTTCTTGCCTCAAAGTTACAGCCAGATGTTTTTTCTACCAGAACCTAGTAACCAAATTAGATTCATGCCTATTTAGCCGTTGTCTTGTCTTTACACTTCAATTTGTTTACCTCAAATTGTTCTTTTAAAGATATTTATGTATCAGTCTTTAACTGAAACAATACCTCAAAAGTGTAAGAAACCCTCGCGTTTGGGACAAAACGTTTTTCTTTGTTCAGGATTAGCAAACTTATTAGGTTCCAAGAAATAAAATAGGTTGAGCTAAAAAGGTCGAAGTGATCAAAACAGTTACAGTATTAATTTTGAAGATATATATATCTAGTGTTTTCTTTTGATGGAGATTAGTGTCACTACAGAGAAAATACATGTTTCGTACAAATAATTTAAGCATCAAACTGAAAATAATACTTTTAAACATTTAATTACGCGGGCAGCATAGAAGAAATAGATTTCGTCAAAAAAAAAAGACATAGAAGAAATAGATCAACTCTGTTTTGCTCGAAATTTCATTTTTTTAATACTTTTATTTTGTTTTTCGTATGCTTCATTTATTTGATCATGTCGGATATATCTTGTTTATTCACCAACAAACATATAAATACAACTTTCAAATAAAAACGTACATATATTTTTGAACAAAAAAAACCGTACATAATGCCTGCTTGTATATATTGTATGTGGTCTTTGGAATGTTTTTTTTTTTTTTTTTTGGTAAAATGGTCTTTGGAATGTTTCTATCTATACCTTCACTATTTACGTAGGGCATGCTTTTCTGAGTCACGTCAATCATTTACACACTTTAGCTAGCATCTGAATACTCATACGATTATTTTGGGAAGGATAAAGTTACCTGAACATATGAATCAGAGCTTCTGAGATATTTGAATAAATTGTAAGCATCATGAATATTAGTGAAAATAATCTCAATCAAATAATTTTTTCAATCAAATAATTTTTTCAATCAAATAAAATTACATCCTGCAGTTTAGTTTAAAGGGAATAATATGTCAATGTGTTATTTACAGTAGTATGCCATAAAAACAATTTATGTACGCAATTAATTAATGAGCAGATCAATTTCTTAAAGACTTTTGTTTAAATACTAATTAAACACCAGTATTCATTATCTTAACTGAAGTTGAGACTTTGAGTAGATTGCAGCTACACTAATACACTATTGTCTTAGTTTGGTTTTTATTCTCTATACAATTTCATTCATTTAGACAAACACGAATCTAAGAGCAAAGACACAAACAAACGGTGATTTCTCCATCCCTCGAATCTGTCACTGTTTGAGATTAGAAGCGTCATGTATCTATCTATACACGAGCATGTTTAATTCAACTGTCTCTAGGTAAGCTTTCGCACATCAAATCAACTGTAAAAGCCACTGCATGAATTCTGACAAAGCTCAGGAATTTTTAATTATATTCTTGTAATTTGTTTGGTGTGCATGCTTATGTCGATTGATGTTTGGAAGAATTATTAAAAATGTATTGATCGTTCAACATTATATTCTTGTAGTTTGTTGGTGTGCATGGTTATATGCCGATTGATGTTTGTAAGAACTACATAGTTCTGCATCGAAACGTAAATCTAAAAAAAAAAACATTTTAGTCAAATTCATAGGTTTTATTTTTGTATACCAAGTGGTCTGGACTTTAGACCCAACTAATCTTCCTAAATCCAAGGACAAAATCCATATGTTTAATCCCTTCCCCGTGTTATCAAATATACTCGAACTAGGTACTTCTGACACAAATGCTTTGGGTCCTTTCCAGTTGAGTCAGCTTGTCTTGGGTGTCAAATTCATTGTTCGCATTATAATTGTACCGTTTTAAATTGATTTTGATTTTATCCTATAAAAATTTCATATTAACATGATAATTTTGTATACTTTTCACTGATTAACATTGGAATACCGTTTGTTTGCTTTTTTGAACTAGGAATACCGTTTGTTTATCAAACTTAAAAGGGCATGAAGAACATATTATTTTGATTTTATCCAAAGAATTTCATATTAACATGATATTGTTTGTACATTAACACTGGAATATCGTTTATTTATCAAACTGAAAAGGTCATGAAGAATATGTTCTTTCTTGCTCGTATAGTTTTACTTTTAAATGCTCCATTTAAATCCTTTCCATGCTTTGGAGTTTCTCATACAAAACCTTCTTTTCGATCCGGTGGGTTCAGTTGTAGACTCAATTCAAAGAAAAGGTTAATCGATCAAAGATTCATGCTTCATCGGGATTAGAGAAGAAAGAGAGAGTAATGATGAATAATTTCTTTCCATGCAAAAGAAGAAAAGCATTAACATTTGAAAGAAAAAGGCAAAGAAAATAATTCACACACTTTATTTTTGCGCCTTTTGTTTATCCCTTCGATTTAATCTTTTTTCTTTACTTTTTTCCCCTTCTCCTTTAATACTTTAATGATAACTCCTCTCTCCTTTAGGCTTTAGATCCGATCAACACCAAAATGCCCTTTTCATATAAAATTAATAGGCGTTGTTTTCGTCTCATTTCATGTTTATGCAATCTCATATACCTAATCTCTTTCTGAATAACTTTATTATTTTGAACAAGACATATTAATCTCGAAATTTATACATATAGTATTTTTTCACGATGTTCGGGCTACTAAACTAGCGACTTTAAGCACGCTTACTGCTTGCGAGACAGTGATTTTTGCATTCTATTCCAAATTGGAAGAATTAATATGAGCCATGGCAGTATACTATAGTTTCAAAGGAGTAACATTGTCAACATATTTTTTTAGAAAAGCAGATTATTTCACGTAGTGTAAAGATATATCTTTCCATGCTGATTTAGTTGTACATTCTTGTCTCGCATAAAAGAATTTGTGAGTATTAACGATGGTTTCTCATTTAATTTTAATCTTGAAGATGGATTGTCTTGCCTGCAACCATTAAGTAGGAAATCCTCACGATTCATCATTCATTTACATTCCGAGGAGAGGGAAGCTTATCATTATCTAGCTAACTGAGTATTTAAGACAAATTACAATTCTTTGACGAAAAACACAAGTTACAATTTATTTCCTAGTTTCCAAAACATATACATTCACGTTCTAGATTTTGTTTTTAAAAGTATATATATATATATATATATATATATTGGGTTTGAATATATACAGAAGTAAGTAATATCTTCGTAATATTGTAGAATTTTCGGCCGTATTGTCTATGTAATATTTCTCGTAGTTTATAATAGCATAATTAAACGGTATTAAAAAAAAAGTAATAACATTGCATGAAAGGTGCGCATTTTATTCGGTCATGCGATACATTTTTTAACTAGAACCGTATAAATGGAATGTAAACCTATGTGCTTTCATTTTCACCAATTTCAAATAAGAAAAAAATAAAAAGAAGAAATCTCTTTCTTGTTGTCAATTTCTTCGCCCAATCCAACTAAAAACAATAAACAATCCGTGTTTTAATTTGGTATTATCGGTTTAATCATTATGCTAGCTAACTTAAATGTGTTTCATATTTTTTTATTTATTTAAGTATGTGAATTTTCATTAGAAACTAATGACACAGGGGATACAAAGGTTTTGAAAGATCAAATCCTAGCATGTAAGAAACTTATCAAAGCAAGCTGTCTAAAAGAACCATAAAAAAAGGTAAAAAAAACTTTTCTAGGACAATGAAAGGTTTGATCACAATCAAAGAATGTGACCAAAGCTTGGCAATTGAAGATACCAGGAGCAAATATTTAGCTTCAGTAGATCTCGAAACAGACATGATGCCGGGACCTACATCAAACAACAAAGATCAATGGAGGATTCAACCGGAGAATGGTCCAAAGACCCGCATACCATCCCGAAGGCGACTCCGACAGGGGCGACAGGCGAAGCAAGGGACACCAAGCCTTGGTCCGGCCATCGAGACCCAGTGAAATCTACTCCAGACGTTGTCCATTCCAGAAGACGGCAAGGCGTGTCCCTGTGAGTCCCACCCAACACAAATAAGCCAGGAGATGAAGAGCAGGTGAGGGACAGGCTGATGGAAGCTGAGGTTATGCGGCTCAGCTCCGGTCCCATCACGGAAGTACCGCACAGAAGGATTGGCTGTAGAGCATCGGAAAGACATGTAATGGCTGACGGCTTCCTTCTGAAACTTGAAGGGCGGAGGAGACGAAAGCTCCAATCAGCAGGTGGTGGAGAGGCTAGACCCGACTTTGGAGATCTGACGAAAGAGAGAACGGCACGAACCCTAGACCATTTTGAACCCATCGAAAGGATCACCAACCAAACACCATGGTAAATGCTCAGACATCAGAACGGGAAGAGGTCCCCAGCGAATTCCTCAGACTCGCCTTTACATCTCGGACCAGAGTACGAAGATGGGGAAGCACCTACAACAGCAACCGAAGAGAGAGAGAGACAGGGGAGAGCAGAGGAGGCGATAACCCGGTGGAAGAGAGGCAGTGACGCTCTCGGTCCGGCAAACCTCTGACGCAGATCTGACCCAGAACCACGATAAAACAAACCCTTGATCTACAAAACAATTGGTGCCTCCTGTAAGCTTCCGGACAGTCACGACCTCGCCCTCTCTCCAGAGACACTGGGGACACACCCAGAAATCGATTTGGTCACCGGATCCAGCCGCAATCCGGTGAAAACCAGAGAAGGAGAAGCAAAGAGGAGGTGAAGTGACCGTATCTTGACAGGGAGAGGATTGGACACGGCGGGGCGAAGTGGGGGTGGCGGCCGACGAGAAGAGACCCACCGTCGGCCACCCGAGAAGATATAGAAGAGGGACGGCGAGGGGAAGGGGCTTGGGGGAAGAGAGAACCGAGAGAGAAATACTTTCTCTCACCTCTCTCTAGGAAATACTTTCTCTCACCTCTCTCAAACTCCTTTTTCCTGATTATAATTTTAATCGTCTGTTATCTAAAATTAGGGGTGTCAATTCGGGCTGGCCCGGCCCGGTCCGGCCCAAACCCGCTAAGCCCGTAAATATTTGAGCCCGGCCCGGCCCGGCCCGAAAATAATTTGGGCCTAGAATTCAAAGCCCGGCCCGGCCCTTATAGGGCTACATGGCTTTTCGGGCTTTTGTGGGCTTTTCGAAAAATAATTTGTCATTGTCATTTCCATCGTTTTAATACATGTGAATTTTCATTAAAAAAAAGAGTTTCATTTTTAAAAAATAAAAAAAGTATAAAGTGAGTTTAAAATTTTCTTGTCTATCACAAATTTTTTATTTTTTCGTATGTTTTAAAAACATTTTATACACAAACCAAATTTAATAAGATTTAAATAATCAAATATCAATTAAAACAAAAAATATAAGAGAACAAAATTTATGATAAACATGGTCAAACGTTTTATACTTTATATTTTGAAAATAAAAACATGTTGTACATGAAAGAAGAATGTACTTTTGTAAAATTTAAAATGTAACACTTGTAATGATGAAACAATAAAGTGCATTACAAACTTTTATATTTGCTTTATTAGAGTTTAGATAAAAATATTAAAATAATATATCAATACTAATAATAGTTTCGATTACAAGAAAGAAGGATAATATTTACGCTAAAATATAAATTTCGGGTTTTCGGGCCGGCCCTAGCCCAAACGGACTTAAGCCCAAAATACCCAAAGCCCAAATGGGCTTAGTCCGAAAGACCCAATTTTTTTTGGGCTTATAAAGCTAAGCCCAAACCCGGTAATTTTTAGGGCTGGGCGGGCTCGGGCTACGGGCTTCGGCCCTAATTGACATGTCTATCTAAAATATCGTTGCAGTGTTCGATGTTTCCATCTTAATTTTCAAATTTGGTTAAATGTTGGTTTTTCCTTGAAACACCGTGTTATAAAGAAATATGTATCTTATTTGTGGTATCATGAAAATATCAACATTAACTCCGTCCAAATACCAAATATTAACAACAATAGTCAAAATGCAGTAAATATATGTACGAAATCGATTATGACAACCCACTGTTTCTTATTCTAACGAGTGTATATATATATAGTGATCGATCTTAGCTAGAGTTAGTATACATTGCAGTTTTTGATGAAGTTTCTAGTATAGCTAATATTATAAACACACAGTACGTTAAGATGCATTTGCAATGATATGGTCATCTTTATATTCCAACTATTGTTGGATATATGTAAGGCAAAATGCAAACCACATCATTAGAACTCTAAAACCTTGCCACTTTAGCTCCATATCAGTATTAAAGAAAACTTCATTTGCATTATTCTTTCATCAATCTTTCTCTAAAAGTATATACTTTCCTTGCAAATGGAGTAGCCTCAATTAATTTATGTTTATATTTGGGGGTTTGTTTCGCTTCATGGGTCCTATGAGAATATTATTCCCCAATGATTTGGACTCTCACCATCTTAAGTATACCCTTCTTCGCTTCATTGTTTACGCGATGCTAGAAGCTATGATCATTACACTAAACAAAGAGAAAGTAGTGCTCCAATATTCATTAGCTATATCATGTACACCCAAATTCTTAAGCTTTATCTTTGCCTTTTTTCTTAATTTTTTCGTTGATAGTAATCATGACGGAAATAACCTACATATTTATTTATTTAGCATAAAGCAACCCTTAACCAGTCATTCGTTGGCATGAAATAGTTTTAACTCTAGACGACACTTTTGACTTCGAATTGTAGAAAATGAGTGCGAGTATCATATAACAAAACATGTCTTGATTATCTGCATTTGTTTTGAACTTGTGATAGATTAAATTTTTTTCCCGTGCATGATAAGCTTTTTATTTTGCTGTGTTTTATTTTCAGAATCGTGCCGTCAAAACTCATGTATATCCCCAAATTTCTAAAAGAACCAGATATCACTGCTATCTAATTTTTTTACCACACCTGTCAAAATTTCAAACTATACAACAATTTTCATTGAATGCACATTATAATTTTCACATCTGACTATCATATAAGCCAAAAATTAGAGGTAAGAGCAACTCCAACTCATTATTATTTTTGCTTTATAATAGTATATAATATAAAGGAATTGGTATTTTCTCTATATTTAAAAGAAAAAATAACAATTTTTATTTTTACTGTATATTTAGAATATTGCTATAGGAGAATAAATATATTGGAATAAATTTCATCTCTAACTCTCTCATAGAGATACTCTAGTTTAGAGAATGATAGCATTATACATTGGATAATGGTAAAAGATCTAAGCGTATATAGAGAAAACAAATATAGAGAAAACAAATCTAAGTGAATATTAGATCAAAGAAATTCTAGGGGCTCATTTATAAAACAAGTGTGAAGATAGTGGTGGTACGGCGACTATTGAGAAGCTTCTAACTAAGGTCTTCTTTGTAATTGTGCTTAGAAAACGAAAAAACGAGTGTTCGATATTCTTAATGCTACACGATTAAGAGTGAGTTTTTGGGATCGGTCGGTGGCAAACTAAAGTATGTTATAGTGTTGCTATTGACCGAGGCTTTTAAGTATACTTTGGTGTGTTTTCTACTCGTTGGATGATTGCTGTGATTTTAGGTTACGTATATACTTATTTATACTTTGAGATGTCGTACAGCTAACAACATAAAATGCTAGATAAGATCCATTCAAAGATGGAAGATGCAGCAAATCCTGGTTTTCTTCTTCCTAGTAATCGAGGAACAAGTTGGACATTTGACCTATAGTTTCCTCTCTGCTTTTGGTAGGAATCGAACGGAGGACTTGGTCAAGCAAAGCCCTAGCTAGTTTGTAATGAAGAGTTTGAGACGTAACCTAAATTAAACATAAAATAATTACTCTTGTTATCCTCGTTGGTTATTTTTGTGAATTCTTTTATCGGCCAAACAACATATATGCATGGTGGGGTTAAGAACAAATTTCTTTTACCACGTGGTTTAAACTAAATTACTAATTAATACTCATATACGAAGTAATAAAGATGTGTATATATATATATATATATATATATTTTTTTTTTTTTTTGAGGTAAAGAATAAAATAAAGTCCTTTTTGCCATGAGGTTTCTTTTCGAATTTTGACCAAAAAGAGATTCAATAAGATCCGTTATATAGTTGAGACATGTATATTATGAAATAAAGCAAGACTAGCTAGTGGAAGATAGTGTGCTTTCACAATAGTCGAGAGAGAAACACATTATTTTGATTTGAGGAGTCTATTAACACCGTGATCGAACCAAATACTAAACACATCAACTAATCATTTTTACGATAATCATTCAAGTTAAGACCGATCACTAATTTGTTAGCTTATATAGTAATCACATTGCATTAAAACTTACCAGTGACAAGCATATAATTGCTAACTAAATGGCTTTGGAAAACGATTTCTAGTTTTACCAGTGAAATTAAGCCGACTACATGTATTTGTTCATTATAAAACTTCAATCGAGTCGTAATGAGAACATACTTTTCCAAGTTATAA
This sequence comes from Brassica oleracea var. oleracea, assembly GCF_000695525.1. NCBI lineage: Eukaryota > Viridiplantae > Streptophyta > Magnoliopsida > Brassicales > Brassicaceae > Brassica > Brassica oleracea. The sequence goes on from NC_027756.1 coordinate 40,322,269, forward strand.
TCGGTGTTGAAAAAGGGTTAGGCGCAGCGGTAGTGTTTAGAAAGGTTAGTCAAAATCTAGATAGCGATAAATTAAAGAGTAGTTATCCCAAATAATTTTTTTTTAAGTTTTTGTCATAAAAGTAGCTTTTAAAAAATAAAATGACCAATATAGCACATTTCTATTTTGAAAATTTTAATATTTATTTTTTACTTTTAAAAATTTGAATTCATCCCCAAAACTAGGGATGGGCAAAAAATACGTAACCTGAAATCCGAACCGAATCCGAACAGAAAAATCCGATCTGTACCCAATCCGAAATGTAAAAAATACCTCAATGGATCTTGTAGGGTGTTACAAAACATATCTGAACCCGAAGTGTTATCAACCGAACCCAAACAGATAACAACAGATAACCCGAAAAACCCGAAAACCCAAAAAAATATCCGAACAAACCGATCCGAATGTCCAAATTTATATAAAATATAAATATTTGAAACATAAATATGTACTTCAAATATTCAATTTCATATTTATTTGGATATGATATCTAACAATAAGTATTTAAATTTTAATTAAATACTTCATTATATACAAAGAAGTATATATTTCTTATGTTTTACTTTTAAATTTTAGATTTTACTTTGGATATATCCGAACCGATCTGATATAACCTGAATCCAAATTATATATGGTTACTTCGGATATATCCGAACCGATCCGAAACCGAAGTGTTATATCTGAATCCGATCCGTACTTGTAAATTTACTAGAATGAGATCTAGGAGGTGTTACAAAATAGAACAGAAATCCGAAAAACCCGATCCGTACCCGAACAGGTACCCGAACCCTCAGGCCTACCCAAAACCCAACATCTTAACTCTAAACCCTAAGTCTTAGATTAGTTAACCCTAAGGGTATAAATACATATTTACCCTTTAATAAAATTTTGTTTTGTCATTTTCTTTTTTAGAGGTCTATTTTTGTGAAAATAAACTAAAAATGGCTATCTAAGGGAATTTCTCTAAATTAAATATGTATTAAATATATTTTATATTATAGCGCATGTTACTGTTGTTCACAGTAATACAATAAAATATTTTATAACTAAAGCTACACAAAAAATCAAAAGAAACTTTAGAAATATCAAACCTAAAGACAAAGTATATATATGCGAAAAAAAACAAAAACATACATCTGAAAAATCAAGAATGCTAAACCACAATAAGAATTAGAGAAACATTCATTCAGTTAATATTAAAAAAACTATAAAAATTATAACCATATGCTATGCAACTAAAACTAATAAATGTAATTATATATATAGCTAGAAATTTAAAGACCTACACTGAAAATTGGTTAACAATTTTGTATGACCATTTAAAGTCATCTAAAACTGTCTAAAACCTTATAGAATTATCTAGGGAAATTTGTTTTTTTTTAGGTAAAAAAAAATGATAACTATGTCATGTTAAGCTAATTTCTTTTTTTTTTACCACTTTTTCCTCTAATACCTTTCAGCATTTTCCAAAATAAATCAAATAAATAGTTTTACAAACAAAAAAAATTCAAAAAATAGTAACTACTAATGAAAAACATATATCAACTTATTGGTATTTTTTTCCAGTTCAAAAAATGTTTAAATCATAATTTCATAATAGAAAATATAATCCACCTTTTTCATTGAATTTAATATGTTTAGAATACGTGATCTACATAAATAATAGTAATATAAAAATATTTAGAAAACACATTCCGCGTTTAACCTGTCGTTCTAAAATCTGTAGAATTCAGAATCTACACATTACTATAAATCTAAAACATGTAGAAAATAGAATCTACACATTACTATAAATCTAAAACTAGTAGAAATTGATTTCAAATATGTTTATTGTGTTCTAGATATATAATTATACAGATTTTACGGATAAGGATAATTAGTTCCAAAAATATGGGAAGAGAATATTTGGAAATATTCAGTTTCTTTATTTATTAAATCATTATTTTTTTAAAAATAGGGATTTATGCATATATATTGATTTCTGTTTATAAACTTTTTAAACTAAAAATAAAATATACACAATAAAAAGTTATCTAAATATTAAATATTTTTTTGAATTTTTATAAATTTTTTTATAAATATTATCATGCTATTAAATATACAAAAATTGATCAGTTAATTTATATTTATTATATATTTTCAATTAAAAAGTTTTGAATGCTAATAGGAATGTAATATGAAATTTTATGTTATTGATAACATAATATTTCTATCATCTTTTTATAATAAAGTTGTTTAATGTAGTATACAATTATTAAAATCTGTTATGAAATTAAGTATAAAGTCAGATGGATTAGAAATTTTTTTATATTATATAAAGCATCTTTGTAAGTAAGAGTTAATATAAATGCAATATTATATATTTTTGGTTTCAAATATTGCATAACAATGAGTGTATAATTCGTTTGTTGAAAAAAATAATGCAAATATTTAGATATCAAATAAATAAATATTAAAAAGTAAACATATGTTTAATTATTAATAGAACAGTTATATTAGGGTTATATGTAGGACGGTCACTAAGCACATGATACGTCCTCGACCAAACAAAAATGTATATTGCAATATTATATATTTTTGGTTTCAAATATTGCATAACAATGAGTGTATAATTCGTTTGTTGAAAAAAATAATGCAAATATTTAGATATCAAATAAATAAATATTAAAAAGTAAACATATGTTTAATTATTAATAGAACAGTTATATTAGGGTTATATGTAGGACGGTCACTAAGCACATGATACGTCCTCGACCAAACAAAAATGTATATTGCAATATTATATATTTTTGGGAATTTTTAATATCTTTTAATTATTTTAGTTAAAAATTATATTTTAATATTTAACAATTGTTTTATTAATTGTAACTTCGAATTTTTAATTGAAATTAAAGATAATATTGTCATTTTAAAAATATTTAGCTTAATAGGACATAAAGTATATGAGATTTGTCTAATATCACCTAATTATCATTTTTTTTTTGGCCTAAAAAAACAATTTTGCCAGTTAAATATTACTAGAAGCAAACTGACGGCGACAAAGACGATGCAAAAGGAGATATAGGGTTTTCAATGGTTTTGCGATGGTGGGATCCCGGAATTGGCGACGGTGATGAGACAGGAGCAGAGAGTCATCAAGATGAGGATCGTGGAGAGATGGAAAAGAGATTTCTTTCAAATCTCCGCTGTTTGGAGGTGGGGATTGGACAGAGGTTTCTCGGGAGTTTAAGGAAACATGGAATCGTAGTGGATCTGATTTCAATTTTCATCATCATTAAGATGAAATCGCAACCCTATCAAGTATTGTTATCAAGAAAGCTTTATGTCGAGGTTATGAAATGGAAGAAGAATGGAGTCTTGTGTTATTGTTATTGGGGTTTTCTATTTCTATATGCGATTTATCGTGGGCTTGGTTATTTTGTGAAACATGGGAAGTGGGGAAATGATCTGGAGATATGTGGTTTCTTGGTACTGGTCTGTTAGTTATATTTACTCTTTTGTGTGGTCAATGGCCGGGGTGGTTTCAAAGGTTATATCTAGTGAGGATAGACGAGTCTAAAGGCAACAGTTTTCCACTGAGATGGCCTCGTAGGAGGAATCGTAGATTACTTGTCTGTATTCAGGATATTCTTTCTATAGTCTTTGGAATTTTATTTGTTATTGGAGGAAATGTGATTTGGTTTCTCAGTGGTTTTCGGTGGGATTGGAACTCCCAAATATGTATTAAAGGTTTATTTTATTATTATGGGATCAAGGAGAGAATGTTAGGCCTTGGAATCAGACAAATTTATTGGATTCGATTAGGCTGTTTAGGAGTATTTTTTATTGCCTTGGATATATGGTTAACTATAATTGCAGGTGACAATAGGGAAGAACAAGGTTCGAATGTTGTCTCATTAAACACATTCGATTTCTTCGAAGAAAAGCTTGTACTACTGCAGCGACGATCTTTTGGTGAAGTATCCAGAGAGAGTAACAGGAGGGTGCAGTTGAGGAATACGGGGACTTTTGTCATGGAAATATGTGATGCAGGCTTTTACTCTTATAGGTGGCCACGGTGGGGTTTGTTAAAGCAATGATACATAATGATAATGTATACAGGGATCCCTGTTGTACATGCATTAAACCTCATCTTTCGGTCTCTCTTTAGGCATGCAACCGGCTATTTAGGCTCGGGGTGTGGGGGTGCGAATATACTTTTCCAAGTATGGTGGTTAAATCTGGATTGTCAATTGTATGAATTATTAATTTACTCTATGATTATCTATTGGAACAATATGTATCTATATGGCTTGTGGATTATTATAATTTACTATCCAGATGCATGTTGCGATATAGAGGTAGTTGTTTTTCTGGATTGGAGCTTGTCTTAAGGGTGTTAAGGGTGCAGTATCATCTATTGGCACAAGTACTATTGTCTTATGCTTTGTATGTGAATTGGGAAAGTGACAAATATGGAGATTACAAACAGCTAGAGTCTTTATGTAGTTTTATGTAATGGTCACAACGAATGGAATATATTTGGATTGAAGAAAGAGGATATCATTACACCCGTAGTTTGGGCTCTTCGGAGCAAATAAAAGATTAATTTTTTAAATGAGGGTTTTAAGTTGGAATTGTCGAAGAATGAGCAACAAGTGGACCATAAGCTATTTGAGCGAGTTAAGGCATAACCATAAGCCGAATTTTTTGGTTTTAGTAGAAACAAAGCAAGAACCAGAACTTGTCCAAAAATTTCAAGCTCACTTTGGATATGATAATCTGGTCACAGTAGATCCATTGGGGAGAAGTGGGGGATTAGCACTTTTTTATAATAATGAGTATCAGGTGAGGGTATTATATTCTAGCAATCAAATGATTGATGTGGAAGCGGAGGCTCTTGGGAAAAAGGGTTATCTTACTTTTGTATATGAGGATCCAGTTCAAAAGATGCGAGAGCAAGTGTGGGAACGTTTAACTAGGTATGGACTGGCGCGTTCTGAACCCTGGTTTATTATGGGTGATCTCAATGAGATTACAGGAAATCATAAAAAAGATGGGGGATCTATGAGGAGTGCAGATTCTTTTATTTCTTTTAATAATATGATACGAAATAGTGGTTTACTCGTCTAGATCGCACTTTAGCGAATGAAGAGTGACACACTTTATTTCCATGTTCTTTTACAGAGTATCTAGGAATGGTGGCTTCTGATCATCGGTCAGTGGTGGCTTATCTTGAGGATAAAATCAATAGGAGGAAAAGACAATTTCGGTTTGATAAGAGGTGGATTGGACAGGAGGGTCTCATGGAATCAATTACAATGGGTTGGATAGACTATAACGAAAGACGAGCTGAAGGGAGAACACAGAATATAGTGGAAAAAATTAGTAATTGTCGTCACGAAATTGCTAAGTGGCGGAAAGATAATCCCCCTTATGGAAAGGAAAAAATAAGTGAATTACAATAAGCTCTTGAAGCGGTCCAAACAGATAATACTAGGTCTCAAGAGGATATTCTGGAGGTATCTAGGAAATTAAAAGATGCATATAAGGACGAGGAAGGGTACTGGCACCAGAAAAGTCGGAACATGTGGTATTCATCTGGGGATCTTAATACAAAATTTTATCATGCTTTAACTAGACAACGAAGGGTTCGTAATAGAATTGTTGGATTACATGATGTGGATGGAAATTGGATTACAGAGGATACTGGCGTGGAAAAGGTGGCAATTGATTATTTTGAGGATCTATTTAGTACCACCTCCCCATCGGAATTCGATAGTTTTCTTACAGAGGTTTCACCGGAAATTACTCCTCAGATGAATCAACATTTGTTGAGGCTAGCGACAGAGGAGGAAGTTAAAGAGGCTTTGTTTATGATGCACCCAGAAAAGGCACCAGGGTCGGACGGCATGACAGCTCTGTTCTTCCAACACTCATGGCATATTATTAAGAATGATTTAGTAGAGATGGTGAATAATTTTTTGGTCTCGGGAGAAATGGATACAAGATTAAATATTACTAATATATGTATGATCTCAAAAATGGAGAGACCTACAAGGATGACGGAATTGAGACCTATTAGTCTATGTAATGTAGGGTATACAATTATTTCAAAGGTTCTATGTCAGCGATTGAAAATCTATCTTCCATTGCTCATTTCCGAAACTCAGTCGGCATTTGTGGCAGGAAGGTTGATCTTTGATAATATTCTTATCGCCCAGAAAATGTTTCATGGATTGCAGACTAATAAAGCAAGTAAAGGAAAGTATATGGCAATCAAAACGGATATGAACAAAGCGTATGATAGAGTGGAATGAGACTTTATAAATGCCTTATTACAGAAATTGAGATTTGACCTTCATTGGATTAAATTAATGATGAAATGTATATCATCGGTTCAATATAGGGTTCTCATAAATGGACAACCACGTGGCTGCATTGTTCTCCATAGGGGTTTACGTCAAGGAGATCCTTTATCGCCTTATTTATTTATTCTATGTACTGAGGCTTTAATTGTAAATATAAAAAAGACAGAGAGAGGGCAACAATTAACGGGGATGAAGGTAGCGAGAGTTTGCCCGTCGATATCTCATTTGCTTTTTGCAGATGATAGCCTATTCTTTTGTAAAGCTCAAAAAGAAGAGTGTCAAATCATTCTCATGATTTTAAAGGAATATGAGGCAGTTTCAGGACAGTTAATAAATTTTGATAAGTCTTCTATTCAATTTGGACATAGGATTGAAGAATCTGTTAGACAAGAATTAAGGGATATTTTGGACGTTCAGAATATTGGAGGAATGGGATCCTACCTTGGTTTACCGGAAAATATGAGGCGCTCAAAGATCCAAGTGTTTAGCTTTGTACAAGATCGTTTAAATAATCGAGTCAATGGGTGGTCTTTTAAGTTTTTCACAAAAGGAAGAAAGGAAGTGATCATTAAATCAGTGATTACAACATTACCAAATCATACGATGTCCTTCTATCATTTACCGAAAGCAACTGTAAAGAAACTGACGAGTGCGGTATCACAATTCTGATGGAGTCTAGGGGGAAGCACAAGGGGTATGCATTGGAAATCATGGGACAAGGTATGTGCAGATAAGGATGAAGGAGGTTTGGGGTTTAAAGACATCACTGATTTCAATACGGCGATGCTGGGTAAACAGCTATGGCGCCTGATAGAAAAGCCAAACACTTTATTTTCTCGAGTTTTCAAAGGTCGGTATTATAGGAATGCTTCACCCTTGGAACCGATTCGTTCATATTCTCCGTCATACGGCTGGCGAAGTATTGTTTCTGCTAGATCTCTGGTTAGCAAAGGACTAATCAAAAGGGTGGGATCAGGGTCTTCTATATCTGTATGGAATGATCTTTGGCTCCCAACCACTCGCCCGAGACCAGCTAATAAAAATCAACACAATTTATACCCGAACTTTACAGTAGAGTCCCTCATTGACTCTACCTCGCGTACTTGGAATTTAGAGGCAATTCGGACTTTGGTGGATCCTCAGGACGCGAAACTTATAGTAAGTATACCACTGAGCAGGACTCAGAGGGTAGATAGAGATGAATGACACTTTACAAAAAGTGGGAAATATACAGTCAAATCAGGATATCAGGTCGAGCGGATTTATTCAGACAGAGAAAGACCACCATTACTGATTGGTCCCACAGTTGATGTTTTGAAGGCTTACTGCTGGAAAATACAGTGTCCACCAAAGTTAAAACACTTCCTATGGCAATTAGTGATAGGATATATAGGAGTGGGGAACAATTTACAAGCGAGAGGGATTCAAGGGGATATTTATTGTGCAAGATGTGGAGCTCCTGAGGAATCAATAAATCATGTGTTTTTTGAATGTTCTCCAGCTCTTCAGGTTTGGGCTCTTTCGAAGATACCATCAAATCTAGGTATTTTTCCAACAAGCTCTCTCTACACAGACATGGATCATCTATTCTGAAAAAATTTTCCGCAGATGGAAGATCATCAGTTTGTATGGATACTATGGTACATTTGGAAATCTAGGAATAATAAAGTTTTCAGTAATTTGAATATAGACCCTATGGATATGCTTAAATTGGCTGAAACAGAATCAACACTGTGGGCTGAGGCACAAGTAGTGAATGAACAGAGGACGACACCATAAATAATAGATGCGATATTGCCGTCGATCCCAGGAAGATGGTGTTTTACAGGATGCTCGTGGAAATAGGGGGTTAGTTTTTCAGGATAAGGTTGGCTCATTACTTTGGAAGGTTTTGATGGATTGTTGGGGGCGAGGAATGTTAGGGCTAGTTTCTCGCCTCTTCATGCGGAGATGGAAGCGCTGTTCTGGGCAATGGAATGTATGAGGAATTTACGTCAATTCCAGGTTACGTTTGCAATGGATTGTTCTCAATTGGTGAAGATGGTTTCGGAACCAGAAGAATGACCAGCTTTCGCAAATTATTTAGAAGATATCAAGATCCTGAACGAGAGCTTCACCCGATCAGAGATTATCTATGTACCACGGACGCAAAATTCAAAGGCGGATAGTCTAGCACGCAATGCTAGAAAGCAACCGTCTTTTGTTGTTCACATGGATGCAGATCACCCGGTTTGATTTATAGAGTGAGTATGAGTATGTATTAATAATGACAAAAAAAAAAACAATTTTCCCAATTATCTTAATAGTTTACTCGTGAAAATTATTAACCTTGATGTCTATAGAAGAATAATCACTATGATCCATGAGTGCCTAAAGTCTAAACACTATTTAAGCAGTTAAAAACTTTTTTTTTTGCAACATTGATTATGCTACAGTTCTTTTAAGAATGTTTGATGATAGATTTTCACATGCAAACATATCTAATGTGGGCAAGCAAGATATTGCTTGAGATAGACCAATCCTCGAGCGATATGCGGCCAACAATTTGGATTTAATATTGGTCCCCTTATAGCCCCTTGAGATAGTATTTTTTGAAAACTTCAAAATATTCATAATAATTGTAGTATAAATAGTTCGTGAATACCAATATGCAAAGTTCAAAACATGCATGTAATTAACACAACATTTGTCTAATACAATTTGGGAGGAATATTTGTGTTTACTTCTTTTTATGGTTCTTTTAGTTAGTGGGAAAAAGAAGAATTAAAGTGGGTTGTTGGGATTTTTAAGGTAAAATATATATATAATGTTGTACGTAATTTTTATATTAAAAAGCTCAAAATATATATACCTCATTTACAAAAGACAGTATCTTTGTGATTTAAACACGTTTTATTAATGTGATTAAGATTTATATTCAATGTATTTCATTGATAATTCGATTAACTAGTTAATGTAGAATTGCTAGGATGCATACAGCTGATCGAACAGTTTAATAATTAAAAATATAAAAGATTACAATTAAGTTTTTGATATATAGTAATGAAAATTAGCTTTTAGATGAAACTAATTGAGCTAATCATATTTTCATATTATGCTAAAAAAACATGAAACGTGCATTTACAAAAAACCTTTATTATTTGAATTTTGAACAATCCATAAGGTAAATTCCAATGAAATACTTTTTTTTTTCCAGTGAAATACTTGATTAAAAAAAGTCCAAACGCGGCCAGCCCAAAAGAGGTCCATTACAGAATAGAGTTTCTCTGAACGGCTTTTGCTAAAGCATCCGCTTTCTTGTTTTCCTCTCTAGTAATATGAAAAAACGCGATAAAAACAAATACATAAGATAGATCGTGAATATCCTCGATGATTCCCAGCAAATCTTTCCTATGTGTCTTGTTGTTAATTTCTCCAATGAACGTTAGATTGTCTAAGCACATCCATAGATTCGAGATCCCTTGATTTACAGCCATAAAAAGTCCCTCCCTTACTGCCAGAGCCTCGGCGATCAGTGGAGAGTTTACAAAGGTCTGGATCGATGTTCTTTATCGCCATGTCGGATTGGAGCTTCCGCTTAGAACCCAAGCAAGACCTACTTTGTAGCAAGACGCATCCCATGCAGCATCTGTCTTGGAGACAGAGATCTGGAGATCTGGTTGAGGTACTCCTGTAACCTTGTTCAACTATGGGATTTTGTGATGTTTCTGCCCTTGAGGTGTACAAACATGGGCTTCACTCCATTCTCTTGCTAACGCTAAACCCTTTGATGTGAGATCTACAGTATGTGCGCTTTTACCCTCAAAGATTAGGAGATTACGGTCCTTCCAAATCACCCAACATACCCATGGGAGAATAGTATTTGGGACTCCAGTTGGTGGTAGACAGGTCTCTGTGCGAAGTCGATTCGTCACAGCTTTAAAGGTACCAGTGACAGCTATGTGAATTATTTCTTTCAGAGGGATGCACTCCCAGACCTTCTTTGCAAACAGACAAAGAAAGAAAGTATGCATAGGTGATTCAGTCTGTTACATTTTGGACAATTAACCTCTGCATTCATTACTCTTCTTTGTAGGTTCTCCCCCCAAAGGCAACGCATTTTGGATGATCGACCAGATAAAGACTTTCATCTTGGGAGAGCATGAGGTTTTCCAGACGTTCTTAATCCAATCGAACTCCCCATCAGGTATGTTTCCATCACGTTCTTCGTTGTTGGTTGCCACCAAGTTATAACCCGATCGAGTTGAATAGGTCCACGAAGGAAGAGGCTTCCATACATAACTGTCTTCTGCTCCTCTTAAGCTTGGTTTCAGAGACTGAATTTGGTCAGCAAACTCAGATATAAATCTTTCTATTCTCTGCTAGTCTGCTTATTCCACTTAAGATCATCAGTAAGCTGATCAGATATACGTAGGTCTAAAGCTTCCTCCTGTAGAGGTCCATACGGTTTGATATGTGCATCTAGAGAGATCCATGAGTCCTTCCACACTCTTGTAGAGAGACCATTCCCAATAGCCTTGTCTAGGTTTCCTTTAGGAGGTTTCTTCCATGTAGTATCCCCCTCCATCCGTGGGAGCACACTGAGGGTAGTTCCACTTCTAGGAAGCTCTATTTGTGGCAATATTTACCTTTTAGAATTATAGCTATGAGACAATCTGGTACCGTAATAATTTTCCAAGAAATTTTTGCCGACAAAGATTGGTTAAAAAGTTGTATATCTCTGAAACCAAGCCCTCCCTCAGCTTTTGACTTGGTTAGTCTGTCCCATGCCACCCAACTCATCTTCCTTTTGTTGTTTGGACCATCCCACCAGAATTTTATGAGGGCAGATTGTATTATTTTACATATACTAACTGGTACTTCAAAACATGCCATTGTGTAGGTTGGGATAGCAGAGAGCACCGCCTTTAGCATCGTCAGCTTACCAGATTTGGACAGGCATCTGGTGGACCAGCTAACAGCTCGTTGGCGGATACTGTCTACAATGGATGTAAACAGATCACGCTTTCGACGACCAAAGTGCTCAGGAGCTCCAAGGTATTTGCCTTCTCCTCCTTCCTTAGTAATTCCAAGAATTAATTTGATTTCTTCTTTCATCGTCGTGGGAGTTTTTTTCGAAAAAGTGATAGCTGATTTGCTTTTACTTATCTGTTGACCAGAGGCAGCTTCATATTGTGTGAAGATTTTCAACAACACCCCGCTGGATTCTGATGATGCATAGCAGAAGAACATCGTGTCGTCGGTGAACAGCAAGTGGTTTACTCTTGGATATCCTCCTGCAACTCTAATTCCCTGTAAGGTACCCTCCTTTGTTGCATTCTTGCATAAGCCGGATATGACTTCAATATAAATAGATATGGGGACAAGGGGTCACCCTGTCTGATTCTTCAGTTAGGATGTACGAGCCCATAGACGTGATCATTGATCAAATAGGATTAGAAGACTGTAGTTAAACATTCCATAATCCATCGAATCCATTTGCTGTGAAAACCAAACCTCTCGAGTACTTCTTCCACGAAGCTCCACTCGATCCTATCATAGGCCTTAGACATATCTGTCTTGACAGCCATATAACAATGTTTTTTTAGCTTTAAATGTTTAGTACTGCAAAACTTCATGTGTAATCAAGACGTTGTCCGTGATAGATTTCCCCGGAATGAATGCTGACTGATTTTCTGATATATGAGAGTTTAGAACCTTTTTCAGTCGTAGTGAGAGCAGCTTTGAAATGATCTTATAATATATGTTGCATAAGGCTATCGGGCGGTAGTCCTCTGTTATTTTTGCGTCCAAGTTCCTGGGAATCATTCTAACATAAGTATGATTTACTGAAACTGGCAGGGATCCCGTGGAGAAACTGTTGAATCTCTTGGATGATGGCTAGGCCAGTCACATCCCAATGGCGAAGGTTGTTTCCTTTATCTCCTTACTGGTCGGAATTTCTATCAACATCTCATTCTGTTTGTTGGTGATAAGGGGACTTGCGCTTCCTGAACTATATGGGCACCATTGGAAGGAATGGATGTGAAAATCGGGAATAGTAGCTGCATATAACCTCTGAAAATTTCTCCTCTTCATAGTTAGGTAAGCCATCTTCACCTTCCAGGACCATCAACCTATTTTTGGACTTTCTATCTCTTGCGGAGGCATGAAAATAACCTGTGTTTGCATCTCCTAGTGGTAGCCACAATTGGCGGCTTCTTTGCTTCCAGAACTTCTCCTCATCCGTGTAAGACTTTAGAAGTTTAGCATTTAATTCCCTAATAAGTAGATCATCGGGAATAGGATTCAACATTGCTTCATCCAACTCTTTTTGTAGGTATTCTAGCATTTGTCTGCTGTTTTCCTGAAATGCCTTGCTCCATTTGCATATTGCTCGCCGATAGATAGACAATTTTTCCTCAACATGGAGGAGATAATTCCTTTCCCACAGATCTTTGATGATCGCTTTAACTTCCTGATTTTCTTTTAGTCGTCGATCGAATCTGAATATTCCATCTCCTCATTTCTTACTTGTATCTAGAAAAGAGGTCAATGGCCGGTGATCAGAGCCTTCATATCTTAAGTATTAGCTGCGGCACGACGAAAAGAGATCAGACCATCCCGTGTTGCAAATAGCTCTGTCCAATCGACACTGAACCAGGTGTGTATGCCTCTTCCCCCTCCACGATAGAAAGCTACCACAATGCTTCAGATTAAACATGTCATGTTTAGATAGGAATGATCTAAATGTCCCGAATGGACCTTCTGCTCTGTCAGGACCGCCATACTTCTCTGAATTATCTATTATCTCGTTAAAGTCGCATGTGATCAACCATGGAATAGTATTATATGTATGCGGATTTGATAGAGTGTTCTAAAACTCTTGTCTTCTTGGTTGTTCAGGCTTTCTATAGACAAAGGTGGTGTGAAACAAAATTCTTTTGTTTGAGATGCGTGTATCTATATAGCTCTTAGTTGATGAGACTACAGTGAGATCTATTTGCTCCTTCCAGAATAAGAAAAGACTGCCTCCTCTTAGTGTTCCAGGCGGCACCATATAATAGTTATCTAGATTTAGCCATTGTAGGTCTTTTAGGGTTTTTTCATCTGGATTTTTTGTTTCCATTAAGAAGATAATATCAGGTTTGTTCCTTCTATGGATCTCCTTCAGCCGCTGGACTGTTGCAGGATTCCCTGACCCGCAGCAGTTCCAGATTGCTTTATGAATAAGGAGCCTGGGGTAAAGCAGCCCGGAAATCCTCTTTCCTCCTCTTGGTTGCAGGAATCAGTTGGATAGGCGGGTTTCTCCTTTGCTGAGAGGGTCATGCGATGGCAGCTTGGTTTTGTGAAGTTGCTTTCTCCGTGGAGTTCCTTCTAGCAGGTGAAAATTTCATAGTAGAGATATTCCTCTTCCTTGAGCTTGCACCCAACAACACATTTGGGCTTACATTTATTGTTCGAGAACTAACAAGTCTTCTTCTTCTTCGTGGTGGAACATCACTATCAGACACCTCTCATTGTTCTGTCTCGTCCTCGTTTTGGTTCGTTGGAGGCCCTCCGGAGGGCTTGAAACTATTTGAGAGGAGAGGCTCGTGATCCTTTGGTCAACCGTTTCAGCACTTAAAGATGTGTCTGGGGCCAGTGGGGCAGATGTGTTTGCTGCAATGATTCCTGCTGCGACTTCCTCCATTTGACCTTGGGCATCCCCTTCAAGTACTCTGCGTTGTCTAGCTTTTCCTCAGTAGGATCAGTACATCTCAGATATTGTAGGGTAGCATTATGTAATCTTCCATAACTTAGTCCCTTGTCTGGTGTTGTGGGGTATGATTATGCTGAGTTACTTGGTGGGTGGCCAGTCCTGTAGGATTGGTAATTGCAAGCATAGACTCCACAGTCTCCTCTACTTGACCTTGCGTTTCACTAACAAGCACTCTGAGTCTCCTCACTGCAGCTTTTGTGGGATCGTCACAACTAAGGTATTGCTGCGTGGCTTTATTTATATCTTCCAGAATTTGTTCCCTCGTTTGGTGCTGCCTCTAAGTTACCGTCGATTCATGTTGTGCTAGTGCTAGATTTGACACATAGCACTTCTTCTGTTGGATGAGGCTTGGCGAGTTGACCTCTTGGTATGTACCAAAGTTTATCTTCATCCTTTATTCTCGCATATTTCTATGAAGGAACAAAAGTCTCCTATGTGAGGATTCATAAGGGTGATGTCTTCTACTTTTCGTATATGGGGGAGATATATACTCTGCTTGTTTCTCATTTTCCTCACCACCCCTTCTTCTCTGTGTAGGAATTGTTAAGGGTCGCTGCTGGACTAGTAGAGGATTACAGGTGTGTATTGTACTTAATCTTTTCCCAAAAACTTTATCATGTCTATCAACCTCTGCTTGAAGTTTTTTACTGCTCATTACTTTCTTCATGTGGTCAGGTCCACGTACAGGTGAGTACTTCCTTGACTGATGGTAGCTATTGTCCTCTGTCGCCTGAATCGCTTGCTCTGTTTCTTTCTCCACATGTGGATAAACCATCAGACTTTGTTCAGAAACGCGTGAAGGGAAATGTTCACTATGATGGGAGAGGAGCAAACAGTTTGAACAATGGTTCTGCAGACGTTCATACTCCAAGGTAACTTTGCACTCTTCACCAGAATCAAGTTCTATTATAGTTTCTTTAACCAGTGGTTTGAGGCTATTGACTGAGACCCTTACTCTCGCAGATGTTTTCGTCAGTTCATGCTTTTCTAGTGTTTCCAGTTCCTTTCCAATCCTGCAGATCATATCTTCATCCCGGAAGTGTAGCGGTAGACCCTTAATCTTGATCAAAAAAGAGATGGAGGAAGGGAAAGTGTCGGCTATGATAGGCTTCCATCTCTCCAGTATCACCATCCAGTACCTAAAGTGGTAAGACATGTTCTCTAGAATTCTCTATAGGTCTTCTTCCTTCTCAAATCTAAACTGGAAACAGTTGTTACCCAAGTATGACCCTATCAATCTTCCTTGTGAGTTCCATTTTCTAGGTAGAGATGGAATGAGATCCCAAAGCCGTTGTTCTCTCGGATTTGTCAGTCTCCCGATCAGAGTACGAGAATTTTCTTCAATCAACGCTGATGTATCCAGTGGTGGAGCTCAAATCCTCTTAATATGCGGCTCCATCGCTCTTGTGGCTAAGCCTTTTCCTTTTTATTCAGCGGTGAGACGTCTAGCCATAGGAAGATGTAGACCCACCCTACTCCAAAGCTTATAGAGCGGTAGGATTAGACCAATGTTCAACTGGAGGAGTTATGCGTCGACTCGGAGTGAGCTCTCGGTCCTTTGAAATTTAGATCCGGTGAATTCAGTGTACAGAAACCGGTTGATGCTTTGTTGTTCTTGAAAACATTTGCAGGCAAGCCAGAAGTTGAGAGATCAACACGAAGGGAACCTGGATCTGGTTTTGCAAAGCTGAAAGGTTGCGTGGAGGAAGCTACTTCGGGAAAATTATTAGGGTTGAGGATGTTGCGTGAAGAAGCAAATTTGAAAAACCTTTCTAAAAGGGGGAAGCTAGAGGTGTTGTCAACATCCTTGTTTTTCGTGCTGCAATGTCTTTTTCAGCTCCTAGAGACTCGTGCATGGGAGAAAAATCTCCACCAGCCCCCTCCTCTAATTGTATATTTTTTATTCCAGTGGAACACCAAAACACCAAATTTGGTGTAAGTTCATCTCCAATAGAACACCAAAAATTACATCATCTCACCAAATTTGGTGTATAGTGAATAGTATTACACCAAATATTTAATATACATATTTTATTATTTACATTTAATAATTTAGCTCAATTATTATTTTTTAATTAGTTCAAATTTGTAACTAAACGTAATATATTGTATTATTTTTATTTTTAATTATTTTTACAAATTAAATATTTTTATCTTATTTTCAATTAAGAAATCGCTAAATGGTAATATTTTATATTATTAAAAATAAAATATCATAGAAATTTATATTTTTTATTAATACTATAAATTATTAATTAGTATTTTATAAAATATGAAATTTAATAACATAGGCTTGATAAGATTAAAATGCATATTATATTTGAAATAAAAACTCAAAAACATAAAATAAATATATTATTCTGTTATGTACTTTTCATAAATAATAGTTTGTAATTTTTAATATCTATATACATTAAATACATAAAAGTATAATATTGTTAAACCAAAAATATAAATATAAACAAATTATATAAACGTAAAATTACAAAATTTTAACAAAGATAATATCTAAGTGTGATAAATAAATAAATAAAAAATTTATTAAAACTGAAAACATCAAATAATATATAATATTATTTTTGGTGTAATATTTGGTGTCATAGTTGGAGATGACAAAACAATGTCAGCAAAACACCAAATTTGGTGTAATTTCGACACCAAATTTGATGTCATGGTGGAGATGTCATAAGACCATCTTCAATGGTTCACTTTAATTTTTACATTAAAATAGATTAACTCTATAATAAAGTAACTCTATAATATAGTTGTGATATATTCCTATGATATTTTATTTTAGAGTAAAAAATAGAGCGATGAACAAAAAAAAAATTACTTTATATATAGAGTAAACCCATTTTTACTCTATTATAGAGCGAAAAATAGAGTATCATTAAAATATTTTTACTCTTAAATAGGGTGAAAAATAGGGTGGGGACGGAGATGCCTTAAGATAAAGACATTCGAATTCAGGAAAGTACTAACCGCATTTCACCACGCATAACAAAAATGAAAGTTAATTATTTGTACTAACAAATTTCTGTTGCCAAAGAAAATGCGGTTGATGTATCAGAACACACTAAAAATACAAAACACCTTTCACTTTAGAGTTAACACCAACTCTTATGACATAAATAGATAAATGAGTGATTTTATGATGTAAACAAAAAAAGAGAGAGAGATGAGACAGAAGGTTGCTTTTGCAGTATTCCGGGAATGAAATGCTGTCTCTCTCCTAGGATTGGCGTGAGAGAAAGAGAGAGAGAGCCCATTCCTCTCTTTTGTCCTTCTTGTAATTAATTGATTTTCACTGTTACAATAAAATATTTTTAATTAAATTTATCATTGTAATATATCTTTATTAGAGATTAAACAAATGAGACTCTAAATAACCTTTTTAGGACCAACCTAAGATATACATAAAAAGAGCAAGAAGATCTTTGTTGGTCACTCCTACGCACATCAATGCAAAAAGAGAGTAACGTCGGTTATAATCATATAATAAATATAATTTCGTATACAATGTTAATTTAATCTTCTAATTTAATTATTATTGCTAAAAATGTAAATAGCATTTTAGAAATTACTTTGAGGTTTACAAGATGTGATTAACAAACTATAAAACTTTTAAACTTGTTTCACAACAAAAAGTTTTTTAAAAAACATGGAAGAAAAATCAACATTTTAATTTATTAACTAAATTTATTGTTGGCAGTTTAATTACCATGCATTATAGAATTTTAATACGTTTTCAATGAGGTCTTCATATCTTCTTTTTGTGTGTGCACCATGAGGTCTCCATATCTACAAGTGAACAACTTGATTTAACAAAAAGAAATAGGAGTGACAAGTTTTATAGCAATACTTATCTTGTGATTAATCCATCGAAAGTTATTAACCAAAAACAAATATTATTATTATTATTATTTCTTTAATAAAAAAAAATTATACTTCTCCCTGTCGACTAATTTCAGCGGGTGGACATATATTAAAGTGAAAATTATATTGGAAAATGCAGCTTTTTATGCTCTTATTCCCTAATAATTACCATATATTAAAGGAAATGATGAGCAAAAATGGTACACTGAAGCTGCACTGTAAATAAAAGAAGACAAAAGTTGAGTGAAATGCAAAAATCAAAAGCATACAAAAGCTGCTCGTTTGTCCAAAAAGAAACCCATCATAAAGTAAAAGCATTATGAGATCAAAAACCCCTTTAAAATAAACTAAAATAAAACTTTTTAAAAAATTTCAAAAAATAATACAAGATGAGGAACAGAAAAGCCAGCATGAAATAAGTATAAAGGAACCAGCTTGGTCTAAGTTCCTTATCTGACTAAAACTCTCTTAAACCTTCTCTCTCTCTCTCTTCTTTACAGTCTCCAAACATAAGAAAGGAAGCTCCTTTTCTTTTACTCTGTTCCTTCCACTTGTGGGCTATACTTATTTGGGGTGTGGTTAAAGGAGGAGGAGGCAGAAGTTTTCAAGTTAACACCAGACAGCTTTCGATAGTGGTTGTTTTCAGTTTCAAAAGGTGGGGGTGGGGGTTAGGGTTTAGGTTTAACAAGTTATGCGAACAGGTGGTTATACGATTCAACAGACACTCACTACAGAGGCTGCTTCTGTCTTGAAGCAATCTCTCACGCTAGCTCGGAGAAGAGGCCATGCTCAGGTTTCATTCAAAGTTTGGATCTTTTGTTTTTTAAAGTTTGGATCTTTTGATGTTTTATTTACTAAAGGGAAAAGTTTTTTTTGTTTTTTTATGGGTTCGGTTCAGGTCAGTCCTCTCCATGTAGCAGCTACATTATTGTCATCAAGGACAAGTCTTTTGAGAAGGGCGTGCATCAAATCCCACCCTGGTTTTTCACCAAATTACCAGTTTGCCCCTTCTCTTCACCATCACCAAAACCATCCTCTTCAATGCAGAGCCCTCGAGCTTTGCTTCAACGTCGCACTCAACAGGCTTCCCACTATCCCCGGTCCCATGTTCCACGGCCAGCCTTCTCTCGCGAACGCCCTCGTCGCCGCGCTCAAAAGAGCTCAAGCTCACCAGAGACGAGACTGCATCGAGCAGCAACAACAGCAAACGCAAACGCAGCCTCAAACGCAGCAAACGCAGCTGCTTGCTGTTAAAGTGGAGCTAGAACAGTTGGTTATATCCATCCTCGACGACCCGAGTGTGAGCCGGGTCATGAGAGAAGCTGGGTTCAACAGCACCGCCGTGAAAAACTGCGTCGAGGAATGCTCCGTTTCCTCGGTCTTCTACGGCGGCTCCGTCGTCGGAGTTTTCTCGTCTCCGAACTCTCCCGATCAACAGCCAAACATCAACATGAGTCGGTTTCACCACTACCAAAACCCTAAAGACTTCAACTTTCTAAACCCTAACATCCCTTTATGGCAAACCCAGTTCTTAAACCACCAAAACCCACTTTTAATCTCCTCTTCCCCTCATCATCAGCGCCTGAGAGAAAACGATATGAAACTCGTGGTTGATGTTCTTCTGAGGAAGAAGACGAAGAAGAAGAACCCTGTGATTGTCGGAGATTCCGTCTCGTTCACGGAAGTGTTCGTCTCTGAGCTGATGGGGGGGCTAGAGAGAGGAGAGCTCGGGGATTTAAAGCAGACCCATTTCGTCAAGTTTCAGTTTTCGCCAATGGCCTCCAAGTTCATGAGGAGAGAAGACGTGGAGATGAACATAATCGAGTTAAGGAAGAAAGTTGTTTCTCTCACGACCAGTGGCAAAGATGTAATTATCTTCACTGGTGACTTAACGTGGACAATCAATGGTGAGATATCATCGTCCTACAGTCCTTTGGATCATCTAGTTGAAGAAATTGGGAAACTAATCGCTGAATACGACGACGTTGATGATCAAATCCGTGGTTCTAAGAGGAGGGTTTGGGTAATGGGAACAGCTTCGTTTCAGACATACATGAGATGTCAAATGAGACAACCTTCGTTAGAAACGTTGTGGGCTCTTCATCCTGTCTCTGTCCCATCTTCAGCTAATCTTGGCTTAAGCCTTCATGCGACAAGGTAAACTCTTTTTCTTACTTTTTACCATTAATTTACTCTAAAAAAAGTTAAAACTGTTCCAGTCATTTTTTCACAAAAGTGAGTTTGGTCAAAAAAAGGTTTTGGGTAGATAGTGACACTAGCTAGTACACCTAGCTATGTTAAAACTTAACCAAAAAAACGAATCTTATGTCGTAGTTCAAAAATAATAGTTAGATAATTTCTTTTGAAAATGTTGTGTGTTTTGCAGAAGTTTTTACTTGAAACTGGTCCCTTTAGAGTCTGTCTTTGTTCTCTGACTTACTCAGATCAATGTCTCACGGAAGCCAAAACCCTGTGTGTCTATGACTCCATGCTTGTCCTTTCACACTATACAGTCTTTATTGTGTTTTATATACATATTTTTTTTTACTTGGACCCCTCATAGTATAGTAGGAGTCGTCCACCTAAGTGTGGCTACTAGATAGAATTATAGTGTAAAAACTTTGTATCCGTTACGAAATTGTGGATACTAGGATTTCGAAAAATGGAGGTAGGTAGTAACATTTTGGAATATATTGGATTCATGTATTATCCAATGGGCATTGCTTGTAGACAAATTAATTTCAAATCATCGCAGCGGAGAATATTCCTGCGACAATAAAGATAAAAAGCTTGAAACTTTTGATTTTTAAGTTTATGTTTTTGTTTTGTAGCAATGTATGGACGGTTTTACCCCTTTTACTACTTTGGTTGATTAGTCTCAAGTTCTCTTTTTATGTCTGATAGCTAAGAGACCCGTCCTATATTAGGGAAACATTTTGTCTTCTTGTCTACAAGACACTTTTTACAACAATCCAAAATCTCTTTTTCACTTTTTTTTTTTTTTTATGCTTTGTTTTCAGACGTTAGCGAGAATGCCACTGATATCTCTTTTTCTTGACCGTTTTGTTTATTTGCAGTGGACATGAGGCATGGAACATGAGCAGTAGTGTTAATGCGACAAAGTCCTTTTCTGGTTACAATAAAGCTGAGGAAGAAGAGACAATAAGCTCTGTGCTAAGTTGTTGTCCTGAGTGTGTTTCTAGCTTTGAGAGAGAAGCAAAAGCGCTTAAAGCTAATCAAGAGAAGCTCTTGCCTTCTTGGCTCCAATCTCATGATGGTGACAACTCTCCACACAAGGTATAACCAATATTTGAATTTAAATGTACCATTAGATGATCACAATGATTAACTAAAGAGCTAACTCTTGGTTTTGGTGCTGTGTAGGAAGAGTTAATGGGACTGAGGAGGAAATGGAACAGGGTTTGTGAACATATACACAATCAGACAAGACGCTCTCCTCTGATGGGGTCAAGATCTGTATCTTTGATTGATTCGTTGGGGTTAAAGCCGAATCATCAGCGAGCCACAAACTCGATTGCCAAGTTCAGGCGTCAGACTTGTTGCGCTATTGAGTTTGATTTGGGTGGAAACGACTACGAGAAGGGTGAATCAATCAACGAAGCTGAAGATGATGACAACGAGAACGTGAAGACCACTCTTGACTTAGGGCGTTCTCTGTTTCCACCAGATTCCGTAATAGAGACGAGAAAGAAGATCAGTGGTTTGGTGAAAGCTTTGGAGGAGAGTGTTCCCTGGCAAACTGTGACAATGCGTTTGATTGCTGAGAGTTTGATGGATTCCGTGTTGAACAAGAAAAACGGCTGGATTATGATAGAGGGCATCGACACAGCCGCGAAGAGGACCATAGCTCGCACTGTATCTGAATCTGTTTTTGGCTCTTTGGAGTCTCTCGTTCACATTGACCTTAAGAAGAAAGACAGCGACTTTAAGGCAAGAGGACTGGAGAATGGCGAGAAGGTTGTGTTCTTGATCGAAGACATCGATTTGGCTGATTCACGTCTCTTGAAACTCCTTGCAGATCGGTTCGAAGAGAAGCAGAAGAATAAAACCGCCATCTTTATCTTGACGAAGGAGGACAATGCGAGAAACAGAGACTCTGTTTTGCAAATTGGCTTGGAGGTCACGGCACAGAGTCCTGGGAGAAAGAGAAAACCGGGATCAGATTTACCGGTTAAGGAGGGTAAGATCAAGAAGGAAGCGTTCTCGAGGCAATCAAGTTTCAATAGCTCTTATCTCGACCTAAACTTAAAAGCTGAAGAAGAAGGAGAGATCAGTCCGATCTCAAGCGACTTAACCGCGGAGGAAGAGACAGAGATCTCTTCCAGCAGCACTTTTCTGAACATGATTCAGAACCGGTTTGTTCTTAACCGGTCATATCAACCGGGAATCGAAAAGGCAATGATGATGGCGGCTTTCAGGGAGGTTTTTCCTGAAGAAGAAGACGGCAGTGGAGTTAGGTTTAGCGTGGAGGAGAAGTTAGTGAAGGAGATTAGCGGCGGCAGTTACGTTCAGAGCGGTGCGTTTGAGAGTTGGTTAAAGGAGGTTTTCAAAACGGGGTTACTAACGGTTAAAAAAGGCGGGGAAAAGGATACGGGTGTAATTAGGATGGTGTTTGGGGGTATAGTTGACAACAACAACAACAACAAACAATATGGTGGTGGGGTTGGTGGGTACATGGGTACATGTCTTCCGAACAAAGTCCAAGTTTCCAAGTTCGAGTAGATCTTTCGGTTTAAATTTCGTTCGTTTTATTTTGTTTATTTTCGTTTTCAATGTAAAATTTCCATTACTAATGTGGGGGTTTGACTGGTGTAACTCTTTTTTCTTTTCAGTTGACTGTAATATAAATGCGTTTTTAAATTTGCCAATCAAATCAAATGTATCTGAGCGATAAAACAACGCTAGACTAATAGATGTGAATTAAAAATACTGAAGTACAGAGGGATTGCTGCTTCATTTACCATGGTGGATGTTAAGCATGGCAATCAAACTCCTTTATGGTCATCCTTCCACAGACTTATGGACTTGATGGAGATGCGAGGCGGCACTGATTTGGGTATTCACAAACACTCATTGGTTGGTGATGTAATTGTGAATAGGATTGAGGATGCAAGACAGACTCTACATGAGCGTGGCAACTCTTTGGAGTAAGATACTATGCTATGGAAGCAAAATGATCAACTGTATAAGCTGGTTTCCAAGAAAACCAACTAATAATGTTGCAGTATGTAAAGTGAAAAAAGCCCAATGGGCGTCAAACCGCCACCTGTCGCGACTTGTAATCTGCCAAACGCGCGTTATTTGCGAATACGGTTAGTTAAAAAAAAAACTTTTTATAAAGCCAAGAGTGACGGCCCATAAAAATGGGACAGGAGTATCGTTAACTTACAGATGTGTAGTTTCCCCTAAAATATCCGGTATAGAGCTTGTTCTGTCGACTGTCGCTCTATCTTCGTTTTCTTCGTGCTTTCTCTCTCTCAGGCGTTTCAGTCTCCATAGAAAACGAGGTCGGTGGTTTAGAATCTCTCTCTCTGTAAATCTCATCTGAGAGGATTTCAAAGGCCAAGTTGGATTTGTTTTTTCCCAGTTTTGATTCTGATTGATATTTTTTTTTTGGTTTTCAGGTTGGAGTTGAGGAACATGGCAAAAACATGGGTGTTCTGGGACATCAACAGCTGTCCGGTTCCCAAAGATTGCGATGCTCGTCTGGTCGGTTCGTCAATAGAATCGGCCTTGAAGAAGGCAGGCTACTGTGAAGGTGATCTCACCATCACTGCCATTGGCAACCTCAATCACATCTTACAACTAAACCCTATTCGTCTTTGTCACACCCCTCCCGGTTAATCTTCTTATCTGTTTCTCCTAGAAATTAGGGTTTAGATTCATACAAACAATTTCAAATTCGTCATTCTTCTTCAAACCTTACAACTAATCTCTATATTTTTATTTTTTTGTTAATTAGGGTTTTTCACCAACTCTGTTGATGATTTTTTGCGGTTTGAAAATAAAATTACGTCTCCGGCTACTTTAATGATCATAACCAGTGATGTGCACGTGGAGCATGTAACTGCTCATTTTCCCTACTTACGGTCTAAGGGATACACCCCTCTTCTAGCATATCCGAGCAATTCTAAAGAGCTCCCTTCTGATAAAAACTTTTCCTGGTAGACCTTATTGAAAGGTGTTTGTTCTCTCTCTCTCTCTCTCTCTCTCTCTCTCTCTCTTTTTCAGTATTGAAGCGGAAGCTGTTGTTTCTTAACTAGTTGGTTTTTTGTTCCAGGTTCAGAGGAGATGCGCCCCTCTGATATAGATCAATCTCTTAGGGAGTTTTCTTGCAAACTATGTTCAGCTGATGGCCATACCTTTGAAGATTTCACCACGCATCTCAAGAGTAAAAATCATTTAGAGCGTGTAAGACATCACCCTTGCTACGTAACAATTTCATTACTTCGTTTGAGCACAAGTTTCCCTTTCTCTCACTTCCTAGTTATGTTCTCCTTTCAAAAATTTGAACCCCCGTTATCTTTATGTCAAGCAGGAGTTGTGCAAGCTGAGGAGGCCTCCATTCAAGAGGAAGATGGAGAAGCCGGATTTTAATGTTTCTGAATACAATAACAAACGATCAAAGGCATGTTTTAAGAACTTTGCTTAACGAATATTCTTTCCCATTTGAAAGAGTGCTTCCTGTCCTATATCCCAAGACTCGGGTGTGAGCTCAGCCCTATCCCTGCCGGTCTAGCTGGTA
>NC_027756.1:40347140-40362341 GCF_000695525.1 Brassica oleracea var. oleracea
ACCAGCGAACCAAGAGAGATAGATTCAACAGAGGAGAAGGGGTGGCGGGCTTTAGCGACACCTTCAAGACATCCAGGAGTGATCTAGACGAGGTGGGACATGCCGGCTAGAGTACATGCTTCAACTGGAACATCGCTTCGCTACTCTTCCCTCCCTACCCCTACGGTCGTACACTCTGTTGATAGTTCGCCAATGGCTCACAACCAGACAATCATAGTATGTTCGTTCGTTCACTTCGTTCTCTCTCTCCCCTTCTCCCGTTAGCTTGTTCCCCTCTTCCTTTCTCAACCTTCTTAGCCCTTCCTCCAAGAGTAGTTACGCCTTTTCCGTCAGTGGAGAGAGCGAGCAACGACCTGTGAGCGACCGTAGGGGAGTGATCTAGACGAGGTGGGACATGCCGGCTAGAGTACATGCTTCAACTGGAACATCGCTTCGCTACTCTTCCCTCCCTACCCCTACGGTCGTACACTCTGTTGATAGTTCGCCAATGGCTCACAACCAGACAATCATAGTATGTTCGTTCGTTCACTTCGTTCTCTCTCTCCCCTTCTCCCGTTAGCTTGTTCCCCTCTTCCTTTCTCAACCTTCTTAGCCCTTCCTCCAAGAGTAGTTACGCCTTTTCCGTCAGTGGAGAGAGCGAGCAACGACCTGTGAGCGACCGTAGCTCCCTCTGCAAGTGGTAAGGCGCAGTTCACCCCCTATCGAACGGAGGAAGATCGCTGTTGATGTCATGACTAACTTCTTGATTCTTTGATGAGAGAGGCGTGCGTGTGAAATGTCTGATTCATGGCTTGGTTAACGAGATGTCCCAACTGGTACTGGAGCACACCCGTCTGGTTCGTACTATCATTGGCTTGTTCATCCTTTACCTAAGCCTAAGTTGTGAATCAAGAGAAACAAGGAATCATTTGTTTTTATTATTGTCTCATACACAACAATAAATATATATATGAATACATAAACTAGGTAGGCGGGCTTGCTTCGCTAAAAAAGAATTCCACTAGTGTGTGCTGCTGAGAGTGAACTATGTTACTCGGAACAATATCTGAAAGGAAAAAAAGCCTGCTAGGTGATCTAAATCGCTCAGGTCAGTGAGGACTCACTCACTCATCAACGTATTACTAATAAACTTTTCTATCTACTGAACTAAAGACCCGCCATGCCGGGCTATGGTGCAAATCCAATCAACTCCATTTTTTAGAAAACCCCCAAAGATAACAAATGATTATCAATTAAGCGGGGAATCCCATTTTTTATTAAAAAGATTCCACTCTTGAAAGGAAAAAACGGACTAACAGGGTAAATGACCAAAACATGTCTTTTCTTTCTTCTTTTAAATATAAATGTTTTTAATTGATGTTTTTTTTTGCTTTGGTTGATACTAATAGAGGTTTGAAATTCGGGCGAGAGAGGCCCAAGCGGGACAGGAGAGAGAAAAGCGTCTAGACGACTACATGGCCGTGGTGCCTTTGTTGTACCATATGGTGGCTTGTTTGTTCACGTTAAACTATGTTATATACTAGGTTAAGATCCGCGAGATCAACATTATATATAAAAATTATTTTATGTATTAAATATTTTTACATATTATGAAATAATTAATATATATTAAATAATTAAAGTTCAGTAACTATTAAATATATAATTAAATTGGTGCGAACATATAAAACAATTTTATTAATCCAAATTTTTTTTTATATTTGATAGGATATGTAATTAAATTTAAATGATACTAACATAGATAATATATTTTAGTATATTTTTAATATTAATGTCTATTAAATGATGATTTTTACTTATATTGTTTTTTTGATCATTTATATCTTTTATAGAAAAAAATTAAATTAGTGATAACAAAATTTTCATTGTAGGATTAATAGTTTTAGTAATTTATAATTTCTTAAAAAAAATTATGTTGTCAATATTTGTTCAGAAATTTTAGTAAATTTCTAAATTATATTATTTATGTATTTTATATGGTATATAGTTTGATTTAAAATGATATATATATATATATATATATATATATATATATATCTTTTAATCTTAATAATTATTTAATTTTTGTAATTATTTGTATTTTGTTATAACAAAATTTTTAAACCATGGATCATAAAATTTGAATGTGAGACTCTTAACAGTTTTAGTAATTTATAGCCGTTTGTAAAAATTCAAAATATAACATATAAATTAAAATCTAAATTTTTATTATATGGTTATTGTGGTTGTTTAATTTATTTAATAGTTTAAAATTAAAAAAATATGATAGAATATACACTATTTTTTATCAAATCTTTATTATTCAAAATTATTAATTGCCATATATACTTTAGCCACATTAGGCAATTACGTAAATTTTATTTAAGAAAATAATAAAGTACATTAATGATGAATTTATTGTTAGTTTAATAAAAAGTTTATTATATAATTAGATGGACCAACATATTTCTCTAATGATTCTAAGAATCATCCTAGTGATGACATGTGGCTATAAAAAGAAGTTGTAATGCTTTTCAAATAATATATAGGGGATTAAAACAGAAGTCATAACCTTAATTCATGTGTGATTTTTTTTAAATGGATCTAATTGACCTATTACTAGAAAGTTATGTTACATTTAATCTATAATCTTATCATTATTATAGGTCTAAATAACTTACTTTCTAGATTATAGGATCTAAGTAATATGTCTATAACACAATATTGCTACATTATAGGAACTAAATAACTATCAATCATTTCCAAGCAAAAAAAGTGATCTGAAAACTTTTTTTATCAATTTTTACTTCCATATCTTGTACCATCATGTTTGAAAGAGACTGCAAGGAGCAGAAATATTTCTCGAAACTTATACACCTAATCAGGTACATTTTTTAAACTAAATTGATTTCACATTGATTTGTGTTTTGTATATAGTTCATTTACAAAATATAATTAAATGTTTAATTAAATTCTTTATAAAATTTATATACGAAGCTTTAAGTTTAGTTTTGTTAACTTTCTTATTTTGTGAAATTTTTGATTATCTTTGGAGATGATAATATTTTCCAAATTTTATTTCTATTTATTTATTCAATAATGAAATACTAATCCAACAAACAAAAAAATATATAAGAAGAAATAAACACATGTGAAAGTTTAAAACAATCTATTTGATGGAGAACAAGTATACTCTAATATTATTATGTTTGAACAACCTTAACATACTCGAAAATATAAATTTATGAAGCTAAAAGTTTAATTTTTTAATAATTTGTGAAAGTTTGAAACAACCAATTCAATAAAAAAAATATAGTAAAATTATATATGTTTTAAAAAGTGATAGACACACTTCATATATATTATAATATATACCAATTAAGAATTAAACACAAAATGTTTGCATAAAAATAAATGAAAACAAACATCTGCGCGGTCGCGGATCGAGATCTAGTTACTAGTTATGCTTGCTTTTATAAATTATAAGTTAACTAATCAATACGTTTCATTAATTCATATTCATTGATAACAAAGGAAGAATACAAGAGAGTAAAACACTAGAGCCGGCGGAACACATAACCATCCCCGGAATACATAACTATTATTGGTTGCAAGCCACTTATGACACTAAATCAACAATACAAAATGTTTTAAGCTGCTTATTAGAATAAGACATGAAGATTTTTTAGTTCTCTACTACCAACTAATTTTTTTGAATGATTAGGGGTTCTAATTCGAAAATTCATACATTCTTAAAGTGAGACCGAAACCTTGAAGAAGTTCAATTCTTCTTTTGAGGGCAAACTCCTCTGAAAAAAAATTGAACTTGTGACCCATTAGATTCTTAATCAGTAATCTAAGAGTTTCACCCAATAAATCACCTTTTTTCATTGGAGAACTGAGTTATATTGGCCATTTACCACCTACGTTACATGGAAACGGAAGTGGGTACGTGGAATCGGAAGCGTAGAAGCGAGATTTTTTAAAAAATTAGGAAGAGGGTACGTATTGGAAGCGTATATCCATTTATACATATATATATATATATATATTAAAATATAAGAAAATTTTATAAAATTTAGGACTAAAATTATATGATTTAAACTTATAATTAAGTATTTATTCATTTATAATAATTTTGAAATGATTTCATATTAAAATTGTGAAAATACACATAAATTAAGTTTAAAAGAAATCATTATATTAATTATTTTTAATACTTCATAAATAATTGACACAATATATTTAAATCTATGATATATCTTTAATAAAAACCTCTACGCATAAAGATACTTCATAGTATTAGTTTTAATATTTATATATTTTAATTATCTCTATTTCATTACTATTAAAATTTAGATTTTATATAAATTAAAACTATGAATTTTATTTTTTTTCGTTTTATGACATTGTGTTCTTAAGAAAAAGTGGAAGCGTGATTCCAAAACGGAATCGTAAACCTCCAACGGTTTTTAGAGAGAATATTTTAGAAACGTTTTGGAAGTGAGATTCCGTAAGTTTCCACAAAGTTTCGATTCCAAAACGGGAAGGAGACGCCCGATGAAGCTTCCATGCAACTTAGTTTACCACCAAAGTATTGATTGGAGATTTCAGCATCAACCTCTTGGCCCCAAATTGCTCCAATGATCGATTTCTCAGTTTTACTCTATTTGAGTCAGTAGAATCGTTTTTTTATTTATTGTTACGGGTAGTTTGATAGAATATAAATGATAAACCCACTTGCACATAAAACCACGTAATAAATACTCTATTTTAAAAATGTAATAAAACTCTTTTAGCTTTCAGGTTATTTGAGTAGTAATTAGAGAGCAATACGAGTGAAAACCAGCACCAACATCAACCCATTAAAAAAAAGGAAAAAGAGAGTTGGTCTGCAAAAGAGAGTTTCAGGAAACTACAAGAGATGAGTTTGTTTTTTCAGTTTAAGCGGAACCAAAACATACAGATTTTTTTTTATAATTAGTATTCTTCTTGTTAATCATTCCATGGACCTGGTTTCATTACTACGAATCTGGTGGTAGGGGCTGCTCTTCCACTTGGTTTACTGGAAACATTTGAGTTCATCGGTCCAGAGGGTGACACGCTATGTAGCACGGGGACGTCTATTTAGGTGCCGTAAACGTTTCGGGAGGGATACTTCACGGGAACAGCACTGGTACGGCTTGGGGACGGTTAGAGAACTTAGTTATGAATAAGACTAGTTTTCACGGCACCTAATGCTTGTGTAATTGTTTTTTAACTGTCACTATTTTGTTTCTAATTTTAGTTGGCAAAATAGACATATTATAGTAAATTATATTTAATTATGTTAGATTCGCTATATAAATTTGTTTTTTATAAATATTTTATATTTTTTACTAGTATATATTTTCTGGTACCCATATCCATAATTTTTAAATTTTGCCGTTTTCCGTCCCGCTGTCCCAGCTTCCGTTCTGTCCCGTATCCGTCCCAGGTGACACGGTCACTGATAAGATGCATGATCAATACAGTATCGTCGAACGATTCCTCTCTCACTGCGTGTAGTTCAGTGATTGCCGCATCGTAAGCCTACCAGCATCATCACAATCATATTTCTAAATGAACTTGATAATCAAAAAGGTCACACATATTTTCATTAGTGTAAGGGAACAATGGTAGACTACTTTCCAAATAATCAACTACAAAATCTATCTACCAAGCCAGATAATAAGCAAACTGGAAAGCATAACTAAATCATATGAAAGATTGCAGGCACAATAAACACATTTATGCCACAATACGAAATTACGAATACAATTTGACAGAACAACGGCAAAAAAGACAGTGTTAGAAGATCACTTTTGGTTAGCTCCCATAATGGCATAACAAAAAAAAACATATATTAAAATGAGAAAAAACAACACATACCTCCTTTGCGGTCAGACACGCAACCTTAGTTGACATGAGGGTCTCATAGTAGAAAAGAGACAAGTTAAGAGCAAGACCCAGTCTCGGTATGTCAGTGGACGGCAGATTAAGAGCAATAACCTAGATAAAAAAAGGAAGCATGAGGTCGGTCCACAAGATGTTTTCTTATCACAAGTTAAACTGAGACGGATAACCTGGGCTGACTTGTAGATTTCAAGAGTGTCCTTGACAGCTTGTACCCTAGCAGCTCCAGTCTTGGAATAAAAGAGGTAACGGTGATAGTCTCCCTTCATTTTGAGGTAGAATACTTTGGAGTCATCCGTGGATGCATTAGGAAGGAGGTGAGAGTCGATAAGGTTGAAAATACGATCACAAATGTTGTTGATCTCAGTCTCAATCTTGACTCTGTGGTCCTTAATAAAGGAGACGTTGTCAGTGTTTCCCTTTTTTGTTTCCTTCTTTTCGATAGAACGAATACGCTTCAACGAAGCCCTCCTACCAGCAATAAAATTCTTGTAGGCAATAGACAAGAGGTTCTTCTTCAGGAGTAAGCTCGGCAGTGTCAACGGTCTTTGCAACTTTGTCCATGAATTCAACCATATCATTAATTCATTATATTGCTCAGCACGTTGGCTAACTTGGCCGGTTAGATATTTTGTTTCCGGGAAGACATCTATCTATGCACGCACATGAAACAAAATAAAATCATAGCCAAATCAATACTGAGACACAAACTCATCAAAGACAACATTACTGCACAGCACCCAAAAAAACACACAAGCGACCACTATCCAGGGGGCAACAAGAGTGAAATCCCCACAGAGGAAACCAGAGAGCCGTACCTTGGGATCTTTGGAATTAGGGTTTTTGAATTCGAAGAGTATAAGAGCATGTTTATAGGCATACCTTAGGAATGGTTTTTAGCTTAATTCGGAATTAAAATAAATGAAAAATGGTGTTTAAAGGAAGAGGCGTCCCTTAATTAGCACCTCGAAGACACGCCTCTTATAGGGCACGTGTCGTAGTATTACTGGGGGGACTCGCGGTGTCGGGGTTTCGAGCGTGTTTCTTTTTTTTCTTTTTTCTCTTTCGGTTCCTATTCTCTCCTCGCGAAAGGCGATGGCGATTTGAATGGCGATTCTCTCCTCTTGGTGGCTCTCGTCGACGAAACGGTGACGGTTCTAGCGGTGGGTCTCGGCGACGAAGGGAAACGGAGACCTTTCTATCAGTGGCTCTCATCGACCAAGGAAAACGCCGACCTCTCTCTCTATCGGTGGCTCTCTGAGACGGGTAACAACGGTGTTCCTTGCGGCTGAGGCGAATCGAAAAGGTAAAGCTGAGGCTCCTATATGTTTATGTTTCAATCTTTCAATGCATGTCTTAGATTTTTCTTCGTGAATCTTTCATAATACATCTCTGATTTGTTTTGATTTGTTGGTGTTTTTGTGTCTTTAGGTGGATTGATCAAGAGGCATGAGCCAGGTAGATTATTTCCTTCTTCATCGTCAATTTCAAAATACACATCCTCTGATTTTTTTTTTTTTGATTTGTTTCTGTCTGTTTTAACAGTCTTTAGGTGAATTGATCAAGAGAAATGCAGAGATGGAGATGAAAAAAATGGAGGTATGATTCTCAATCAAAATACATTGTGGACCGGTTTAAACAGATTTGGTGTTGGTTTGGATTGAATATTTAATCGAATAGTTTCTTTGAAAATTAATAAATATCTTTAAATTGTTTTGAAGTTTGAATTGAAAGTGTGATCAATGTGTGAATTAAATCGTTGGTTAGTGTGATCAATGCGCGAATTGGATCAATGTTTGAAAGCGTTTCTAATGATTCTTCATTTGTTTTCTGTGTTTGTGTCGCTACATGGATGAATCGAGAGGCATGATACTGGCATGATCCAGGATTGATCAAGAGACGTGAAGTGGGCACAAAACCTGTCTCTTTGTCAGACAAAACCACCACGATCGTAAATGTACTTTCTCTTTGATCTTTCTAGATGTATAAACGTGATTGTGATTCAAGATTGCGAACGTTGATGAAATTAATTCGAGTTTAATCTTGTTTGAAACGAATTGAATTGTAGGTTTGTGTTAGGTTAGATAATAAATAGAGTGGTTAGTGTAAGATAATGGTTGACTTATGTAATAAATATAGTTTATGGCTAGATTGAAATGAATGTTCTTAGATAAATGTGTGACGATTGTGTTGTGTGATGAATGCTCATAGATAAATGTCAACTCGGTTATGGTTGGTTGTGATCAATGCTTGATCGTTCTCTTCAATCTATAAACCGTGTGATTCTCTTCCCTCTTTCTCACCTTTCTTCTTTTCTTTATCTCTTCCTTGTTCAAACATTGTTCTTTTATTTCTCTCTTTCTTGAGCGTCTTCCTGATATGGATTCTTATCCATCCACTGGAACTAGCAAGTTTGTTGAACTACTTAATAGTCAACAAATTGTTTCCTTAGGTAACTTTGAAGATAGTGTTGAACTATCTTCATCACAAGTTCCATTTCTAGGCAGTGTAGGAACCGAAGCTTCAAAATTTGATGGAGACAGTGTTGCAGAGCGTAGAGAATGACGGAAATGGACACCAACGGATGATGTTGTCCTGATCAGCTCGTGGTTAAACACGAACAATGATCCTGTGGTTGGCAATGAGCAAAAATCCACGGGTTTTTGAAAAGGATAGCTGCTTACTTTTTGACAAGTCCTCTGGTTGCTGGCTGCGAAGAGAGAGAGACAGCCCACTACAAGCAATAATGGCATAGGATCAATGACCTCGTCTCCAAGTTCTGTGGAGCTTATGAAGCGGCTACTAGATAAAAAACTAGCGGCCAGAATGAGAACGATGTTGTGAAGCTTGCTCATCAGATATTCTACAACAACTACAACAAGAGGTTTACTCTTGAAAACGCTTGGAAGGAGTTGCGGCACGACCAGAAGTGGTGTGAGTTGGCTACTGCTAAAAACGAAGGGAGCTTGAAGAAGAGGAAGTGTGAGGACGGTGGAGATTCAGAGAGTTCTCAAGCAACTGCGAACAAGCGTCCCCCTGGTGTGAAGGCCGCAGAGAAAGGTTCTCACAAGACGGTGGTAAAGGATAATACTCTTAATGAGTTTGAGACTATGTGGACAATCAAACAGGCGGATTTGGCCGCGAAAGAAAGGTTGTCTAAGCTGAGTCTGCTTGACAGTCTCATTGGAAAAAAAGAACCCCTAGCCGAGTATGAAGAAGCCCTCAAGAAGAAGCTCATAAATGATTTGTTGTCAAATTAGTTAGGCGTCGAATTCTTGTTCTCTTTCTTGTTATGTTTCATGTTTAAGTTTGTTGTCTTGTTTCATTTTTAATTTTGTTGTTCTGTTTCATGTTTAATGTTGTTTGTTCCGTTTCAATAAAATGTAGTTTGTTTCGAAGTCAAATTAAAATCTTGTAGTTCATGCTAAATGTTCTTGCTTTGGTTTGATCTTGTTCATGACATAATGTTTTTGATCTTGTAATGCAGGTTGGAGAGGTCACAAGAGTGTTGTAGTTGGAGAGGTCACGAGAGGTACATGACATGCTGTTGGAGAGGTCACGAGAGTGTTGTAGTGTTGTGTCTGTCAAGTATTCAGGAGAGAGAGGTCACGAGAAGTGTATGTTGTTGTTGTTGTGCTCTAGGTCACGAGAAATTATCTTTGTGTGTGTGTGTTTGTCACGAGAAGTGTATGTTGTTGTTGTTGTACTCTAGTGTCACGAGAAAGGTTGTAATTGTGTCTGTGTCACGAGACATTTTTTATCTTTATATATGGATGGCTCTTGTTATATATGATCACAAACACATTCTTCTCTCTGTTCTTATTTCTCTCTCTTTTTCATCTCACATTCTCTCCGGTTATGGAATGATTATGGAATGATTATTTGAGGCCATCTCCGGTTATGGAATGATTATTTCAGTGACGCTCCTATATATCCAGAAAATCTATTCCGACGATGATTTAGAATGAACAAGCCATTGTTCAAACATATTGTTGATCGTCTCTCCAATGAAGTTCAATTCTTTCGTCAGAAGAAAGACGTTGCCGGAAGGCTTGGTCTCTCCACACTTCAAAAGTGTACAGCAGCTATTCGTGTGTTGGCATATGGTTCTGCGCTTGATGCGGTCGACGAATACCTCAGGCTCGGTGCAACCACTACTCGGTTATGTGTGGAAAATTTTGTGGAAGCAGTAATAAATTAGTTCAGTTCGGCGATTAGTACCTAAGAAGACCAACACGGATGATCTTCAACGTCTACTTCATATTGGAGAGCTTGTGGATTTCCCGGGATGATAGGAAGCATCGATTGTATGCATTGGGAGTGGAAGAATTGTCCCACCGCTTGGAAAGGACAATATTCTCGTGGTTCGGGAAAATCTACAATCGTTTTAGAGGCGGTAGCTTCATATGATCTCTGGATATGACATGCGTTTTTTGGACCTCCAGGTACCTTAAATGATATTAATGTTCTTGATCGCTCACATGTTTTTGATGACATAATAAATGGTCGAGCCCCGCAAGTGAATTTCTCGGTCGACAGAAGAGAGTACCATTTGGCTTACTATCTCACCGATGGTATTTATCCAAAAAGAGCAACTTTTATCCAATTTATTCCAATTCCACAAGGGCCGAAAACAGTTTTATTTATGCAACGTCAAGAAGCTGTCCGAAAAGATGTCGAGTGTGCTTTCGGAGTTTTGCAAGCTCGATTTGCCATTGTTAAAAATCCGGCACTTTCGTGGGATAAAGTCAAGATTGAGAAGATTATGAGAGCATGTATCATACTCCATAATATGATAGTGGAAGACGAACGAGATGAATACACTCAATATGATGTCTCAGATTTCCAACAAGGAGAAGAGAGCGGAAGTTCACATGTCGATCTCACCTATTCTACAGATATCCCTACTAATATCGCCAATCAGATGGGTGTTCGAACAAGAATTCATGATAGACAAGCGCATCAACAACTGAAAGGTGATTTTGTTGAACATATATGGCGTAAATTTGGAAGTGATCAAGACAACAACTGAGCTTCGATGCCTCTTTGAAATTATTATCGTTTATTTTAGTAATTTTTGTTTTTATGTTTTTATGTTTGTACTTTAAAATCTATGTTTAAAATGTTACGTTTGACTTTGTTTTATTTAATAAATAAATTTAATATTTTTAAAAATTTTATGTTTAAAAATCAGTTTAATATTATTTTATTGTTAAGAACATTTATTAAGAAACTACCAATAAACCGCTATAATCAAGTGTCTCTTAACAAAGTCTCTTATCTTAATTTTAATAGTTAAAAATTCATTTAGGCCCACTTAAGATATACTTAACTTAAGTTTTACCAATAAACATGCTCTAAGGGATTATGTGAGAGAATTAGGGGAGATGTGTGAGAGAATTAGGGGAGACGGACGGATGCGAGCTAGGGGTGTTCAATCCGGATATCGGTTCGGTTTAGGTTCGATTTTTTTTGGTTTTCGGTATTTCGGTTAGTAAAATATAACTACCATTCTAAATCCATATTTACTTCGGTTCGGTTCGGTTTATATACCGTCGGTTTTCGGTTTATTCGGTTTTATACCAAAAAACATAATTATTAGTTTGAGATCATAAAAAATGAATTTTAGAGTCATATTGTCAACACAGTCATTTATTAAAAATATATTACATGTTCAAATAAATGAACAAAAAAGTAAAAATGCTTCTACCATCAAATAAATAATTAAATCTATAATTAAAATCAGAGGCTGAAATTTTGAAAATAAAAATATGAAACAAAACAGAAACATGAAAGAAAAGTTTTTTCACTCTTCCATATTTAGTGTTCATTAAAGTCATGTTTTTTCGAATGAACACAAACTCTGTTTGTTTATAGATAAGAAAAAAGTTATGAAAATTTTCTATTAATTATTTTCTATCAAATTTATAATCTTCATATTAATTTAGTGAATACTAAAATAAAGCAAAAAAATAAAAAAAAAACTTTAAAATAAGATGTCTGAATTGCGATGTATGGTTATTTAATTATAGTTCAATTGTTTTACAAATTGTTCTTTATTACTATAACATTATGGTAATAGTTATTAACACAAATTTAACTTATATAACAAATAGATATTCATGTATTGTTATAAAATAGATACATATTTACATGTTTCTACTTTTAGTCGGTTTTGTTCGGTTTATTCGGTTTAATCGGTTATATACCAAACCATATCCAAATCCTACGGTTTTTATAAAATTATATCCATTCGGTTTATATGGTATATACCAAAACCAAACCATATTGTCTATTTCGGTTCGGTTCGGTTCCGTACGGTTCGGTTTTACCATATTGAACAGCCCTAATGCGAGCATTTAATATTGGAAATCACTGGGAAAAGATAATGACACAAACGAATATATTTAAATAAAGTACGAATATGAACTAACCCTTTTCTTAATTACACCTAATCCCATTAGAAACTAACTGATCCTAATTTTAGCTTTAATTATTTTTAACAAAAAACTTCCTTAAAAATAAAATCAATTAATTTTATTTATTGTCAACATTAATGATTATTTCAAATGAAAATATATCTTAACAAATTATTTCTTAAAGTAAACACTTAATTTATTTCATCCATAATTTATTGTATATATATATATCAATTAATACAAATAATATGATATAAAACAATATAAAATCATTTTTAACATTTCGTAAATATTAAAATAAATCATTTTTCCTATAAAAACCAAGCAGTACGTTTATATCATAATAATTACTATTTTCAAACATTTAAATATTAATGCACATGAATAATATAAAACTGACATAAAAATAAATAACAATTCAAATAATCACTTACTTATTGTATTCCTAATAATTTTGTAAGCCTAAAAGTCCGAAGATACAAAGCAACATTCAATAGTGTATGTAATTTCTATATAATAAAAAGCAAAATAACATTCAATACAATAATAATTCAATGCCAATATCCCAATATTTATGTACAATAAACATATACAGTATATTTTTAAAAGTTAAAACAAATACTCGCACGGCTGTGCGGATCAAAATCTAGTTAAAGTTTAAAACCGGTAAACAAGTTTAAAGACTAATCAAACAATAATTTATTTTTAAAAGGTATTATTAACAATTCTTTTTAATTTTCTATTTAGTTTAGTTAACATTGATTTTATTGTGTTGTTATATATTTTTTGTGTGTTTTAAAAAAAAAATTATTTTCATTTTATATTGGATTTAGTTTATATAATTTATTTTTCATTGTCTAACCAACATGATGCTTTCAGTTTTCATGATCATACATTTATGTTTTGAAATATTTAACTTCTGAAAACTAAACTAAGGGAACCTGTTAAACCAAACCGAAACAAAATTTGAATACAAACCGAACCGAATATAAACTGAACCAAAACCGATCTAAACCAAACCAGTTATAGTCTACTTCGGTTGAAAAAGTTATAGAACCGAAATAATCAAACCGAACCGAAGTGTCCACTCGTAGATAGAATAATTTGATATGAGAAATAAAAGTAAACTAGATTTTGATCCGCGCTTTTTAAGCGCATGTTTTTATTATTATAAAAAGTTTTATATGAATTA
Organism: Brassica oleracea var. oleracea; assembly: GCF_000695525.1. NCBI lineage: Eukaryota > Viridiplantae > Streptophyta > Magnoliopsida > Brassicales > Brassicaceae > Brassica > Brassica oleracea. The sequence goes on from NC_027756.1 coordinate 40,360,665, forward strand.
ATGTTTTGTGATTGTTATACATTATTATTTCAGATTTTATCTGTACATTTTTATCTAAATTTTTCATACGATTCGATAGTTTGTCGAACCTGAAAAACTAAATCCGAAACCAACCCGAAAATACATGTGCAGTTCGGGTCTAAGTAATGGGAAAAGTACATATTCAATATCTTTTTGGACCGCGAATCTCTGTTCCAGTTTGGGTCCTATTCGAGACTCGATCGGGTACCCAAAATACCTGGAATGATTTGTGTATATTAGGTATGTTTGGGTATTTCAAATATGTTTTCGGCATTACAGATATTTTTAAGTTTTTGGTTCGAGTTTTCGGTTATAGTTTGGAGTTATGGGTAAAATTTCAATTTTAGAAAAAATATATTTTGGGTTGGTAAAATTTTGGGTGTTTTCGGTTCTCCGGATTAGGTTTACGGGTAAAATTTTGGATCTTTTGAGTATATGAATATTTTTCAAGTATTTGTTTGGATTTCGGGTATTTTTGTGTTTCAAGTCTTTTTTTTGTTTTGGATACTTCGTGATTTTTTTTATTCTAATACCCAAACCAATCCAAACCTGTTATGTATTCAAAAATTAAATTTATTTTACATATATTTGAATTATGAGTTCGAACCAATCTGGAACTAAAAAGAACATACCCTAACTTAAACTATAGATTTTAAAAATATTTAGTTATGTCAAACGTTTAGGATCCGAAGAACCCAGATCCGCAGATCCAAACATGAACCCTATGTTTCGAAACATTTTATCTCATTTTATATAATGTAGAAATATTAAAGGATGTTGATATAACTAAACTAACATATGAAACATATGATATATTTTAAATCAAAATTTCAAAAGTCAAGAGTTTAACTTAAATGTTTTAAAAGTCAAGATATCTTGTACATCCGTGTGTTTGAAATAATGTGGGTTGCTAAAATGTAAAAGGATAACAATTATCGTTATAATAATTGTTGGAAATTATGGGTTATTTATTAATTGTAATAAGTTTTAAGTTGTTGTTATAATAAAGGTATATTTAGTTTTATATTATAGGTTAGACTGAAAAATGAAAGGGTTCAAACAACTTTTATATGTGTTATAAATCCATGATATGGATATGTGGATTGCCATTAACCATTAAGGAGGTTTACATCTGACCCGACTATCCGGTCCGTCTACACCCGTATCCGATCCGTCTACATCCGACCAAGACTAGTCAAGATGAAGACTCATTCAACCGGAGCATTTATGAGCTTTGACCAAGACTATATCTTTGTGGTCAATATGTAATAAATGTGTAGATACTCTCCTTGTTGTAAACCCTTATGAACGTCCACTATATATTGATAGTGAGAGCTAATGAGAAAGACACAACTTTCACAACAACACTTCTCTCATATTTCTAACAATATACTAGTTTTTAAGAAGATAATTATAAGGAATCATTAGTATAGGATGTCGTGGTAGAAATATAAATAATCTATACTATTAAAGCAGGATCCTATTGTCATAATTACCTTAGGGGCATGTTTCCTTCACTAACATTGCATGTTTCATTAAGGGCAATTAAGTAATATTAATAACAAATCTATATTGGGTCATTATTTTTGGATCCAGCCCAAATCAAATCTCTCTTGGGCCATTTGGGCCTATTAAAAAATCAGATTCAATTCTCAC
>NC_027756.1:40366270-40367924 GCF_000695525.1 Brassica oleracea var. oleracea
GTGTTATAAATCCATGATATGGATATGTGGATTGCCATTAACCATTAAGGAGGTTTACATCTGACCCGACTATCCGGTCCGTCTACACCCGTATCCGATCCGTCTACATCCGACCAAGACTAGTCAAGATGAAGACTCATTCAACCGGAGCATTTATGAGCTTTGACCAAGACTATATCTTTGTGGTCAATATGTAATAAATGTGTAGATACTCTCCTTGTTGTAAACCCTTATGAACGTCCACTATATATTGATAGTGAGAGCTAATGAGAAAGACACAACTTTCACAACAACACTTCTCTCATATTTCTAACAATATGTAGATTTTTAGGATTTTTTCTTTTTTAATAGTATTGATGGTTGTGACTAGTGGGCCAAGGGTGACGGACTCATAAAAATAAGATAGGAGTATCAGTAACTTAGCCATGAATATCGCGGTTTCCTAAACTGGTTTCTGCAGAAAAATAATGTGTGGGCCCTATTTTTTTTAAAAAAAACGGTCTCTAAAGTCGCGAAATAAAGATCGATCTTGGGGCAATTTTTGCAGTGTTTGCGGACCCCATTGACAGATGGCGTCCCGCAATTGGTTTATTTTTTTTTTAAGTACAAAAAAAAAAAAAATTAAGGACAGCATAATCCGGTTTACAGTTAATCATGCTCTTACAGATGTGTTGTTTTGTTCGCCCTAAAAGATCCGATATAAAGCTTGTGCCGTCGCTGTATCTCCGTTTCCTTCTGCTTTCTCTCTTTCTCAGGCGTTTCAATCTCCATAATAAACGAGGTCGGTGGTTTAGATATCTCTCTCTCGCTAAATCTCATCCGAGAGGTTTCCCGTTAAAGACCCAAGTTGGATTTGTTTTTTGTCCCAGTTTTGGTCCTATAAATAAGAAGAACGAGATGAGTAACAAAAAGGCGAGGAAGCTGTCAGAAACATGGGTGTTCTGGGACATCAACAGCTTTCCGGTTCCCAAAGATTGTGATGCTCGTCTTGTCTGTTCGTCAATAGAATCAGCCTTGAAGAAGGCAGGCCACTGTGTAGATGATCTCACCATCACTGCCATTGGCAACCTCAATCACACCTCACAACTGTACCCTGATGTACTTCCGGCCATATTTTCCACTGGAGTTCGTCTTTGTCACTTCCCCGCGGTTAATTTTCTCATCTCTGTCTCCTATAAATTAGTGTATAGATTCATATGCAGTTAATCTCTGTATTTCTAGTATTAATTATGTAAGTCAAATAACACGTTTTTCATAATGGACGGTGATGGACAGTGAAGTTGGACGGTGAAGGAGGTGATTTTGTCAATAATTATGGCTTTCACATGTCCAAACTTCTTCTATAAAAGGAGAGCTAAGCTGAAGAGGAAAGTATCCAAAAATCAAAATAACAGAGAGAAGTGAGGAAGAAGAAGAACTTGAGAGAGAGAAAAAAAAAAAATTCTTTTTTCTTACGGGTATTTGGGATCGGGTTGAGAGAAAATTATTTAGAGAGTTTGGGTATTTTCTCCTATTATAACGAGAAAATTATTAATCGATTTCTCCGTTATAATTGAGAGGTTGTAGCTCCTATTATTTTTCTCGTAATAAATTCTTCTACCTTATCTGTGGTTTTTACCCTTTGGGGTTTTCCACGTTAAATCTGGTGTTCCAT
>NC_027756.1:40369980-40370779 GCF_000695525.1 Brassica oleracea var. oleracea
AAAGCTAGATCCAAAGTCTAGAAAGTGTGTGTTCTTGGGATATGCTGATGGAGTAAAGGGGTATCGCCTGTGGGATCCCACTGCCCACAAGGTTATAATCAGCAGAGATGTTATCTTCACAGAAGATAAGAAGATCGAAGAAGAAAGAAGCAAATCAAAAGAAAGGTCAGAGACTGTAGCAGTACAAGTGGAAAAGGAGAATTCTTCTGGAGCAACACCAGATTACAAGGAAGCCGAACCTGCCGAGTTGGAAGAAGAACTTGGTAAAGGAAAACGTGTAAAAACTACACCAGCTTGGCACGAGGATTATGATCTGAGCTGCAATGTTGCATATTGTCTTTTAACTGAGGACGAAGAGCCATCAAATCTCCAAGAAGCAATGAGCAGTCCAGATGTTTCTCAGTGGATGGAAGCAATGCAAGAAGAAATTGAAGTTCTACATAAAAATAAAACTTGGGAGCTCGTACCATTACCGCAAGGAAGAAAAGCAATTGGAAACAAATGGGTTTATAAGATCAAGCGAAATGGTGATGACCAAGTGGAGCGGTATCGTGCTAGATTGGTGGTGAAAGGATATGCTCAGAAAGAAGGCATTGACTTCAATGAAATTTTTTCACCTGTGGTTCGACTTACAACAGTTCGGATACTGTTGGCAATGTGCGCTACATTTGACTTACATCTAGAGCAACTAGATGTGAAAACAGCGTTTCTTCATGGAGATCTTGAGGAAGAAATTTATATGCTCCAACCAGAAGGTTTTGAAGAAAAAGAAAAGGAGAACTTGGTTTGCAGGTTAAAC
>NC_027756.1:40371888-40374069 GCF_000695525.1 Brassica oleracea var. oleracea
AAAATCAAAATCACAGAGAGAAGTGAGGAAGAAGAAGAACGTGAGAGAGAGAAAAAAAAAATTATTTTTTCTTACGGGTATTTGGGATCGGGTTGAGAGAAAATTATTTAGAGAGTTTGGGTATTTTCTCCTATTATAACGAGAAAATTATTAATCGATTTCTCCGTTATAATTGAGAGGTTGTAACTCTTATTATTTTTCTCGTAATAAATTCTTCTACCTTGTCCGTGGTTTTTACCCTTTGGGGTTTTTCACGTTAAATCTGGTGTTCCATTTATTACACTATTTTTTAAATTATTAGTTGCGACCCTGCTCTATCCGGTCCTGTTTTACAACAAATTAGTGGTTAGATTCAAAGGTATGTATTTTTTTTTTCTTGTTGTTTTGAGCTGCTTTCCTTTAATGAAACAGGTTTCGGGTGCCTTTTTGGTGATTTTATTTTGTTCCCGCCGAGCAATCCATTGACGGTTACATTCATAATCTTATCCCATGAGAATTTTTACTCACTACTCAATCTACGAGAGGAGGGATATTCAGTAATCGATTCTGAATCGCTTCCCTGGGAAATTTTAATTAAAGGTTTTTTGCTCTCTCTCTCTCTCTCTCTCTCTCTCTCTCTCTCTCTCTCTGGCAGTGTTGAGATAACTACCAAGGATGTATCTGAACTAGTTAGTTTTTTTCAAACCAGATGCAGTGGATTTAGAAGAGACAAGAAGACATGCACATCGAGTGAAATACTCTGAATCTAGCTGGTTTTGCACATTATGCGGAGATGGTGTTGTACCCAGAATAATGCCATGCCGTATGTATCATGGCGAAAGTTCTGAAGGCAAAATCTTTGACGGTTTTACTAAGCATATCAAAGAGTAGAGATCATGCGGAACATGTAAGCAAGAATCTTTCCCTCCCTCTGTTGGAATATGTTTTTATATAATAATAAGGGGATCTTCATTTAGCATATCATTAAAAACCATGTTGAGAATAGACAGTAGAATACAATTCGTTTCGCTATCTCTTAATACCTAACTTGACCCCATGTTTTGCTTGCTTTGTCAAGCAGGAGATGGAGAGGGTGAGATATCCTTTAAGCATTGATATGGAGCGTCTTTATGCTAAATTAGGTAGAGGAAAAACTGAAGATGGTGGAGAAGAAGAGGGAGAAGAAGAAGAAGAAGAAGAAGAAGATTATTATGCTGATTATGAGTGGGATCACCTCTCCGTCTAGAGATAATAATCTATAGATCACTTGCATAGGATGCCCCAAAGGGTGCGGGGGTGTTGTTCTTTATCGCATTTCATAATTTGTGTGGTTTATTCACACTAATACTAGAGACTTGCTTATTTTCATCTCTTTTTTTTTGTCAACTTGTTTCCATTACGGTTTCTAACTCCAGTAGAATTATTATTGTATTTTCAGCGATTTTTCTTTCTAATTTATCGTAAATAGTACATCGCATCTTCTTACACTTTTAGACAACTTTTGAAACTGCTCTTAACACAATAATTCCATCACAAATATATTTTTCCTCGGTTCTCAGGTATGTTAATATCATGTTTTATATTTTTCCTTGTTCTTTTGGTTTCTCTAAAAACTGATATTAGTTTTGACAAAATATAATGGTGGTTATTGTCTAAAAGTTCCAAACATTGGTTTTGTTCTAATGAGAATAGCTAATAAGCAAGGTTTTGAAAACCGGACCGGACCGGCCGGTCGGACCGGTTCGACCGTGACTCGTTAAGTAAGCCGAGTCCGGTTCGGTTCAAAACTCGGATTGGATAAAAACCGGCAAACTCGGTTCAAAACCGGAAAAACCGGTGACCCGGGTCAACACTAAAACCCGGTTCTGATACAATTTAAAATTTGATTAGGGTTTTCTTATAAACTAATCCTTGATTGATAGTTAATAGCCGTAGTTTGTTAATAGTTTCTCCAAAAGAAAAAGAAACGCAAACGTTTTATCTTTGTCTTGTCTTCTCTTCGTCTCTCCTACACTATCCTCAATCTCATCATCTGAATCTTGCATTGCCACAAGATTTGTGACTGCACAATTGTAAGAAACGTAAGTATTGTTTAATTCGTTGATTTTCTTTAACCACAAAATTTGATAAAACAGTAATAATGTATTATTTTTTTGCTCTTGTCTACCTTTTATTTTAACTAGTTAATGGAGAAGAATGGTT
>NC_027756.1:40374239-40390525 GCF_000695525.1 Brassica oleracea var. oleracea
TTATTATATATATAATAAATAGAAAACCCGGTTCGACCGGTTGAACCGGTCCGACCAGTCATCCAGTGGATACGCCGAATCGGTATCCGGTCCGGTTTTTAAAACATTGCTAATAAGGTAACTTGTCCCCTTTTAACAAATTTTCCCAAAAAAATAATTAGGATTTAGATTTTTGTTCCATTTTTTTATTAAAACATCATATAAAGGAAAATGAGGACTTGAGGAGGGTCTGGAGGAAAGTGAGTGATTATTTGATTTGAGCTGGGTGGAGTGTGGACTTGGTAATGGATGGGGGCACAAAGAGACTGGGGTGTCCATTGAAAGATCTGCTCGGAGAGAAACAATGATAGATTCTTCAGCTTTTGATAGACTATAGGCTGTCCACCAACAGAACCTGACAAAGTGAAAGAAATTATTTGCGACAACAAACCACCATTTGGGAATATGCATAAAGCCACAGAGAGTAAATATCACCACTTGCTGCAATAGCTGAAGCAGCAGCTTCTGGCGATGTTTATTATCCTTTTCAACATACAAAGTGCTATTTTTTCCGTACGCCCACCACAAGGAGGGATAGCAGTGAAGATGTAAGTGGCCTTGACACAGAAAAATGCATCACTTAAAAACAAAGAAGAGTCACTCCAAAGTAATAATCGAGTAGTCTAGACCCTCAGAGCAAGAAAATGATTTTGTCGGGCTTGTGCTTCTTGGAGAAATATTGTTTTTTGATTGACTTCAAGTTCGGCACGCTAATTGGGTTGGCACCGTTCTCAACAGATGCACATAAAAGAAGAGATACGGGTTTCAATGCTTCATCAAACTGACTCTGGGTTTGGGCCATTACCTGCAAGGTAATACAACATCGCGAAGCCTTAACTATGAGTAAGAAACAATCTTGATTATTATCTACGCTAATTTTTTTCTCACAAATTCGTGACACATGTTTTCCAGTAAACCATTCTATCAATTAGAGGATCGATGATAAGAGAAAAGCAGGCAAGCAATGAATATTTTTTGGTTTTCCAGTCGTATGATCATGATTCAAGTTGACTTTTTCTACTTCTTCTTCTTCTTCTTCTTCTTCTTCTTCTCCTCTCTTACAACTCCTCTTCCTCTCTTCCCCTTACAACTCTCCTTCCTCTTCATCTCTTCCTTTTCGTCTTCCTCCATCTTCTGCTTCTTCTCCTCGCTTACAACTCCTCTTCCTCTCTTCCCCTTCCTGTTCATCTCTTCCTCTTCCTCTCCCTCCATCTTCTGCTTCTTCTCCTCGCTTACAACTCCTCTTCCTCTCTTCCCCTTCCTGTTCATCTCTTCCTCTTCCTCTCCCTCCATCTTCTGCTTCTTCTCCTCGCTTACAACTCCTCTTCCTCTCTTCCCCTTCCTGTTCATCTCTTCCTCTTCCTCTCCCTCCATCTTCTGCTTCTTCTCCTCGCTTACAACTCCTCTTCCTCTCTTCCCCTTCCTGTTCATCTCTTCCTCTTCCTCTCCCTCCATCTTCTGCTTCTTCTCCTCGCTTACAACTCCTCTTCCTCTCTTCCCCTTCCTGTTCATCTCTTCCTCTTCCTCTCCCTCCATCTTCTGCTTCTTCTCCTCGCTTACAACTCCTCTTCCTCTCTTCCCCTTCCTGTTCATCTCTTCCTCTTCCTCTCCCTCCATCTTCTGCTTCTTCTCCTCGCTTACAACTCCTCTTCCTCTCTTCCCCTTCCTGTTCATCTCTTCCTCTTCCTCTCCCTCCATCTTCTGCTTCTTCTCCTCGCTTACAACTCCTCTTCCTCTCTTCCCCTTCCTGTTCATCTCTTCCTCTTCCTCTCCCTCCATCTTCTGCTTCTTCTCCTCGCTTACAACTCCTCTTCCTCTCTTCCCCTTCCTGTTCATCTCTTCCTCTTCCTCTCCCTCCATCTTCTGCTTCTTCTCCTCGCTTACAACTCCTCTTCCTCTCTTCCCCTTCCTGTTCATCTCTTCCTCTTCCTCTCCCTCCATCTTCTGCTTCTTCTCCTCGCTTACAACTCCTCTTCCTCTCTTCCCCTTCCTGTTCATCTCTTCCTCTTCCTCTCCCTCCATCTTCTGCTTCTTCTCCTCGCTTACAACTCCTCTTCCTCTCTTCCCCTTCCTGTTCATCTCTTCCTCTTCCTCTCCCTCCATCTTCTGCTTCTTCTCCTCGCTTACAACTCCTCTTCCTCTCTTCCCCTTACAACTCCCCTTTCTCTTCGTCTCCCTCCATTTTGTGCTTCTTCTCCTCCGTGAAGCCTTTAGCCTTCTTATTCTTATTCTCCTTAGAACGATCCTCCTTCACTAGCTTCGAACATCCCTTGTTAAGAACCACATATTCATTGATCCCCAGAGCCTGCAGCTCCTCTGTCTCAGCTTTATCCAATTTTTGCTCCTGGTTTCGAGCCTTCCTGCCTTGTTCCTCTCTCCCCTTCTTAGCCTTCTGTCCATCACGATTGGAGTCCATTTTGCCGGTTGCATCTTCTCTTACTTGCTAGGAGGAGGAAGCTGCAAGAAATCTCTGAGAGAGATCTGCTTGTTAAGCACATTTCCAACCGATATTTTCAGTGCCTGAGTATAGAGCAATATCACATTATTTCTCTTATGATTGTCCTGACAAAACCGCAGATATTTGACATGAAGATGATCGCCTCCAACAATGACAACGTTGTTCTTGTACTTGGAGCGCCTATCATCATGTTTCAAGACCTTCAACAACTCATAATCAGCAGCATCTTTTTTTCAGATTCGGCATAGAATAGCTGTAGACCATGACGCTCCATTGTTTCTTTGTCTTGAAGAGACATGGACTGTTTTTGTGATTCTTCCTAAAACCTCCAATAAAAATCTTAGTCTGAAAGACTGTTGTAGCCGAAGCGAATTAGGGAGAATCTAAACATCTTTAACAAATCCTCACGTTCCATTTCATACGGTATCGGTGCGTTTTCTGCATCCTAGTAGAAGATCGTCTTTTTATCCTTGCAAGAAGGATGACATGTTAGAAGCATTCTATGTGATTTTCCAGAAATAAAAGGAAAGAAGGTTTAGGAAATTCCATAAAGAAAACGAAATCAAAACATCCGTACTGAAAGAAAGTGAAAGAACTCACGTGGGGATTCATTGAAAGATCCGTTAGCGTCTGGAGACTCGCGTCGGAAACTAGCGTCGCTGAAATTAGCGTCGGAGACACTTTAAGGTTAGAGTCAGAGCCTCGCTGAGGTTTTCATGGAGACTCGTAAAATAAAAAGAAAGAACTTGGAAGATATTTAAAGGTGGTTAATTCGAAAAGTTTTTTTTTCTGTTACTAAAAAATATGAAAACAATCAAAACACTATATGGAAAATGAAAGATGATAATTTTGAACAAGGAACACACATAAAAGAGAACACACAGAGAGAGAGATATAAATGGAGGCTTTAGAAGGAGGATAGATTTGTAAAGTCGATAGATTTTAAAAGTTATGTGGATTGTAAAAATACATATACTTTGACTTATAAAATATGAAAACAATCAAAACACTATATGGAAAAATGAAAGATGATAATTTTGAACAAGGAACACACATAAAAGAGAAACAGAGAGAGATATATATATATATGGAGGCTTTAGAAGGAGGATAGTTTTGTAAAGTTGATAGATTTTAAAAGTTATGTAGATTGTGAATATACATATACTTTAACTTATAAAATTTGATCATAACTTTTTTAGATTGGTAAAGATTTTCATAAATTTGTATTAATCTTTTCTATCATTCTTTTTGTAAAGTAAATATATGATTATATTTTTCTAAATCATTTAGCATGATTATTTTTTTTTGTTTTGCAAAACATGTTTATTTGTTAAAAAAATAAAAATAAAGATACATATAAAATTATGTTAGTATGATAAGATGAATATTATTAACAACTTTGACCATATGATGTTTGAGACCCGCATCTCTTTCTAATACCTCTCAATTTTCTGAAAAAAACATTTTTTCTTAAGAGTTTCCTTTCTTTGCAGAAATTTCTGATTTCATTTTCAGTCTTCTTTGCAATTTTTTTTTCTTTTTCGCCGTAATTTCAGTTCCATCTCTTAAGAAATTGTATTAGTTTCTTGTTCATGTCAGGTATGAACAAATCTTTGTCATCCGTATGATTTTTAGCTTTGTCTAATCTCTTCATCTTCCTCACTGATTCCTCAAAATTTTCAATATTGATAATGTGATTTAAAAGTTTTATTTTCTTCGCTAAATTTGCAAATCATGCAGATATTTATCATGGAATGCTTTAAAAGTTTTTAGATGTAATTTTTTTGAGTGGAGGAGAATATTAGATTGCAGTAGGAAATCAGATTTATGTTGGATTTAGAGATGACAATTTATGGATCTAGCTTCTTTGTGCTCCAGTTTCACAGATGGAACAATTTAACGAAAGTGAAGTCTTCTCTGATAGACGGTAACCGGTTATTGATTAAGTTATATGGATAACCATTTCATATATGATGCAATGTCAAACTATAGAATATATATCTTATTTATTGAGTTTTGTATCTTTTGGAACCAGGTAGGCATGAAGTTCTAGGCAAGATGAACTCATAAATACTACATTGGCTTAGATGACAAAACTAGTTATTCGTTAAGTTATCTGGATAAAAAAGACATATAATCTAAATGTAATAATCCGTAGTTGTGTTATGAGAATTGTTAAAGCCATCAAAAGGCACTTGCTTAGATAATAAGGACCATGGTCTAAATGGTCTTCAGAATTTTGTCCAATCATAGCCCGAGTAGAAACATGGGTATATAGCCATATTAGGTCCAATTAGATTTGGACAAAGGACAACCAAAATACTCCTTACTTGACAGCTCATAGTTGACAGGTACTAAAAGAATGTGATATGTCCTCGTTTATGAACCCTACTTGCAAGAAATTTGACTACAAGATCCACCCGTCGAGCAGGGACGAAAGTCGGTTAGCCCAACCATTTGACAGCTCTAGGTATAGTTGACAACAACAACAACAAACAATATGGTGCTGGGGTGGGTGGACGTGCTATTTCCCCACGAAAACTATTATATAGCATCAGATGTCCACCAAACTATGACATCGTTCTAAATCTCTCCAAATTGAAAATTAGAAATCTATTTCTCCCCGAATTGATAGTTCGAAATGTAATTATCCATAGACCATTGTTTTAACTTGTTTGCTGTTAACCAAACAATTTTTAACAAACTAAACCAAAAAAAAATCAGACCAGACTATCTAACAGTTCCGACCCCTTTACATCTTCTTCTTCACCCGAGGAGCGAGAGACTCAATTCCTCCTCCTTCACCATCCCCAACATTGATATCTATTTGAGAGGAAATATTTGAAGGTTTGAGAGGAAATATTTGAAGGTTTGATATCTTTTTATGCTGGTGTATTGTTTATGTCATCGAGATCTGATATATTTTAGAGTTGCGGATCAAGTGTTTCTAATTTCATCTGAATTTTGATTGTTTTAGGATATATCAAAAGTTTTCTCTAATCTGTAAGAAAACAAGTGGAGGAAGAGTGTCATCATCTCTTGCTCGTTGGGAGAAGAAGACACTAACGGTTCAAGTTTGGTTTTTCTTTTCTTTTTTTGTTTAGTTGGTTAAAAATGTTTGGTTTAGTTGGTTAAATTGCTTGGTAAACAGTAAACCAGTTAAAACTGTAAATTTTGGGTAATTAAATTTCAAACTATCGATTCAGGGAGAAATAAGTTTGTATATTTAATTCAGGGAGATTTAGAACGAGGTCATAGTTTGGTGGACATTTGTTACTATATGATAGTTCTCGTGGAGAAATAGCACGTTTAGTTCCAAGCAAAGTCCAAGTTTTCAAGTCGAGTAGATCCTTCGGTTTATATTCCTTTTTTTTTAATTTTTTTTTCCTTTTCAATGTAAAATTTATGTTACTAATATGGGGGGGTTTAACTGGTGTAAGTCGTTTTTCTCTTTCGAATGTAGTATAAATGTGTTTTAAATTTGGCAAACAAATGTGTGTTCATTTTTTTTGCAGAACTACTCATTAGTAACACTACAATCCACACTGAAAGGAAAACTAGTCTTCATCTTCTTACCCAAGTCCAAAAATGTGAACTGAAATTAACCCAAAAAAATCAAATCGAAACTGATCAGACAAAGTACATATATGAATCCAAAACTATAATATTTGAAAATTTATATTCGATAAGAACCGATTCTGAATGTTTATGACTATTGACTTTCCGCGTCCTTTTCTCATTTATGATTTAGTTTGCAACGTATTTCTATTTGTAAACTTTATCTTTTTGTGAACTTTAGTTAGTATAAAATTGTATGTCTAATTTAGAGATTAAAATGTTAGTTTCATTTAAAAAAAAAAAACAATACATTTGACGGATCTAAATAGAAAGAATAAACAACTAAATCGAATAATATTTGAATTTTTTTGAATATGTATAACTATAAAAATATAGAACCAAATGAAATCGATCCAAAACAGAATAAAACTCTTATGGACACGTTTAAACTGAATTTTAGAAGCAAAGGAAAAAAACTATTCGCCACTGGTATACCGGGGCATTATGTGAAGTGAAAAAAGCACAATGGGATTTCAAACCGCCTTTTATCGCGACTTGTAATCCGCCAAACGCGCGTTATTTGCGGCCGCGATTACGGACTTCAAATCAAACTATTTTAGAAAGTTGTAGGATGATTATCCTCGATCTCTCGGTCTAGCAAACAGTGGGGAAGAAGAAGGAAGTGAGAATGAGTCCTGCAAGAATAACTGTGAACTGGAAGCACACTATCCTCTACTTAACCCTAATCATATCTCTTATCTACTCCATCGAAACCCTAATCTCGCACAAACTACAAGTCAACCACAACCAAATCCGCCTCAAAAGGTCTCCGAATCTCCCTCTACGGTTCCGCGACGACGGCACCTTCAAAATCCTCCAGGTCCGTTACGTTAGTCCCTTTTCAAAATTCGTGCAGTTTCGCTTGTGTTTGATTTGATGTGGTTTCGAATGGTCGACGATCGCTGGCTACAGGTTGCGGATATGCATTTCGGGATGGGTAGCATCACTCGATGCAGAGATGTGACGGATGCAGAATACGGTTACTGTTCTGATCTCAATACCACTCAGTTCCTTCGGAGGATGATTGAAGCTGAGAGACCCGATCTCATCGCATTTACTGGTAAGCCATGCGTCATTCATTGATTCTCTTATGATCTGTGAAAGCGCGAGGGAGAAGTACTGGTGTTGATTTGAGAGCTATAAATAATGTTTAGTGAAACTGAAAGCTTGTAAGAGCTCCTCCAAGTGATGATGAAACTTGAATGTGATCAACAATTAGCTTGGATATAAGATTTAGTGATGATGAAACTTGAGACATTTGATCCACAGTTAGCTTGGATGTAAGATTTAGCGATGATGAAACTTCAGTGAGCAAACACATTTGATCAACAATTAGTTTCCAGTTAGTTATAATATCTATTTGATCGATGTGACAGTTTTAAAGGAAGGATTAGAGCTGATTCGCTAACTTTTGTTGTTGGTGATTATTAGGGGATAATATATTTGGATCAAGCACTACTGATGCAGCTGAATCTCTTCTTCAAGCCATTGGTCCAGCCATTGAATATGGAATCCCATGGGCTGCCATTTTAGGAAATCATGACCAGGAGTCCACTATGAACCGTGCAGAGCTGATGACTTTCCTCTCGCTTATGGATTTTTCCGTCTCTCAAATCAATCCACCTCTCCAAGATGGCTCGGAAAGAGGCGCATTGAGATCAATTGATGGCTTTGGGAATTACCGCCTCAGAGTACACGGTGCACCTGGTTCTGTTCTGTCAAATAGCACCGTCTTTGACCTCTTCTTTCTTGACAGTGGAGATAGAGAAACTGTCCAAGGTAGACGAACATATGGATGGATCAAGGATTCTCAACTTAGTTGGCTTCAAGATGCTTCTAAACAGGTAAAAGAGACTTAATCATTTCTTGTTACATCTGGTGAAATATTCTCATATTCAGATCTTTTATCATGATTACACTAAACATGGTCTTAACCAGAACATGGGAAACGTTCCCAGTAATCCTGATCCAGCGCTAGCCTTCTTCCACATTCCAATCCCGGAAGTCCGTGATCTGTGGTACACACCCTTTATTGGCCAGTTTCAGGAGGGTGTGGCATGCTCCATCGTGCAATCAGGAGTCTTAAGTACCTTTTTGTCCATGGGAAATGTAAAAGCCGCGTTCATAGGACACGACCATGTCAATGATTTCTGCGGAAATCTAAAAGGAGTCTGGTTTTGTTACGGTGGAGGATTTGGATACCATGCATATGGAAGACGAAATTGGCACAGAAGATCGCGACTGATTGAGGCTAAGCTCGGGAAAGGAAAAGACACGTGGACAGGAGTTCAACGTATCAAGACGTGGAAACGTCTAGACGATGGAGACTTGTGCAAGATAGACGAACAAGTCCTATGGGAAGCTTCCTACTCGTTTCTGAAGTGACCTAGGGACAAGGCAAATAAGGTATATTGATTTCTTTTTTTCATGATTGCCCATCTTTTCGATGTTTTGTAGTTTTGTGTAAGAAATTTCTGAGTCTAATGCTTTTAGGCTTCTGGTCATACTTAATGTCATGCATATGTGTCTGTTCGTTGTTAAAACGTTTTTCAGATGGTCATAATGTGAGATCCTATTCAGTATTGACATCATCGTCTGTTAGACCACTCGTGCTGAAACATATGTGAACTGAAACACCGAATTTCGTTTTTTAGATTTTTTCAAAATGTCACTTTCCTTGTTTTACCTGTGTGATCTCTTTGACTACTATAATCATCTCGTTAATTACGAATACTTAAATTATTGGATTTAAAAAACATATATTTGGTTTTTTTTCTTTTAATTATTTATTAGCTAATTAACATCGCATGATTGACTTTGTTGGGTATTGTTACACATATTTTGATTGTCAAATCATTTCTTTTTTCTTTTTGCTATATGCTGTTTCACTATCTTTGTCATTTTTTTTTGCTACCTTGTCTTGTAATAGTTTATGTTTCTGTCTCCTATCCTTTTCCTTTTTGGTCATGACTTTTATATAAAAAAATTATTTATTTTAATATTATTAAGTTGGAACATTTCTTTAGTGCTCACACTGTAGATATTGACAAACAGGTACAGAATAGTTAAGACTGATGAATAAAGACCTCGTGTCGAATAATTATCAACCTGAATACTCTATATTATTTTAATATTATGCTAGTCTTTTGTTGTTTTTATTTTAGTTAGAAAATACTACCTTTATTTTTTTATTGACCAATTACTGTTTACTACTAATAATTGACATTGTCAAACCCTTCTTTTGTTTCAGTAAGGAGGATACAACGCTGGTGTGTATATTAACTGGAAACCTACGTTGTTGTCTCCAGAGAGCTTGGTCTGTCTCATTCTAGTTTTATCACTGCCCTTCTCTATATAAAGCTCACAGGTCGAGAGAGACAAGAGACACCACATAAACGATCAGACAGTTGATTAGAGAGAACTCTGTCGGAAAATGGATAACGTCGACCAAGAGTTCAACAATTACTGGGAAACAAACTCCTTCCTCCAAAACGAAGACTTCGAATATGACAGGTTCTTTCTTGTTTTTTTCATTTTTGTCTCTCTCTTTCTATATCCCCACTTTCCCGGAAACACTTGAGATTCTGATATTCGTTTCTTTCTCTAATAGCTGGCCTTTGGAGGAAGCGATTTCTGGGTCGTATGATTCGAGTTCGCCTGATGGGGCGGCTTCGTCTCCGGCTTCTAAGAATATTGTGTCGGAGAGAAACAGAAGACAGAAGCTTAACCAGAGACTCTTCGCTCTTCGATCAGTTGTCCCCAATATCACTAAGGTTTTTTTTTTTTAAAAAGTTCCCATCTAAACTCGTTGTCTTCTAGTTCCAAGATCCAAGCTTATTTTGGTATCTGTTTTTCTTTTTCTTTGGTAGATGGATAAAGCATCAATAATCAAAGATGCAATTAGTTACATACAAGGGTTGCAATATGAAGAGTCGAAGCTCGAAGCTGAGATCAGAGAACTTGAATCTACTCCAAAGAGTAGCCTGAGCTTCAGTAAAGATTTTGATCGTGATTTGCTGGTTCCTGTCACATCCAAGAAGATGAAGCAGCTTGATTCTGGTCCTTCCCGTTCTCTCATTGAAGTTCTCGACGTAAATTTCTGTGCTTTCCTACTTTAACACCTTGAATCATTTAAACTAAAAAAAATCATTAAAAATTGTGGGGTTTTTATTGGGTGATTGAAGCTGAAGGTGACATTCATGGGAGAGAGGACAGTGGTAGTGAATGTAACATGTAATAAGAGGACAGACACAATGGTGAAACTGTGTGAAGTCTTTGAGTCATTGAATCTCAAAATCATCACTTCCAATCTCAACTCTTTCTCTGGCATGATCTTCAACACTGTCTTTATTGAGGTCAGCATCTCCCTCTCTCTCTCCAATTTGTCATTAGTTAATTACTATCAAGTAGTAATGATTACAATTAGTCAAGACGTGGACAGTAAACTTTTCAAAGAAAAAAAAGTAAAAGGAAGCATTCATATATATTAGTAGGGGTTGGCATTTTATCCGATATCCGAAGTCGCACCCGAACCCGATCCGAAAAACCCGAACCGAAATCCGAACCGAAGTAGCAAAATACCTGAACGGGTATTGAATAAGGAGAGATTGGATACCTGAACCCGAACGGATAATACCCGAACCCGAATGGATATCCGAAGATAACCGAACATATGTATAATTAACCTTATATTTCTAGTTTACATCTCTCATTTTATATAAAATATTTATATTGATACTATACATACTTTAAGTTCATATGATACACATACAATTACGGAAAAAATGATTTGCTATTCACTTAAAATGCATGTAAAGTTTTTTATTTCAAAAATTAACAAAAAGTTACATCCAACATTTAAAAAAAATAACTAAATTAATGTCTTTTTAGTTTTAAAATATTATGGCCAAATCTATTAACCATTCAATCTATTAAAAATAAAAAAATTAGTTAAGTGAAAGTTATATTTTTAAATACAAGAAACTTGAGAAATGAAAATTTAATTTTTTTTTTCAAAATCTAAATATCCGAACCCGATCCGAAATAACCGAATCCGAACTAAAAATAGCCGAACCCGACCCGAAGTACAGAAATACCCGAACGGGTTCTACACCTCTATACCGAAATACCCGAAAATCCGAAATACTCGATCCGAACCCAAACGGGTACCCGAACGCCCACCCCTATATATTAGTATTGATTTAGTTAACTTTTCTTCAAGTCTAATGCAAATCGCACGATAATAGTTCTCTTAAAATTGAAAATTAACCTAAGTGAAAATAGTTCTTTTTGTTAGAATAAATGCCTATTGTGGCTTAAATGTGAGTCAATTTTTTTTTACTTTTTAAAGGGTTTTCGTCGAGTTTTTACTAGATTTTGCAATCTCTTCTGATTTGGTTTTGAAGGATTTTCTGTGGTTCTCTGCTCGTGCCAAATTATTTTAACACTAAATGTTTTATTGGTGACGGTGGCAATGAGCCATTGTGTTATTTCTTTACCTTTAAAAAAAATATATAAATACCTTTCTCAAAATGCAAGGTTTCTTGATTTGAATCATTTTATATTTTGTTTAGACGACATGGACCTTTCTGGTTGATTTAAAGCAAGATTTTATTAGAGTAAACTAATCATTAAATTAATAGAAAATATTCTGGGTTTGGTCGTCACTACATTTTGTGTTTGGTCTATATTTTCGTTGGCCACTTGGCTGTGGCTTATTCTGTAATTTTATTCAAGTAAATTGCATGACTTTTAAAAATACTAATTCTAGTTCCACTGTTATCATCAATTGTAATGATTATATAAAAAAAAAATTCAAAACTTTCCCTTTTCGTTTGTCAATTTATCATTTATTATTTCTTTTAACAAAGTTTGTCAATTTATTTATAAATAACTAGATATTAAAAAATAGGGAAATTAGGTGGTATGGCTAAGAAAAAATGTTTTCGACAAAAAAAAGGGTTTATGGTTTTTTCCTTTACCGGTGGTGAATAGTTCCAGTTTCATTTTTTTTTTTTTTTTTTGGTCAAACAGTTCCAGTTTCATTTATTTCTTCTCAATCGGCGTGGTAAATAGTTACGTAAATGGGTTCCTAGCTTCCATATCGGAACGCGGGGAGAGCCTCGACCAAGCATTTATTGGTTTTGTTTTAGTATTTTAATAAAATTAGTTTTTGGTCACACAACTATTGGAATTGGTCCATTTGGACATTAAGAAAAGAAAAAATATATTATCTCTGCGGTAAGCAGAATCTGATTGCTTTGTAATCAATGTTGCTCAACCGCTCGAATTAAATAACAATGGGTTATAAAACGATACTAAAATACTCCCTCCGGATACGAATGTACGATGTTTTATCTTTTTATTTTGTATACAAATATATGATGTTTTAAGATATAATTAATGTATTTATTTTTAAAATTTAAACATAAATTAAAAAATAAAATTATGAGTGGTAAAACTTTATTGATATAATCAAAAAATAACAATTAAAATAATGTATTTATTATTTTTTAATATGCGTGTAAAATCTTAAACATCATATATTTAAATCCAGAGGTAGTATTAGCTAATTCTGCGAGATACGTCATATATATATTGTCTGGAGTTGATAAAAGGATTATAGGATACTTTCAAATGTGAGAGAAATAAAGAATAAAAGTCTCAATAAATAATTGGATCTTAGAGATAGGATTATGATCACAATTGCTGATATATATTCTCTCCGTTTCACAATAGATGATGTTATTCTTTAGTGCAAAAAGGGTGTATGGTTTTTTCCTTTACCGGTGGTGAATAGTTCCAGTTTCTTTTTTTTTTTTTTTTTTTGGTCAAACAGTTCCAGTTTCATTTATTTCTTCTCAATCGGCGTGGTAAATAGTTACGTAAATGGGTTCCTAGCTTCCATATCGGAACGCGGGGAGAGCCTCGACCAAGCATTTATTGGTTTTGTTTTAGTATTTTAATAAAATTAGTTTTTGGTCCCACAACTATTGGAATTGGTCCATTTGGACATTAAGAAAAGAAAAAATATATTATCTCTGCGGTAAGCAGAATCTGATTGCTTTGTAATCAATGTTGCTCAACCGCTCGAATTAAATAACAATGGGTTATAAAACGATACTAAAATACTCCCTCCGGATACGAAGTTATGATGTTTTATCTTTTTATTTTGTATACAAATATATGATGTTTTAAGATATAATTAATGTATTTATTTTTAAAATTTAAACATAAATTAAAAAATAAAATTATGAGTGGTAAAACTTTATTGATATAACAAAAAAATAACAATTAAAATAATATATTTATTATTTCTTAATATACGTGTAAAATCTTAAATATCATATATTTAAATCCAGAGGGAGTATTAGCTAATTCTGCAAGATACGTCATATATATATTGTCTGGAGTTGATAAAAGGATTATAGGATACTTTCAAATGTGAGAGAAATAAAGAATAAAAGTCTCAATAAATAATTGGATCTTAAAGATAGGATTATGATCACAATTGCTGATATATATTCTCTCCTTTTCACAATAGATGATGTTATTTTTTAGTGCATAAAGATTAAGAAATTTATTTTTCTCTAAAAAATAGTTTTAAAAATATAATTTAAAAATTATTCAACCAATTACAGAAATGACTACAACATCTAATTGGTTACACCGTTTTTAATAAAGTTGAAAATAACATAAAAATATCAAAACATCGTTTATTTTGAAACAACAAAATTTTTTAAAAAATATTATCTATTATGAAAAGGAGGGAATATATAATTATATATTTGGTTGCTTTTATCCTTATGGCATCTGTCACTTCTCTGGCTCCTGTCTTCGTTTGAGTTTTTTATTTGTATAATGTCGTCTGACAATATAATTAAGTTTTATCTTAATTATTAATGATATTTTTTTTGGTTTAATTTGAACAGGCGGAGGAAGAAGAACAAGAGGTGGTGAGATTAAAAATAGAAACGGGAATAGGAGCTTATAATGAAACGCAAAGCCCCACTTTGAGCATCGACTCTCTTTACTAATCATTTTTTTGTTTTCATTTGTCTCGGCTTTTCTCTCTTTTACAAATAAATAATATGTTATCTCTTTCCATTTTCGTTTATTTGTCCATCACGAATACTTCTTATTGTGCGTTTATATAGTGTCTATAATAATAATAATAATAATAATCGTACGCATTGTTTCTTCTTTAATTTGGGAAGTGGGGAATGGTATGTTTGTCCTTTATAAAACGGAAAAGAAAAGGAGTTTTGCTTACTATTTTGACCAATGATTGATTTGCTCTTTTGTCAACATAAAAACTGATACTATGTCTTTTTGTTGAAGCCAAGAGAACAAGCTAGGGCAATGTTCGTTTCTCCATCCGAATGAGTCATCTGGATGAAGATGAGAGTTTTGTTTGTTTAGGCACTAAAAGTGTAACTCATCTAGATGGATTATCCGAATGACTTTCAGAAATTTAGGCTTAATTTTAAAGTCCATCCAGCTGAACCAATTTGGATCATTTGAATAGAGATGATTCATTCAAAATGGTATAATGTCTATTATGCCTTTAATGTAATTCACAAATTACAAAGGGCAAATCTCCAAAATAGCACATTTCTAAGTTTATATCATAAAAATATCACTCCAAAACTAAAATGACCAAAATAGCACATTTCTAAGTTTATCCTTTGAAAATTTTAATTTTTTTATTTTTCAAAATTTGAAATCTTATCCCCAAAACCTCATTTCTCAACTCTAAACCCTAAACCCTAAACCCTAAATTCTAAACCCTAAATTCTAAACCCTAAACCCTAGACCCTAAACCCTAAACCCTAATCTATAAACCCTAAACCCTAAACTCTAAACCCTAAACCCTAAACTCTAAACCCTAAACCCTAAACTCTAAACCCTAAACCCTAAACTCTAAACCCTAAACCCTAAACTCTAAACCCTAAACCCTAAACTCTAAACCCTAAACCCTAAATCCTAAACCCCACCCTTTAACTCTAAACCCTAAGTTTGTGACTTTTGATAAAACATTAAGTGCTATTTTTGTGACTTTTGACCTTGAGTGCTAGTTTGGGAACAAAAACTTGATTTAGTGCTATTTTTGTCTTTTTCTCAATTATAAACATAAACATAATATCATTTTGTCAAACACGAAAACTGACAAAACCACAGAAACGTGTTTTCCCGCGAAAACCTAAATACTAATTTTTCACGTCAAAACCCCAAAACGCATTTTCCCGCCAAAATTGAAAAACGTGTTTTCATGCGAAAATCACAAAAGCATGTTTTCACGCCAAAACCCCAAAACGCATTTTCCCGCCAAAATTGAAAAACGTGTTTTCATGCGAAAATCACAAAAGCATGTTTTCACGCCAAAACCCCAAAAACATATTTTCCCGTAAAAATCGCAAAACGTGTTTTCCCGTCAAAATTGTAAAATATCGTTTTTCCGTCAAAATGAAAAATCATATTTTCTCGCCAAAACCGAAATTTTTTGTTTTCTTGCCAAAACAAAAAAAAACGTGTTTTCCCATTAAAACCGAAAATCTCATTTTACCGCAAAAAATGCAAAAATGTGTTTTCCCAACAAAATCTCAAAATCTCGTTTTCCGGCCAAAATCGAAAAATCTCGTTTTCACGCCAAAACTCCAAAAACGTGTTTTCCCGTCAAAATCTCAAAATATCGTTTTCCGGCCAAAACCGAAAAATACCGTTTTCGCGCCAAAACCGAAAATCTCGTTTTCCCGCCAAAAACGCGTTTTACCGCCAAAATCACAAAATCTTATTTTCCGGCCAAAATCGAAAAAAAAACGTTTTCCCGCCAAAACCGAAAATCTCGTTTTCCCGCCAAAAACGCGTTTTACCGCCAAAATCACAAAATCTTATTTTCCGGCCAAAATCGAAAAAAAAAACTGTTTTCCCGCCAAAACCAAAAATCTCATTTTTCCGCCAAAACCGCAAAAACGTTTTTCCGCCTAAATAGCAAAATCTCGTTTTCTGGCCAAAATCGAAAAGTGTGTTTTCCCGCTAAAACCAAAAAATCTTGTTCCCGCTAAAAACAAAAGCATGTTTTCACGCCAAAACCCCAAAACGTATTTTCCGCTAAAACACAAAAACACGTTTTCCCGCCAAAATCGCAAAAACGTATTTTCCCGCCATAAAC
>NC_027756.1:40391437-40410559 GCF_000695525.1 Brassica oleracea var. oleracea
TATGACAAATGGTGAAACAAACAGCCCAACAAACAGCCCCCTATTTGACAGAAAAATGGCTACCATTGAGGGGCTAAGTTTTGATGGAAATAAATTTCAACAGAAGTTTTGATTAAGTAGCAAAAGAATATCAATTTTCTAGTAAAACATGGTAGATTCAAAAAAAGGGAGAGCGAGTTAAAAGACAAACAAAATGGTTGAAATTATATGTGAATGAAACGAAAAGAGTAATAATAATGGTCACAGAAAAACATATATTGTATATACATAACACACATGAAATAGGAGCTTCGTGTACTTGGTCTGTAACGGCAGCTGTTTCACCAGTCTTTGAGCAGTTCTCCTGCAACATCGCGGTAGCTAACTTTCTTTTTCTTCACAGGAGGAGGAACTTCACCTGCCTCTGCGTTCATCACACACGTATTATCAGTCTCGGCGCCAAGTTTTCTTCTCTCTGAAGACTCACTCTCACCACAAACATTAGCCGTACTAGCGTCGCCCGTAGTTCGGCTTGTGTTTCTCAGACTGAGGCTTGGGATCATGTTCATCAACATTGCTTGTAATGGATCCTCATGGATTTGTATCTTCTCTTCCCTATCTATCTCGGTCTTTGCATTTCTAGAATCTTTTGAGGAGGCCTCTTCAACTGTTACTGTGTTATCTCTTTGCTTTGCTTTGTCAGGCTCTCCTGTTTCTTCCTTGTTTTCCTCCTCCGCGGAATCATTTTTCTTGTCATCAAAATCATCATTTTCCTCAGACTCATCTCCTCCTATCTTCAAAGGCTTGTTGCCTCTTCTTGATCTCTGTACTCTTTGGGGTTGTGCCACACGAGACTTTCCTCTCTTTGCAGATCTTCCTCTCCTAGAGTTTCTTTGAGTATCACCAGTCTCTTCTGCTATATCATCACTGAGTCTTGTTGAAGCCTTCTCTTCCGAAGCCGTATCACTCTCCTCTGTTTCACTTCCGCCTATCTTAGAAGGCTGTTTCCCTCTGCGTCTCTGTACTCGTTTCACTGAGTTTGTAGAAGACCTTCCCCTTTTATTACCAGCTCGAGTACTCGACCGTCCTCTTGAACTCGTAACTGCCATTTTCGAGGAAGCTGGCTCTTCGGTTTGAGCACTAACACCGGAAGCTACTTCCGTTGTATCATGTTCAGATTTACTGAAGCAAACAGAGATCAAATTATTGGAAAGCTTTTATATTAATATGGATGAGAGAAGAACCTCATCAAAAACGTGTAGACTCACTCTGATTCTTCAGTATCCGACTCTTCCATACTCTTAGGCCTCAGAGTGTACACATCCTCGCTTAGTTTTTGCTCTCTTTGCAAACTGTCCTCTAACCAGTTCGAGTTAACAACATGTAGCCTTCTCTTCAGCAAAAGACGTTTCTCCTTTTCGCTGAAACTATTGAAAGAGAGACCAGAGTAACAGATTAGCATTATAATGTGGTGATAGACTAAATAGCAGAAACAGATAAAATTTGGAATACCTTTTTGAAACTGAAGTAAAATCCAAAGTCTCTTCTGCTGTAGAAAGGACTACAAGGTGCGAGGCATGAGAAAGATTATGGCTAACTTTACCACCACCCATTAAGACTTCAAGCGCTAATCTCTTAGCCATGATTCCCAACAGAGCTTCCTCTTCAATACTCCTTCAAGTTAAAAAAAAAAAAACGACACATTGATGATGATGAGTATTGCTTTAGGTAACTGACATATTAAAAACAACATAAGAATAACTACAAGAGAGGACTTGCAATGTTTCACAATAGAGGTGAAAGTAAATGCAGCAACCGATGAAGCAGGACCATCTTTTCTCCGGACATAGCTTTTTCTTGTAGTATTCAATGGATTTTGAGTCTTCCGATTGCTTGGCATTGCTCAAGACCTGAAAAGGAACAAATGGGATTGCAAGAAATGGTTTTAGTAAGTAATTACCGTATTTACAATTATGGATAACTGAACATACATACATACCTGTTTGAGACCTTCAAGGTCTAAATCAAAGAAATAAGAATCGGAAAACTCGTCAATTTCATCCTGTAATTTGGTCCTTGAAGCATCAGTGAGATGGAGGAAGTACCTTCAAAAAGTGGCCTTATCATTAGACAGAGATATTAAAGCACAAGGAACCCAAAGTGGGTTGATATGATAAGAGAATGTTGTTAGGGCTCACTTTGGCTGCAAAGGAAGCAGAATATTCCGTGAACAACAGTCTAAGACCCATGAAAAGTGGATGACATCTCTTTGACGTTTTGCTGCCTGATACTTTATTCCTGAAATAGTGGAACTCAATGTCATGCTCTTTGATTGAAATAGTAATAATCATCTGTACAAAAGTGACGACATACCACTGCTTTCCGCTGCAATGCAATGAGTCACTGAATTGTTTAAGTTCATCGAGAACTTCCCTCCATTCTCAACCACCATTTTGTGGAATGTATCAAGAGAATGGGACCGAGGCAGGTTTACAAAATCTGTTATAGATTCGTCAAAGGGAAATAAAGAACAATCGAATAGTATGACAAAGTTTGCAATTTAAGGACTTATCCGTGTAAAAATGTGTTAACTACACCAGAGGAAGACGTAGCAGAGAAAAATGCAAATCAGTAGATAAAGACATGTGAAAGGATACAAAATATCATATTGGAGAAGATTGAGGTCTTGCCCTTGATATCCGATACATCAGTTTGAATAAACTGAGATGGGACAAGTGACGCATTCTTTTTCTCTCCTCCTCTCTTGGACGATTTAATGACTTTCGGATTGTCCTGCATGCTTTCGGATTCCTTCTGTTTCTGTGTGGTGCCGTTACTTGAGTTCACCAATTCCACAAAAGCTGCAAACTCAACATCAGTCTCATGTATACAGCTGAAGCGAACTGGTTATTTCAGTTTTAATGAAAATGGGAACTTTTAAACAGTTCCTTTGATTCTTTTACTCACCTTGCACATCGAGACATTCATGCCAAGGTTTGTCGTATCTTACTTTATCAATACGAGGAAACCTCAGGCTGTAAGGTGCGACAAAAACCTGAAAAGAAACATAGTTTTACATGGAATAAGGCATACGCATCACAAACGATGAAAGATGCAAATATTTGAGGTTACTGACAAATCTTCACATCATAAGGACATACCTCAGACCTTATTGTCCTGATGTCACTAGTGATGGAGAGTATTATTGATCTGCAACAAACAGGAATAACATTCAACGACTAGCTAAATAAGGTTCTTCTGCTTCAGTCCAGGAAAATTGGCTAAACGAGAGAGAAAACTAACTTTTCCGGGCTTTCAATCCAAACATCAGGTCTCTCTTTTGAGTGATTTGTGACCTGATAAAAGCTTGGTGGGGCCTTCTTTGGGTGTTCATTTTTTCTGCAACACAAATAAAATAGGTGATAACTACTATAGAAAACAGCAGTTTGCTCAATTGTCAAAGTACTACTACACCAACAAGCCTTCTAGTTTTGATGTTTGCCAATAGCTATTTTGAGACTTGTGAACCATATCTTATAGTTTTAAATGAGATGAGTAAAGCTAGTAAACGATTCAGTCTCTCACACCTGAAATAAGGCTTCAGTTTGCTTACAACAGTGTTAAGCTCTTCATCAGAAAGTCCTGTGCCAACTCTACAAAACGACATAAATCTGCAAAAGCAACTGAAATGTCTTGGCAAACAACTAACAATTTTATTACAAGAAAAGGTCTTAAGTTTTTATTGGCCCATGTTCTTTAAAGTTTAGTTTCTATTGATGATCTAATTTCATCTTCTATGAGAAAATATGAAGCCATATAAATTCTTACCGCCTGGGATACACATTTGCCTCTGCCCGGTCAGCCAACCCAACGAGAAACTGTGCTACCTCTCCTCCGTGACGGCCAGAGCCATAGTATCCTCCTGTTAAATGTTAATGATGTAACAGATCTCCCATAAGATCCAATGGGAAAAGAAAAAAAAAACACCACTTTTAAAAAAGGAAAAGTATAACAAGCATATCGAATGCACACCTATTATAAGAACATCTAGATCAGAACCAGCCCGGACATATTCAGGCTTCAACTTCAACCACTTGCCACTGCGATCTCCAGGTTCCCATTTCGATCCCAGGTCTTTAAGCACAACTCCTTCATCCCTGAGAACAAGGAAATAACTGGATTTGAGAACTAAAACACACATCTGCGAAGAAAACCGCATTAAAAGAAAATTCTTTGCACTAAGAGGGTAGATTCTGACAACCAAGTAATCACTATTCACATTAGGCTAAGAAGGCACTATCCAAAAGTTTTGAACGATTCATGAATATTAGAGAGAGATAAGAAAAAATGAACCTATTTTCAACTGTTTCTTTGAAAAACCGCTCAACATCAGCTGCAGAATGAACCACAATAGACCAACTTGGTTCCCCTGCAGAAAGCAAAGGTTCACGTATCCAATTGGAGATGTTATAAATGTTAACTCCATAAAAATGGAATCTTATAAGTTCTTACCTGAAGGGCGATGAACATTGAGACCACCTTCAGGCACTAAAACTTCAAGCCGGCCTTTTAACGGCTTCACCACTTTCCTCAGGAGTCCGTGCCGTTCTGTTAAACTCTGGTGGATGACACTAGTATCGCCAACATAAAGAACATCAAAGGCAACATCTAGTACATGGTCAAGGAAGAGAATATCTCCAAAGTGATTCTGTAATGAGATTATTGACTGTGGCCATTGTTAACTTCTCCTTGTAAGGATACAACATAACTGCATTGTTTAAAAGAATGTTTTGAGTATATAAGGATCCTCAAAAAGTTGCAACATAAAAGCAGAGACAAGTGGAACTTCACATATGTGCATACCTGTCTATGGCTGTCGAGACCCTCCCTTGCTGCTTTGGCTGTAAATGAAGAAGACATGAAGGATCAAATCCACCGCAAGCGAGGCTAAACTATTTAAATAAAGGATAGCGAGTAGATGCCAAACCTATTTCCTGATTCGAACCAAATTCAGCAAACCGATTAAGAGATGTATCCCAAACCAACATTTCACCATCAAGGATACACCTGAATGGCAATATATGTAAACATTTCAAACTTGTGAAAACCTTCCAGAAGCTAAATAAAGAGCAACTGGATTCTTACCTGTCAGCCATTATATTTTGTACGATAAGATCCGACATGGCATGTGCATATTCAGAATGGTCAAGGAAGTTCCTGCAGCAAAAAATAACAACAAATAAATGCAAGATCTGACGAGAAAACGGCTTTCCCATTTTATCCAAAAGAGACAAGTGACTGACCTAGAGAAGTAATGTATCTCAGTCCCATTTTTGTGTATCTGAATGCGATCCCCATCAAATTTGCACTCAGCAACTACATCTTTCCCGTGGAGCTATGTAGACGAGAAAGATGCGTTAATGATGCAGAACACCCATACCGTGACATTACCAAAGAAAAGAAGAAAATATTGCACAGGGAAACGGAGTAAGCTGATAATAGAGTTAATGGAATTTACCTTCTTCCAAGCAGCATTCACGTCACTGATACGCATAGCTAACTGGGGTCGTACAGCTTTTCCAACTTCTATATCCTACAGAGTAGCAAACAAAGAAGGCAAAATTTGAGAGAAAGCAGTTTTAGCACATAGACAAAAAGAGCAGTCAAACACATGAGTAAAGACATATACTTTGGACTCACTCATAAAATGCAAGCAGAGAACATGGAAATAAACAATCATATAGACTGTAAGGCTGTTGTAAAAAAGATGGATTTCAACACTCAATTACTATATCTATCAGTTTAGAAATCTATAGAGCAAATGTATCTCATTTCAATGTAAAGTTGACTCAAACCTGGCGCTTGTGACGTTGGTGGCGATCCCTGAGCTTTTCACAGACTAGTTTCAAGTCACAAGTGACATTAAACAAGTCCTCAGCATCTGGATGGAACTCCTGAAATATGCTCCTCTCGCTCATCCCCAGCTTCAAATCTGTGTAACACATTTTACCACCAAAACTGATATCATTACAAGAAAACAATACGTGTGGAAGAAGCCATTACCTTTAAGAATGATCCTAATGACCCACTTCATCTCCTGTGCATTCGTCTTCTGAATCAGCGTAGAAAGAACAGAAGTCTTCTCCCCTCTGCATCACATAAAACAGAATCAAATACGTTCAGACCAAAAACAAGAGTAAGAGACACGACAAAACACCTGTTCTCACTCGAAGCCAAACGATCAAGCAAATCATTCAACTCCTTAACACTCAACCCACCCGACGCCATCCCTTGCCTACGTTGCAGTACCTGTTCAAAGACTCAACCTTTAAAAACCCTAAAACACCAAAACCTTTGTAACATATCAAATTAAAACCCTAACCTCAGCAGCAATCAAAGAGAAGTTTCCGGCGTTGGCTCCAGCCTTAGCGGTTCCTCCTTTGCGCCAATTGAGAAGGCGAACCGCGTCGGGAGCATCGCGAGAGATTCCGAGGGCGTCGATGAGACACGTGGCGAGCACAGACTCCTTGAGACCGTAGCTGCCTCGCTCTCGGTCGAGCGACGGGATGATGAGACGGACGGCGGCGAAGTAATCGGAGGGTTTGCAGTAGGTGTCGAGGAACTTGCGGAACTTGGAGCGTTTCTGGGATGAGGTTTTGCTCTTCTGAATCCAGTTGAACAGAGACACTAGTACGCTTAATTTGATCTCCTCCGTCATCTTCTTTTTTTACGGGAATTAGTGATTCCTTTGGTGAGTTTTTGGTCGGAGAGGGTTTGATTACTGTCGGAGAGACAGTAGGCGGCGTCGCGAATAGCTTGTCGGAGAAGAAAGTCGTGTTTTAAAAGTCGCACGGCCGGCAAAGGAACGAACTTTTTAGTTTCATCGACAGCGATTGTTCCTTCTCTCTCTCTCTCTCCCAGGGAGAAATTTTCTTTTATTGGGAACTACACACATTTGCCCTGAAACTTTGTTGACTGATCTATTTAGTCCAGTTTGTAAATGTTGACATTTCAAGCCTTGATAATGAATGTGTATGTTTCAGGCAGGATGCATATTCTTATTTCAAACTGTTGGATCCAATATGGAATACAACTTGGCCCAAAAATATGCATATAGTATAGACATATATGTAAATATGCATTAATGAAAGTAGACTTTATATTTAGCAAGGTTAAGAATTTCAAATATGCATATAAACATAAAAATTTATCTTCTATTGGAAATTGTCAAAAATACGTACCACTTTTCATATTTACACTAATCACTTTTAATCTCACTTTTAATAAAGAGTAAAAAACATTTATAACCCTAGGATTAACTAATTTACACTTAGGGTTTAGAGTTGAGGGGTAAGATAGAGTTTTTGGATGTGAAATTTAGGATTATAATAAATATATAAATAAACACTTAAAAAAATATAAAAAGGTTTCAAACATAATTTTCGATTTTCAAAAAAAAAAATTCAAAAAAATAAATTTATAAGAAAGTTTGAATTTGAAAAAGTATAATTCAAAAACATAAAAAAATATTATTTTATTATTTTTTTATTTATTTAAATAATTATTATTATATATATATAGAACAAAAGTATAATAGTCTCGTGTCACTTAACGAATAATGTATTTTTGAAGATGTCCTGTTAGTAGTGGTAAAAAATGAATAATGGTACCATAAAAGTGGTAAACATGAAATTCTCTCATGTTTTATTACATACAAAACGAATTTTCTAAATTACAATTAAATTTTTTTAGCAATCTATGAGAAAAAAATCTATGTAAATAAATGAGAATTTTTAAAAAAATTCAAATGTTATAATTTAAATTTTTATTTTATTAAATAAATACACATTTATTTATTTTTAAACTAGATGATTACATATATCAGCATAAAGTAAATCATTCTTATCTGTTTTATCAAACACATTTTATTTTGTTTTCTGTTATTATTATTTCTAAATCTTTTCAAACATATATCCATTTATAATTTTATAATAAAGGAATTTTTGAAATATAATAAAAATGAGAACAATTTCATTTATATTTTAAATATTCTTATTGCAAAAAGAGTAGATAGAAAAATTGTATGTATATATATATATGTTACTTTTTGGGGGGTCAAATATGTATATATGTTACTATCTTTTCCTTGCTCAACTCATTTTTTTAATTTTTTTTATAGTTTTGCAATTAACAGAGATATTACATTTTTTTTATATTTTATAGTTTCTTTTTTTTTAACATCTTAATTTTATTAATATCAAACGAGGTTTAACAAAGTATCAGAATCGAAACATACAACCAATACATTTTTAAGCTGAACATGATAATAGATAAGTAATAACACGATGTTTCCTAACTCATTTGCATGGTAGACTGATTCACTAACTTGTTCTATCGTTGTTCTCGGTCTTATATGATCTAGTGTTCGGCTATCATGCATTGTGATCCAACGCCTTTTATCACTTAATAGATCAGGAGGCAAGATACATCTGTTACATCGTTGCCTATTCCATATACTCCCGGTGCAAGAGATAACATGCTTTGTTGTAATCTCTATCCAAAACCTGAGACACCCCTCGTATTGACTTTGATAATCATCTGACTCCATCTTTTTCCACTTCATGTCTTCACATACACGCTTCCCTTTTTCTCCTCTTATCCAATGAAAATGAAAACCAACTCTCTGGAATAGTGAACTTGCAATCGTCCACATCCAATTATTAATTGCATATACTATCTCTAGTCGTCTCAACGGCCATGGTGGTTTAGGATTCATTTTTTTGTTCCAAAGAACTAGCAATCCTTTTGAAAAAATTGCAGAAAGTGACAAACCATCGTGCCAAACCAGCCACGAAAATACGCCAACAACACAGAATCCCAGAATTCTGTTTGTTTGTAGATGATACTCAACAATTAAGGAGATAATGCACTCACTGGTAAGGGAGAAATTGAATTCGTCAAAGGTCTGACCCCAACCCCAGATCCTCACAGTGAACCCGTAAGCAAACGGAAATTCGTTTATCCATGACGAATTTATCATAGACTGGTAGCCGGAACAGGAGAGACAGCGTGACGAGAATACATGTTGCTTGATTAGATAACAAGTCGATGATGATGATTTCGATGAAACCATACTTATTGACACAAGAAACTAACACACAGAATTGAAAAACAACAAAAGAAAGAGTACAAACCGACGCCGGAGCCGGCGTCGGCCGGGTAAACTGACAGAAAGAAGGTTTTGTTGATTGCCTTAATCGTCGCAAGAGTCGTTGAGAGAGAAGAAGCGGTTGGTCGTTTTGGTTGAATTCTTTTATAATTTCCTTTTTGTTACTTGACTTATTTATTATTTAAATATGTAATTGAACTTTTTAATTGGCCGGGTTTAAGCGCGGGGTCGTTTCCTATATAAAGCAAAGCACAAACGATTTTTGATTCTTGATTCAAAAACCGTCAACTCTTTAGGTTTTTTTTATCTCCAGCGCATATCGAACTTACAAACAATGACTCATGAGATGACAGATCAACTAATCGTCGTCTCCTTGGCCAACGATGGAGGCAACGAAGCTGAACTTACCGACCAGAAGGTCCAAAGCCACGGGTGGGTTAGAACAGAAGAACAAGGAAAAGAGACTTTCTCTATCATTGTAGCGAACGATGGATCATGTTGGGATTGTGAAATCTCATGTCCAACTTTATATTATCTGATTATTAGTACGATATTGTCCACTTTGGGCCTAAGAGACTGGCCCGCATAGTTTTACTTTTGGTTTCCTTCCCAAAAGGCGTCGTACTAATAGAGTTGGACATCTCTTTATATATTA
Source organism: Brassica oleracea var. oleracea (assembly GCF_000695525.1). Lineage (NCBI taxonomy): Eukaryota > Viridiplantae > Streptophyta > Magnoliopsida > Brassicales > Brassicaceae > Brassica > Brassica oleracea. Next base: position 40,401,241 of record NC_027756.1, read on the forward strand.
GATACTTCTTGTCTAATTCTCCAATGTGGGACTTAGTTTGTCATCTCACATTCTCCCCCTCAAGCTAAAGACCACACACCTTGTGCCATTTCCTCTAGCGAATCATCTCGATGCCTTGTCGCATCTTCGACATTCGACACCCTTAATCGCAAGGTTACTTTGAGTGGCTTTGAGGATGTTCTTCCCACAATTTCAGGATCTTCTGACTAATCTCTGCCGAACCTCCCAATCCTAACTCGTTGGGTCCCGTTCATACTCAAAGGGCATTTTGGTCTTCTTGCAGAATCTCGTCAAACCGCTCTGATACCAATTGTTGGAATTGTTAAACCACATGTCCAACTCTCTATTATCCGATTAGTACGATATTGTCCACTTTGGGCCTAAGAGGCTGATCCGCATGGATTTACTTTTGGGCTCCTTCCCAAAAGACTTCGTACTAATAGAGTTGGACATCTCTTTATATATTAGACACTTCTTGTCTAATTCTCCAATGTGGGACTTAGTTTGTTATCTCGCATTCAATGTGGGACTTGGATTGACATCTCTCATTCTCCCCCTCAAACCAAGGACCACACACTTTGTGTCCTTTCCTCTAGCGAATCATCTCGGTGCCTTGTCGCATCTTCGACATTCGACACCCTTAGTCGCAAGGTTACTTTTAGTGGCTTTGAGGATGTTCTTCCCACAATTTCAGGATCTTCTGACTAATATTTGTCGAACCTCCATTTCCACTTTGAAAGGTCTCATTCCTACTCGAAGGGTATTTTGATCTTCTTGCAGATTTTCGTCAAACCACTCTGATAACAATTGTTGGGATTGTGAAATCTCATGTACAACTCTATATTATCCGATGAGTACGATATTGTCCACTTTGGACCTAAGAGACTGGCCCGCATGGTTTTACTTTTGGTTTTCTTCCCAAAAAGCCTCGTACTAATAGAATTGGACATCTTTTGTTATATATTAGACACTTCTTATCTAGTGAGACTTAGTTTGTTATTTCACAGATCCTCCTCCTCCTCCGCTAATCTCCAGGTTATGTTTGACGCTTCTGTACCTGCGACTATCGACAACGGATGCTTGAAGATTCCCCTACAAGGTAAAGGTACCAAGTACAAGATCAAGCTTAGTGTTGAGACGCTAACTGATGATGAAGAGATTCCGCCGCCATCCGATAAACTCGCCGCCGTATCCTTACTCCAAGAAGGAGCCTTCTCTTCTCCGACGGTGGAGAAACAACGGTTTACGCGCCACGTCCCTGTTAAATCCATTCTGTGTCGACCCGACGGCGGAGCAGGACTCGCCGGGCAGAAAGTCCTGATCTTCGGGTGGGTTAGAACCGCAAGGTTGCAAGGAAAAGGTAGTTTCGCTTTCCTCGAGGTGAACGACGGATCATGCCCAGCGTATCTTCAGGTTATAGTGGACGCTTCTTTATCAGATGATCTCTCCAAGCTGATTGCTAAAGGAACTTGTGTAGTCGTTGACGGATGTTTGAAACTTCCTCCGCAAGGTACAAAGCAGAAGATTGAGCTTAAGGTCGAGGAAGTGGTTTCTGTTGGAACGGTGGATCAGGTTACCTACCCGTTTCCTAAGAACAAACCGTCACCAGAGCATTTGAGAAAGTATCTTCACCTTCGTGCAAGAACCAGCTTGGTAATAAAACAAAAACTTCCCATTCGTTTACAGGGCCGGTCCTGAGATTTTAGAGGCTATAAACTATTTAATAAAGGGCTCATGTCAATGTTTCACTGGGATTTGCTCAGGCGGGGCTTTCTTAAGTTCTAGCTCATTGCTAATATTTGTGCTCTCTTTGTGGTTTTCAGATTGCTTCAGTTGCAAGAATCAGAAACGCGCTTGCCTTTTGCGACACACTCTTTCTTTCAGTCACAAAGTTTCCTTTACGTTAACACTCCAATCATCACCACAAGTGACTGCGAAGGAGCTGGTGAGATGTTTCAAGTGACCACATTGATCAGTGCCACTGAGAAGCTGGAGAGGGAACTCATGGAGAACCCTCCGCCTACCGAGGCCGACGTTGAAGCTGCGAGGGTCGTTGTCAAGGAGAGAGGCGAAGCTGTGGCGGAGCTCAAATCTGCCAAAGCGAGCGAGCAAGACATCACTGCTTCTCTTGCTGAACTCGCTAATGCAAAGCTGAGTTTGTCTAGGACTGTAGAGAGGTCAAGGCTCAAACCTGGCTTACGTACAAAGGACGGAGAAGTTGATTATTCCCCAGACTTTTTCGGTCGGCAAGCTTTCTTGTCTGTTTCTGGTCAGTTACAGGCTTACAGCTTGAGAGCTACGCTTGTGCTCTTGGCAGTGTGTACACCTTTGGCCCTACTTTCAGAGCGGAGAACTCTCACACCTCAAGGCATCTAGCTGAGTTCTGGATAGTAGAGCCCGAGTTAGCTTTAGCAGACCTAAAGGTAAGTAACTTTTGATCCGTTTTCTTCTTTCTTCTCACGCAAGTATTCTTAGAAAGTTGCTTTGTGTAGGAGGATATGGACTGTGCAGAAGCATATGTGAGATACATGTGCACGTGGCTGCTTGATAACTGTTATGATGACTTGGAAGTTATGGCCAAGAATGTCGACGATGGATGTATTGATAGGCTCAAACTGGTTGCATCGACACCGTTTGTGCGTGTAACATACACTGACGCAATAGAGCTGCTTAAGGAAGCTGTGGCCCAAGGAGAGACGTTCGAGAACCAAGTGGAGTGGGGAATAGACTTGGCCTCTGAGCATGAAAGGTTTTATTTTTTCTATAATACATAAATGCTTGCAAGAGAAAGGGTTACTAATGTTGTGTCTGCTATCTTGTAATTTTACAGGTACTTGACAGAGGTTGTGTTTCAGAAGCCTGTTATTGTGTACAACTACCCGAAAGGAATCAAAGCTTTCTACATGAGAGTTAATGATGATGGAAAGACAGTCGCTGCTATGGATGTCCTCGTTCCAAAGGTAACTCATCTCATCATCATCATCTTAGCATAACAGTCTTGAAGTCACTGTCTCCTTTATGTGCGATTCACTGAAGAAAACACAATCCTTATGTTGAATTAGGTTGGAGAACTCATTGGTGGGAGCCAAAGAGAAGAACGGTATGAACAGGCTTGAGGAGATTGGTCTACCAGTAGAGCCATACGAGTGGTACCTGGACTTGAGACGTCATGGAACAGTGAAGCATTCAGGATTCGGACTTGGGTTGGAGCGTATGGTTCTGTTTGCTACAAGGATGGACAACATCAGAGACGTTATTCCCTTCCCTCGCTATCCTGGAAGAGCTGATCTTTGATTCCTTTCAAGCACAGTTTTAGTTTTGTTTATATCATCATACAAGGATGCTGATGCTTGACTTACAAGTTATCAATGGTTTATATATTATCCATAGGAATGTTTCTTTACTGGCAAGGAAAAGGGTCGAGGATATACATCTCAAGATCATGAACTTGTCAAACATTTCTTTAACAAGTTTGGTTTCTTTGCTAAACCAAAGACGACCCGAGATTCTATAACTTGCTGGTAATAAGATCACATCAGAAGTAGTAACTAGTCACAGAAAACAGTATGAACTATAAACATGAAGAGATTAGATTAGCTTTTAAGGGAAGTATAATATTATTAATCAAGCTCAAGAATCTACAGCTTCTGAACTCAAAAGATGCAAACAATCTTCATCCTAATTTCATTAGGAAGTTGAATTCTCTGCCTCTTTGCCAAGGTTTGAATCCTGTGTGTTCAGAAAGTTGATCCGTTGAATCCAAAGAAGGGTCGCTGGAAAAAAAAACAAAACAATAAAGATCCAAAGCAAATATGGATTGCAAGTGACTTTGTGAAAACATTGTGATTTGATCAACTTACTGGGGAATCATAGAATTTGATATAGAAGCGGGAGCTATCTATGGAGAGCTTAATTTGGAGAATCTCAGCTATCGTCTCGCTGAGCTTCCCATTCACACCTGCTCCTAACCCCCCAATAGATATCAGTTCTCCATAAGCAGCAGGTTCCTCGGTACCAGCAAATGCAATGGGCACTCCGCTGTTAAGCAGTATCATCACATACTGAAAACCAACCAACGAAGAAGAAGACCAGACACTGTATAAGTGATTAACATGCGATAGCTCACAAGTTAATACCACAGCACAAGAATCCGAAAACTTGCGATTCACACAGGAATTTCATCGAACAGTTTGTGTGCATATACCAGCAGAGGCATACACACTAATAAAAATGTCACTCTACTTTGATTTCGTATAATCAAATACCTAAACACAAACAAAAACACAACGAGACATTGAAGGTGTTAACGGCGGGAACAGAAGAATAGAGTTTTAGTTACGGATTCAGGTTTGCCGATTATCTTAGCGACGGCCTTAGTAGCATCCTTGAGGATGTCGGAGCATGTGACGGCGTCGACTGGTATGTTCGTGAAGAGATTCAAAGTGGGCATCTTCTTGTTTCTTCAGACAAAACAGAGCTGCAAAACCAGTGGCTCCTTTCAGATCGTTTGAAGTTGTGATAACGGTCTACCTACCTACCATTTTTTATTTATTTTCTCTTTGTTTTAATCGAATTGAAATTTAATACTAACCAATCAGAAAATTAGTTTTAATGGGCTACAAGTCAGCCCACCAATAAGCTACCCAAGTGTAAATTGCAGCCCAAATGTAAAATTTCAAATCAATCATTACAAAATAACTTTTAACTCTTACTTCTCTTGGAGGGGACCAATAGAATTGTCTTTCCTAGTTTCATTTGTGTTTTTTTATTTTTAATCAGCATGGGGAATCATACAAACGCATAACTCTTTCACCTTTTGCATTTTCATGCTTATGATATGATAAGTTTTATTTTTGTTTACCTTTTTAGGATCCAAGGGAAGAGTTACGAACAAATGAATAATACCATGCATCTTTAGGACAATTAAAATCATTTTTGCATTGAGTAAATAAAATCGAACATTGCAACATCACCTAAGCTACAGAGTTGGATTCAAATATGTGAGCTTAGTTAACAAAACAGTATATTTCTGTATACTATTAGTCTATGATATTGGTTTCATATTTATTTATTGAAACATAAAAAAAAAAGATTTCTTGCGTCCTTAGGCTGTTTCAGTCTTAACATTTATCTTTCGAAATGTCTCTATTTATCTTGTTCGTTAGTTCTCTTGTTTGTTTCTTTTCCTTCTTTGGATTCCAAAAGGTAAAGTTTACAAAGTTTTATCATAAATATGGAAGCAAAAGATGAAAGAGTTATGCCATTGCATCATATTTACCCATGCTGGTTCAAAACAAAACGATTCAAAAGTTAGGCAAAGCATAATTGTAATGGTCCCCTACGACATGTTAGAGAAGAAATACTCTTCACTTGTTGTTTGTAACTATTCGGCTTACTCTTGAGTTATGACCCAATTGGTAAACATATCTAAAGTTCACATTTATTACACATCTCACTTGGATTTTTCTTCTTTTCACTTTTTTGGTCAATTACTTGGATTTTTCTTAGCTTTAGCGTCGTTTTGATTTACAAATTTCTCACTTTAATTACTATCGAATTAATTTAACAAACTTATAGATGTCCATGTTCATATGATCTTTTTTTTTATGATCTTAAGTTCTTAATTAACTCGCTATGTTAACAAGCTTTGTTACTTCAATTTAATACATGTCTGGAGATTACCCTCTCTAAGTCAACAATATCTCGATTCTAAAACCAGAATACCACGAGAATAGTTAATGAACATACCTGAGAGATATTAAAGATAGTATGTCCCGTGAGATATTTTCCAGCTTATGATATCCAAATGAATTTATGCTTTAAAAAAGGTTTACAATATTGGATATGTTTCTTTTACAATAAATATTTTCTGACTTTTTCTTACATCGTGTAGTTTATTATGTTAACCTATAATGTAAGAAAAAATATATATATTTGAAGACCTATATATTAACTGTAAACATGTTCCCACAAGTTTCAAAAGTGTGTTTTAGTGGAAATGTGAACAGATCAAAGTCAATTTTCTTACAATCGTCTTAATAATCACGTTATCTAACTTCGTAATCCTTTTTACTTACGTCTACGTAAATGATAAATCACAACTCAAATACGTCTCATCTTACTTTTACGAACATGGGGAGTCATAGGAGTCGCATAGAGTTCTCTTTGGTTAATTATTCAAGATAGTAAAATTAGCTCTACATAGTTAACGACGCAAAATATAGATTGAACAGCTAGCCTCTCTCTAATTTTCCTAAAATAATTGGGCTTGAATTCCATCCGGATATAAACAATTTACTTCAACCACACATGCTGTAAGAATTGGAGCTATTAATATATTTTTCCTCTACAAAGTTTTAATCGAGTAAATAATTGGAAGAGAGGTCACATGTTGTCATAAGAAAAGAATGTTAAATAAAAACAAAACTTACTTTGGAGTAGTGCCATAATAAGGTTTATCCTGTTTTTCCTTGAGGTTCAAATTCCCTCCAGCACATTTCTTTGGATAAACAATTTTCTCTACATTAATTTCAATTTTCTTAAAAATATTTTATCATCAGAAGAATTTTGTTAGAACATTTTTAACTCGGCCTGTAAGTTTCTATTTCTGATGAACAATACTCCCTATGTTTTCACAATACTTGATGTTTGACCTGCACAAAGATTAAGAAATTTATTTTTTTCTAAAAGTTAATTGTAAAAATATAATTTAAAAATTATTCAACCAATTACATAAATAACTATAATATCTGATTGGTTACACAGTTTTCAATAAAGTTAAAAGTAACATAAAAATATTAAAACATCATCTACTATATGAAACAACAAAAATCTTCTAAAACATCATGAAACGGAAAGAGTATAATTTTTGAAGATAATTTATTCTCCTAGTTAACAAGTATATATATGCATCTAAACAAGGTTGAAATGAAACCAAGTCTGAAACACTATTAAGTTAATTTAAAGAGTAATGATTTTTTGTTTCTTTTCTTTGATTTTCCTGGACAATTGTTTGTCCCTGTTATATATTTCAGATACTAGATTGCCATAAAAATATCATATTATCTAATTCATAACGTTATAGTTAAAAAGTTCTAGTTTCATTTTTGTATGCCTATAAAACTGTATTCGAACATAATGACTACACTTTTCCTTCTGCATCCAAAATTTTCCCAATAGTGATTTAAAAAAAAAAAAAAACAGTTTTACGTTTTGATAATATACGTTAATGATAACTCGTGGATATCATATCTGTCTGACTGTTTGTATGTATTGGGACTCATACGTATTTCCTAACATGATGTAAGAAAATATTTAAATCTAAAAAGTAGGAAAAACTAATATCTAATCAGAAGTCATTGAACGTAATGAGGTAAACGTAGGCTTAGCTTTCGCCACAAACTACTTCAAATGATACCAAAAAGGTTCCAATCATTTTTCATCTCACATACACAATCCACTAGCTCACCACTTTCTCCCTCCACACTTTGGGAATAATATAATTTAATGGAAAATAATTACTATTAAAATACTAATATAACATACGTATACGAATATTTTTTATTTTGTAAGAAAAGTATATGACAATATTCTAAGTTGCTTCTAGTTACATAGCCAATTAGCCATTATATAACACAAGTCAAATATTTTAATAAGTTATGCCAGCGTATATTATATTTAGGTGTCCGTTATCTTCTGTTATTATATGCAATTTTATCTCGTATATTATATTTAGGTGTCCGTTATCTTCTGTTATTATATGCAATTTTAAGATAAAATTTACTGAATTCAAAATTAAGAATATAGCATGTATAAAAAAAAAACAAATTGATTCTTACTTTAGATAATCATTGTTTATATAGTAGTAATCTGTGGGCTTTATGCCAAATTAGTAAATTCGAAAACCTTAAACCAAGAATGATTACAAATTAGTAAAGTCGGTTCTTAAGAACACACGTGAAAACGTTCCGACCAGGCGACCATAGTAAGTTATCGGACAAGCCGCCACGTCATCGAAGAAATCTAGCAGAGCCAATGATATTAGGCCATGTTGATAGATAAGGTGCCCTTTTCTCGATCTCTTTAAGATCCCAAAAAGATATGCAGGTGGGATGATATGATGATGATGGGGTTTTGCAATTATTTTTGAAAGTAATCTAAAAGCAGAATCATAGGAGTATTTACTCAACAAAACTGTGATCTACTATGTGTCTAAAGAATTAAATTTATACATAAATCAATTCATATATATATTTTTGTATGGGTTTTAAGAATACTGATAAACAGTACTCTTTCTATTTAATCCGTTTCAAATTGACTGTTAGAATAATTTTTTGTTATAGAATATTTTTTTGTTTTATGATTTAAATGCAATGTTTTGCATTAATTAATCTCTTTTACCTTTAATTAAATTAAAAATAATAATAAGAAAACATTGATAACTAATTAACGACAAAACTGAAAATTCTAATTATTTTCTAATATGTGTTAAATAATTTTAAACAATATCTTATTTGAAACAGAGTGAGTATTCTTTTAAATATATATATATATATATATATATATATATATATATATATGTAAATTTAAAATATACACCACTATCTTTGTTATCATTTTTGTTTAACCTCTTTTAACCATATAAATACAATTCATCCTAATGTTCTAAGTATTTTTTTGGTCGAACCATAATATTTCATTCAAAGATAGAGTCATTCATACAAAAAAGAGTTCGAGAGCTGTTTAAGGGCGTTTTGGCTATTACTGTGAAGACGAAGCAATAAGAAACAAGATGGTTGGTTAAGGTCTCAAGACAATGGAGATACCACTACAAGAGACAAGCATGCATGGTTGGTTAAGGTCTCAAGACAATGTCTCAAGACAATGGACATGCCACTACAAGGGACAAACATGCATGGTGGGTTAAGGTCTTAAGACAATGGAGATGCCACTACAAGGGACAAGCATGTATGGTGGGTTAAAGTCTCAAGACAATGGATTATTAGTTTATCATATCTCATCTACCATTTGCCATACTTGTAACCCCTATATATATGGGATGTTCCCATAAGCAAATTAATCAAGCAAATAAGATTCTCCTTATTTACTCTATCTCTCTCTACTTTCTAGATTAAACATCTCTCTCTCTCTTGTTCTTCACTATGTTCTTCAATTTCTAACATGGTATCAGAGCATCCAAGCTCTTGAACACCAAACTGCTTCCGCAAATTTACTCTATTCACCTTACTCTTTCACTTGTTTGGTTTACTTTCTTCATTTCTAGAGAACATATCTTGGCTTCCCTTGTTTTCTCTCTTGC
>NC_027756.1:40414228-40428279 GCF_000695525.1 Brassica oleracea var. oleracea
TAGCTGACATCTTTACCAAGGCTGCAAGCACCAAGGTTTGCGAGTTCATACATTCCAAGTTAGGACTCGTAGATTTTTCATCACACTAATCCTCTTAGCCATGAAGTGTTCTACTCTTTTTTCTTGGCTTAGTTTTTATCCCATGAGGTTTTTTTCCAAGCTAAAGGTTTTAATGAGGGAATGCTTCATGGTTTCCAAGTTTGACCAGTCCCTATGGTCAAGTTTGAGGGGGAGTGTGAAGATGAAGCAATAAGAAACAAGATGGTTGGTTAAGGTCTCAAGACAATGGAGATGCCACTACAAGGGACAAGCATGTATGGTGGGTTAAAGTCTCAATACAATGGATTATTAGTTTATCATATCTCATCTACCATTTGCCATACTTGTAACTCCTATATATATGGGATGTTCCCATAAGCAAATTAATCAAGCAAATAAGATTCTCCTTATTTACTCTATCTCTCTCTACTTTCTAGATTAAACATCTCTCTCTCTCTTGTTCTTCACTATGTTCTTCAATTTCTAACAATTACATCAGATTCAACATTCCTCACACGAGGGATGAAGTGAAAGGATAGATGGTTATATGATTTATTCAACACACAGATGTCGTGGAAGATGTCTTCTATAGATGTCTCAGAGGATGAACCTGTGAACAGAGAGATAAGATCCTTGCAGTCAGAGTGACAAGCTAGGTATTTAAAACCAGGGGGGCAACGACCTCCTTTAGAGCTGCTTTTGGACTCATTTTGTTAACTTTAATTGATACAGAGTACATAGAAAAATGAAAAATGAAAAACGAAACAAAATATTCGTGAAATGGAAAAAGCTAAACAAGGTAGCAATAGTGTTACAAGGCAGAGGTTACCATTCAAATAAGCCAAAGATGCACTAAGCACTAAACACTAAACTTTAGATATAACATATGTACCAATTCCTTTAATCTTGTTGTTAATCTTACAAATCTATCTATACTATTAAAATAGAATTCCTATTAGGATTTTGCCCTTAGTTTTTAAAATTATTTACAAAGGAATAACATTCCTATATTTATATAATAACATTAATTATTTTTGACCAAAATAATTAATATTTGATTGCTGCTAAATTTTTAAATACACGTAGTATCCATAAATAATTCCTATATGCTTGCCAAAGAAAGATTTTGTTACCATAGTGAATTAAAAAGAATCGTCTACTATCATAGGTTGTGTTTTTAAATAGGTGGAATATTTCTATTTAAAATAGATTACAAATAATATTTGTAATATTTGATTATATTATTAAAAATTATGTTTGATGTTTATACGGTTAAAAGTTTTGTGGGTTATTCTATGAGACATATAAAATAATTTTCAAATAAAAAATAAATTGAATCAAAATATTTGATCAGTTTTATTATAACATATTAAAATAAGCATTAATCAATGTTAGACAAATCAAAAAGATTAATTATACCTCATTTCAGTTTCAAATCTTTTAAAATAAACATAACCGGTTATACTATTTTGACTTTTATATAATTATATTCACATGAACATACAATTATTACAATATTGGGTTTCATATCAGTTATCCATCGGTTCAACCAGTTAACTTTAGATTTTAGTGATTTTTTGCTGATTTTTTGGGGTTTTTAAATAAGAAATATTTTTTAAAATCAAACTAGGTTACATATCGTATCATCAGGTTTAACAGTTCGACTACCGGATTGGGTCAGGTTTAAAAGTGATGATTTAAATGATTTTTAAAATAGACAAAAATTCTTACAAATTAAAAAAAAATACATTTGTAACATTGTTAATGAAATTTTTATCATAAAATATTCCGTGTTTTAAAAGCGCGGGTAAAAATCTAGTATATTATTAAAACTGAAATACATTTGGTATTGTTTGAAAACGTGAATATGAGTATAAATGAGAATTATTTGGAAACATGGATAACAATATAAATGAAGAATAGTTTCGTTTTAGTAATTTAATTGATATAATTACGTTAATTATCTTGTCATATTTCACTCAATTTAACAATTTCATTAATCACATTACCTTAATAATACATCATATCATTAATTATATTATCATAATAATAATAGTGCATATTTTTATTCGTTAGTTAATCAACATTAACTTTGTGCAATTTAAAATCAAAAATGTAAAATAACTGGGTTTTGCATATGGTTAAACGTTCGATTTAGTTTGTTTTACTAAATTTATTTATTTATTTTAGTTTCAATCGATATAAAATTACGTAGCAAAAAACATGATTCAAAGACATGTTTTATGAATAAAATAATAACTTAAATTAAAATAATAAAAATGTATTACATTTATTGTCACTTAATTTTTCACTTCATATAATTATTTTACTAAATAGAAAATTATTTTTATTTTACTTAATTTAGCCAAACACATAGAAAAAGACATTTTTATTAGTTTATAAAATCAGTTAGACATGAACATTGGCTATCCATTTAGGTACGGGTTGTTCTTTTCGGGTATCTTTTTTGTTTGTTTTGAAATTAGGCCCCGATTGAATATTATAAATCTATGTGTGGATTTTGAGTTAGGTCTTTTTGGGTATGGATGAGTTCGGTTTTGATGTATAAGAACCTAAAAATATTTAAATAACAAATGTATCTGAAACGGGTTCAGATATTTGTACCAAAAATCACTATTATTATCCGATTTGGTACAAGTTTTTGGAATACAATTCGTTATATTATGATTCATCTAAAAATATATAACACTAATTATGAAAAAAAAATATCAATGTATAAAAATATAAGAAACTCGAGGATTTCTAGTTCAAACTTAAACTAATAGCGAGCATGTAATTTAATAGTTTAACAGTTATTAACTATTAAACCAAAGAGAAGACAAAAACTTAAACTTTAACTTTAACTTGTCCTTTACAATGGTATTAAGTTATTAACTGCTGTAAATAGTTCTGCGCAATTGATGAAACTCGATAATTCATTTCTCACATCTTTTGTGCACCAATTTTGTCAAACACTTAACAACTTTAACTGAAAGGTTCTTACTTGTCAAATGAGCGATCGATTTTTACTTCAGATATGAGTAAATTGGTGACTATTCATAAATTCTATTTGAATATTTGTGCGTCACGGAAAGTAAATATTTGCATGCACAATCCGCTCATATTAAATATTCATTTTAAAATTTCTTAAGAATAATTCATTTTATTGTTTTTCCTTCCTGATTTGTTTTTTTTGTCGACCCTTTCTGATTTGTTAGATACTGATAGTTTGGGTTTACAAACTCTACCACAATTTAAATATGGTTCTGTTTGATCATCCGTTAATTTGAGTGATTAAAAGTTTACCAAAATAAAAAACTTATTTAATTAGACAAAATTCAGTTTAAATAAAATAAATTTGATTTGTTCTGTTAATTCATTCTTTTGATTTAGATTTCATGTACATTTGTTTTTGCAAAATTCAATATAACTTGATATGATTTGGAATATATTGGTTCAGAAACATTTCAGAAAATTTCAAGAACAGTTTGGTTCCATAGTAGCGAACCGAACCAAACTAAAAAGCAAACACATTTTAGTATTTTACTGATTGGTTCACACCATAAAATGAATTCAAATCAATACAAATCATTTGGTTTAGTTCGGTTTGAAAGTTGGTTCTATTTATATTGTTTTCAGATTTTGAGGGAATGGTATGCAGTATAAATTTTTGTGTTTCTTACTTTACATATATAATCTAACCATTTTCAATTGAAAACTTCCTTCTAAAACTCTTAAAAGTTTCCCTGTAAAAAATATAAATTCTTATTCTGAGCGGATACATATCCATAAGAAATATCGTATAATTATGTAAAACCATATAAATTAACACAAAAGTGGAAAAAATCCAGCGGTAGACCCCATACAGTCCAGAACTGCCGATTGCGAGCTATCTTAATCTTGTCCTTCTTCACCATATGCTCCCTTCACTCTCTCGTCTTCTTCTTCTTCTTTTCCTTCCACCACTCTCAGTCGCTCTCTCTAGCCACAACTCAGTGAAATTAATCTTCACAACTTTTATTTACAAAGCTAGACACTTATTAGTTTTTTATTTACCCTTCACTAAAACCCTAAACTTGGTTTCTTATATATCTCGTGACTCTTGTTTCTCCGTCCAATCTCTCTCCTTCTCCACTAACCAACTGTGTTCTTTATGTAAAACTTCACTCATAGGCCAGTTTCTTTGGTTTCCATAAAAATCTAAGATTCCAATTGGTTTTATTTTCCCGTTCTCTGCTATTTCATTAGATGGTGAACATTTGTAAGAAGCTTTATTTCATCTTCCTCTTTCCCTAAAGTTTTGACCTTTTTTTTTTTTAATTTCTTCAATTTTGTATTTATACAACAGAAAAGGGTTCTTCAGAGGGTTTATTTTAGGTGTTTAAAAAATTTATTAAAAACACAATTCATTTTCATTTTCCTCCTAAACAAAAGAGAAACCTTTATGTCATCACTCTCTGTCCTCCACCTAAACAGAGTATAGTCTCATACTGTCTTCGAATCTCGAGTTTGCTGTTTGATTTTCTCGGGAAAAAGGCATATCTTTTTTTTTCATTAAGCCAAGAAAAATGTCGGCTTGCTTAAGCAGCGGCGGAGGAGCCGCCGCATATAGTTTCGAGCTAGAAAAGAAGAAATCACCACCACCACCACCACCGTCAAGCTCGACGACAACGAGAGCTACTTCACCATCATCAACAATCTCCGAATCATCCAACTCTCCGCTCGCAATCTCAACGAGAAAGCCAAGAACGCCGCGAAAACGACCAAACCAGACTTACAACGAAGCGGCGGCTCTTCTCTCCACCGCTTACCCCAACCTCTTCTCCTCATCCTCAAACAACCTGTACTCCAAGAGGAAGACTCATCCCAATCCTCATCTCTACGGATTCGCCGCTAAATCTCCTCTTCTCAGTGACAACGACGACGCTTCCGAGCTTCTTCTCGAATCCATCGAGGAGCCAGACTTTCTGTTTCAAGCGCGATCGGAGTACTTCTCCGAGTTGAAGGAGGTGAACGTGAATCAATTTGAATTCTCCGACGAGTTCGATGCGGAGTCGATTCTGGATGAGGAGATCGAAGAAGGGATCGATAGCATAATGGGAATCGTCGAATCCAATTCCGGAGAGAATCGTGGCCATCTAATTAGCCGGTTAGAGCAGATGATGAAGATGAATCGAATAGGATTCAAATTCGCCGGAAACTTCCCGTTGGGACTTGGACTGAGAAGCGCTCTCAGGGAACACAACGACGCGAACTGGATGAGATTTCACACCGTCGATTTCGAACAGATCTCGCCGCGGATCCAATCCACCGTTGAGGAGGAGAAGATCGAAAGTAAGAAGTTGATCGGAGAGAAGAGCAAGAAGAAGAAAAAGAAGAAAGTCCCCGCGGCGGCTAAGACGGTGCCAATGACGGAAACGTGTAGAGATGATATTGAGGAGAAATCAGGTCAGTTAATGTTGAAGCTCGACTACGACGGCGTTTTAGAAGCTTGGTCTGAGAAAGAGTCGCCGTTCTCCGTAGAGATTCTGGGCTCGGAAGCTGCCGGAGCCGATGTCAATGTATGTAACAGTATTCTTCCTTCTCTCTCACTCGCCCTTGAATTTGATCGTCAGTTTAGTTTTAATTAAATTAATGGTAATTCTGTTAGAAATACTAGTATATTGCCACGTGACATTTGTAGCTCTGTCTGAATTCGAAGGGTGTGTGTTCATTTTTTTTTGTCTTTGTGCTTTAAATATATTAATCAGGAGTTAGTAATTTATTAGCGGTCACAGTACGTATGATGAATCTATGAAATTTCTGACAGAATTTATTAAGTTTACTGTAAAGTTCTTAATAACTTTTCTTCTACCGTTTTTTACGAAAACAGAATAATTAAAATTTGGCTTTCGTACATGGTCTGCTCTTTTTTATAAAACTTTAGTATCAGTGTTCTCTAGTAGTATCATTTAAGTTTTAGCAACAACTTTTTAGAAATTAGCAAAATGAAGGCCGTCATAAAAATTAGCAAAAAGAAACTTTTTTTTAAGACTTTAGACTTTGCACGTGAGTTTTCACGTACAAGATAAATGACAGAGGTTTAGTATATATCCGCTTTATCCGTATACTCCTTGTAGCATAAAAGTCTACAAAGTACAAACATTGACAGGAAATTCTTCTTAGCCATAAGAAATTTACTAGAACAATGTCAGAGAAATTATGAAGTGATATAGGTATATGTAATTGTTAGCTTGTGAGGTTTGCATATTTTTAAGCCTAGAAGACTTTAAGTAAAAACTGATAATCGATGCATCCATGAACTAATTTGGATTTGGGGCAGGCCAGATTAGCTCAGATAAATTTGTTCGGAGACAGTGGAATACGGGAAGCAAGCGTTTTGAGGTACAAAGAGAAACGTCGAACTCGGCTCTTCTCCAAGAAAATTAGATACCAAGTTCGCAAACTTAATGCAGATCAACGTCCTCGAATGAAGGTATCTCCATCCACCTTAATCCGTGGTAAAAACATGTAGGTTCTTTTACCACTCATGATTATAATTTGATTTAATTTTTTTTTACACCGGGTTTATGAGATTAACATGAGTTTTGAAAATTTCAAACTTCGTTTATATTTTTAATTACTAATTTTCTTGTAAAACCAACAAACCAACAGAACCAAATCTGAATTGAATTACTTATCATCTAAAAGTGGAAAGATTAATTTGTATACATATTTAGTGGAAGCAAACTACGTAATATATAACGTTTTAGATTGGGTCAAAGGATAGGGTATACATTAGATTTTGATTAAGACAAGAATCTAATATTTAATGTTTCCTTACTTTCTGTGGTTGGTCATTAAATTGAAACAGGGACGGTTCGTGAGAAGGCCCAATGTTAGTCCTCCAAGTGGACAAAGATAGCAAGGAAAGCAGAGCCAAGATTCACTCATTTTATCTTTTCCATTCCTTTTTAGTTTTGTATTATCTTTTGTGGTTGTTTTAGTTGAAATTTTGTCACCCTCATTTTATTCCTTAGTTTATGGTCCCTTTCGTTTATAATGTAATTTTTCCTTAAATAAGGATCATGAAGGAGATGTTAGATGAGAGAAATTGAGGGATCAAAACGAATAAAAGTTTTTCTTTTTGGTTTTTGCACAAAGAAATGTATTGAACTCTTTCATTTTATAAAACTATAATAATAGCAAGGAGATATTGTTTGTTTTATATACAGAATTACTTTTACATGAAACAAAAGGAAAATCAAATCAAACCAAATGATCCAGTTCAGGTAGAACCAGCAAATGTCCTTGTGGAGACACCTAGTTGCATACCAACACTAACTAATGTCTCTAAGGACCTACCACTGTTAGCTAAGAGATCCTCATCGATCCGGATCGAGTTCTGCAAAAAAGAAAAGTTGATTCAGACTGAAGACAAAATGAAATGAAATGTATAAGACTGTTCCTAAAGATTTTGTGATTATTATATGCTAACCTTTTCAAAGACACATATAACGGTGCTTCCACCAAACGAAAAATAACCAAGCTGCATGTTGATAAAAGTGTGAGAAGATATTTTTCATGAAGTGTCGTTCCATTGATAAAAGTAGAAACTGCTTACTTCGTCTCCTTTCTTAACATGGTCCCCTTCCTTTCTGACAAAATTGATGCTACCAACCATTGTTGCACCGATTGCAACAAAAGCAACCTGTTATATATACGTTATTAGCTGACCTTGAAGTTAATGAAATTTATTACTCTGATTCGTTTGTAACTATGGCTTCTAGAACTCATCTACTCGTTGCAACTTCAGAATCTAACACTACCAAATGTTCAATCACTAGCAAATTCTACTCATCTTATTTCTTAAGCCGCATATTAAGACAGAAGTAAAGAACCTTTCCAAACTCTGATGTTGATATAATTGCCACGGTCCGTTTATTCTCCGTGAATACGTTACAGTATTTGCTATTGACTGCTATCGGATTAACCTGAGAAGGAATGGTAACTCAATAAACTGTACACAAAAGTGTGATTATCATAGCTAAGCATAATAGAGATGAGGAGATCTTGAGCACATACCGTATATAAGCTCCCAGACACATCAACAAACTTTTCAATGACTCCAGAGACAGGGACATGAAATCGATGATAATCCTGTAACGTTTGTTAAGAGATGTGTCCGTGATTGAGTTTTAGCCTATGACTCGTAAATCAGTAGGAAACTTCCATTCTCGTTGTGTACCTGTGGTGCTAGTCTGAATATCACCAAAGATCCATCAAGAAAGGCATTTGGATTCACATTCTTCCCAAGGAGGCCTCTAATCGAAAACTTCCGGCCCTATCATTGTAGGATGTGGTTCAACACATATAATAACAATAGGGGTTTTAGGGAAAATTCCTTAAAAATACACGAACTAATTTTCATTTGCTAATAAAATACGCAAACTATTTTGGCATTTAATACACGAACTAATTTTTGTTGTCTATTAAATATACAAACTTTTGAAATTCGTAGATTTTACACATCGTTTTAGACGGCGTTAACTATATTTACCGGAATTGATGACGACGTTAGTGTTTAAATAAACACGTGTTTAAATTGTGAAAATAAAATTCCTTAAAAATACACGAACTAATTTTTATTTGCTAATAAAATACACGAACTATTTTGGATCTCTGTTTAATACATGAACTAATTTTTGTTTTCCATTAAATACATAAACTTTTGAAATTTGCAGATTTTACACATCGATTTAGACATCAACTATGTTTAACATGATTTAGACAATGTCAACTATGTTTAACAGAAATGAAGACGATGTCACTGTTTAATTAAACATGTGGTTAAACTGTGAAGAGAAAATTTCTTAAAAATCCTCTTGATAGATTATATTGTTAGCTTTCTTTTCATTACGCTTTCATAGTGTAAATTATTTTTTGATGAAATTTCAAATATATTGATCATAGTAGAAAGAATATGTATACAACATAATTCATAACACTAAACTTATTTATCATAGTGTAAATTAACCTTCATTAAATCATTATCACTACAATCAAAGCGAATAATAAGAATTAGAAACACATAACACTAAACTAATTCTAAAAGCAGAAACTAGTTTAAAATTGCCTAATTTTCTTCGTCTTTTCACGACATGGAAATTGACTCCACTTCGAAGAGATATAAAGGGAAATCAAAGCGAATAAGAAGAAAAATAACATAGTTTGGAGAATAAAAGAGGTTGGAACAAATTAGGATGCCAAACTCGAATTGAAACTAACTTGAATTAGGGCTCAATCGATTTGAGAGGTTTTGGCTGAGGGTAAACGTTCTTTTCGCAGTTTAACTACATGTTTAATTAAAACTAACGTCATCTCTGTTAAACATAGTTGACGTCATCTAAATCGATGTGTAAAATATGCAAATTCCAAAAATTTGTATATTTAATGGAAAACAAAAATTAGTTCGTGTATTAAACGAGAATCCAAAATAGTTTGTGTATTTTATTAGCAAATGAAAATTAGTCCGTGTATTTTTAAGGAATTTTATTTTCACAATTTAAACACGTGTTTAATTAAACACTAATGTCGTCATCACTTCCGTTAAATATATTTAACGCCGTCTAAAATGATGTGTAAAATCTACGAATTTCAAAAGTTTGTGTATTTAATCAACAACGAAAATTAGTTCGTGTATTAAACGGGGATCCAAAATAGTTCATGTATTTTATTAGCAAATAAAAATTAGTCCGTGTATTTTTAAGGAATTTTCCCTAATAATAATACAATTTGCTTTGAGAGTTTTCTAAATCTTGCATAATAATAATAATTATCATATAGTAAGCTACTCTATAAACAGTGTTTACCTTGATCCAGAATCTGGTGCTATCCTCCACTGACTGGAATGCCATTAACCGACAATCAGCAGCGCATACAGCAACATCATCACGATTCATATAAGCAATTGGTCTCGCACCAGGTTTCAACTCCCTTATGAAAAATTCATTGAATGTCTGAAAGTAAAAAGAAAAAGAACTTAGTCACTTGCTGATATGGCTTTCATAGGAAACTCATACTAAGAACTAGACACATTTGGATGTTATGTTGAGACATAAATCAAATCCCATCCCATACCTTGAAGTGTTGTAAAGGATACTTGACTTCAGACATGTTTATTTGATCCTGCAACAGCAAAACCTTATTCCAAAACCCAATAACAAAGCAAACACATTTTAACTTAACAGAGAGTAGTAACTTGCGGTACCTTAAAGAACTCAAGAAAGCTAGAAATTTTTTGAGAGGATTCAACTGTGTTCATTTTCTTCCCTTGCTTCTCAGAAAGTCTCTGCAGTATCTCCTTTGCCCCTGGATCAAGAAGATATAACTTATCACATAGGTTGCATTTGAGAAGTAAAAAAAAATACTAATAAGTTTACCTTGATCCATAAGTCTAAGCCCAATTTTGGACTGGTAAATAGCTCTCATGGACAGAACAATCTTTGAGTCTATCAACTCTTCCACAAGCCTCTTAGTCTTACGGTCAATCACCTAAAGTAAGAAACAACAAAGATTTAGACGTTTGTAGCAAAAGATCATGAGACTATACAAGAGAGAGCAGAAAGAAAAGCATACCACAATATGAGAAGCATTTGAACCAGTATTCAAACCAACGTCATAAGTAGATAAGTGTGTCCATTCACTTAGTTTGAACATCCATCTGAAAAAATGTTGAAAAAAACATGGTGTTGGTAAGGGAAAGCTGTTAAAGTTTGCCTGGTTATAAGAAAGAGACATTTCTCTCACCCATAAGAAGCTTGTCTATCAGTCAAAAACCCACCAGTCATGACTTGATTACCCGTTCCTTCGTCAAAACATAGAGTCATATGTATCATAGCGTTGAGCTTGTCAGTGAGTGGAAGAGCTTCACCACACACCGGACAGTTATTTATAATTGGCTCCCTGCATTAGAAAATTCAAACTAAGTTCAAAGAGATATAAAGAATATTTGAGAAATGAAGTGAACGGTCAAGGTCATTTACTTCTCTTGTTGAAGAGCAAGAAGCGCAGCCAACTCATCAATACTCACAACACCATCACCGTTCAGGTCAGCAGCTCTGAACAGTTCCTCTTTCTAGTAAACAAGTCATCAATGAAAAAACATCAAGTCCACCTTTGTTATACTTGAGACTTTCAGAAACTAAAATGAGAGTAATGAAATAGATGACAAAGATGCTTAAAGCCACTGAACCTTGTTAGCAGCCACTAAGTTTCCGAAAGCACGTATTAGATCAGAGAACTCTGAGAAGGAGAGTTGTCCATCTTCATTGTAGTCCACTACAGACAAGATACGCTTTGCAAACCGCTTCTCTGTTTCAACAGGATCCTGCAAAATGTTAAGTCGCAAAAAAATGTCAAACACCATCGCTTTGCTCTTGTCTTTTCACCAGAGAATATATTCCTTTTTACTGTGTCTATACCTCAATAGCGCAGGAAAGGAAAACGGAGCCAACAACATTGGATGAAGCAGGATCTAACAAGTCAAATGACTTACAAGCCGACTCAGGTTCCTATATCACACCAAACATAAGCAGATGGAGAAAATAATCTTTACTTATAATAAAATCATAAGAAAGACAAAAAAAATTTACCTGCACTACAAAATCGAATATATCAAGCTCGCAATAACCGACGATTTTGTTCCTCGAAAGCCTATTGGTCTGCACCGGGAAATGATTATCCTTTTAATAAATAAATAAATAAAAGACGCAATTATCATGGCTGAGCTCAGAATCTAGATGATAATAATAAAGAAACCTCGAAAACAGAGACCCTAGCGAGACTTGGTCCATTTTTCTCCAAGAGAAGCTTCTTCTCCTATAATACAGAGAGAAAGACTAACATAATGTTAGCACAAGTATTAAAAAAGGGTTAGATTCAGACATGGTGTGGATCTACGTACTGAGTTCCAAATTGGCTTCTCCGTACTGCAAATTCATCAGAAACAAACAAAAAAAAGTTATGATCAAACTATAAGAATCTTCTAAAAAGAAATTCAGACAAGACATACGTGTCTGAGATCTCTGTCCTGAATGTTTGTTCCCCGAACGAAACACAAGTGAGCCACTTGTCCTTAAACTTCATATCCGCCTAAAGATAATAAACCAGAAACAGAGTCGTCAGCAACGTAGCGAAACCACACGCAAAGAAATAAAAAACTTGTAATTAAGAAGAAGAAGAAGAAGAAGAAAGCATACGCCAATGAGAGTGAGAAGCGCAATGCCGGAGAAATCCTCGACGGTGACAGCTCTCTGATTCACGACACCGGCAGCGTTACGGGAGAAACGAGTACGTAAATGAAGACGGTGAGTGCGAAACCTCTGTAGCTTCTGCTTTAGCCTTGACCTTCGCGACTCCTTCCCCTCCCTTGAGCTTCCGTTTCCCATTGCTCCTTGTCGATCTCTTCCTCTTCCTCTCAATCTCAGAGAGATTCACAGTTTTATTTTATTTTTTCTCCAACGATTTCTTCTACGTTTGACCGAAACGTCGCCGTCTATATATATATATATATATATATATATATAATATATATGCATACAAACAATTTGCAAAATCGTCTGTTATGGGCCCTTTGCTTCTTGCTAAGGAATGTTTTTTCTTCTCCCACCTTCTACGGAATATAGCTCTTTTTTTTACAATATTTTATATTTTATGAGCATATATAAAGAAATTCGAATACCAGTTTTTATATATGTTTTTTATATCGGAATCACTTTTTATTCTAAAATATTATTTTTGCCGTTTAAATATATTAGTGCTATCGTTTTTATTTTCCCCAATCACATAGTATCTGATACCGGCTTGAATAAAACTATCACATATATTATTGTCTTGATCAATTAATGTATAATATGTTGACTCACATAATTCATGTATCGACATTATAAAGTTCATTTAAAATGGATATATCTAGTACATATAAAAGTATCTATTAACGAAAATACATTCATATATAATTTTGTAAGAAACTAACGATATTTTCAAAAAAATTAGCTAATAATTTTTAAATTATATACTCCCTCTGTTCTTCCTGAAAGTAAGATTTTCTAGAGTATGCACGCTTATTAAGAATTTAATAAATATTTATAATTTAATTTATTTTTTACTTTATTATACACTTTCCAATAACTTTCCACCAATGAAATTTAATCAATTCAAATATTCTCAATTAATGTTCTTCAAAAGTATAAAAAAATATCTTAACAATATAGAAAATCTATCTTTGTGGAATAAGAAAAAAACCTAAAACATCTTACTTTCGGGAACGAAGGTAGTATATACCAAGAGGTTAATGACTTTATAGATTTTCCTAGAAGTAATAAAATTGTGATGAGTTAGCAACTTAGCAGTCGACCTATGCGAATTTTTTCCCACTATTTAATTAATTCGAGCGGATATTTTTCATTGTCAATATGCTAAGTGCTAATGAGACGAAAACCACCCAAGGTCTCTTTCTACGTACGTTGATAAAAAAAAACCTTGAATTGAAGAAAAGGTTTGAAAATATTATTTTGACTTTGTCTAAATAGTCTTGGTGTCTCCGTCGTTGTGAAGCGTGTGATTAGGTAGGCTCCTGAATCCGATTCAAATCGTGGTCAAAGCTGTCCGTTGTTGATTGATTCTATCAACTAGTAGAAGACACGAGGGTACGTTAAAAAATATAGTATAAAAGGAGATAGATAGCACTAAAACCCCTGTTCTAGAACGCGGTAGGCGCTAGTCGGACGGTCGGGTTGGGCCTAGCGCCTAAAGAAAAAATCGGGGATTAATCGGAAATTATGCGGGGCGGAATTTTTAGATGGTTTACTATGTTATAAAACATGTTAATCTTTAATTGTGTATAACATTAATACATTTTCATGTTTATGATTGTATAAAACACACAAATAGAATATATAAATTTAATATAGTGTAATTTTCATCAAAATTATGAATATAAATGATATTTATAAAATTTTAGATCAAATAAA
>NC_027756.1:40428389-40462220 GCF_000695525.1 Brassica oleracea var. oleracea
CGGCCGCCTAGACGGCCGCCTAGACGGCCGCCTAGACGGCTAGGCGGCCGATTTTTAGAACAGGGACTAAAACTAAATACTGTAATGGAGTAGGTTGAAATAAAAATAAATACCAATAGATCTATTGGTGTTTTTGTCAAAAATATTCTCAAGCACATGCTTTATGTGTTTTTAGTAAAGGCAATCGATGGTTACAAACGCAGAGCACATTGTTACTTGTTATGGTTTGATCCATAACAATATGCGTGTGTTTTTCGTGACCCTTCATCTACGCAAGTGACAAAATTTTAATTTTGAAACAAACGAACGATTATGTATTAGAAGTGAATATTACATTTAGACATCACTAAAAATAGTCACTATAAGTTTTCACAAAATTAATGGAAATGATGTCAATTTCTGTAGAGAAGAATATGAACTTTCGATTAGAGACGTCCATCCTTATAATTAACTTAACCGATTCTAAGTAAAAGGTAAAAAAATATTATGACAAAATTATTACACGTTATTGATAGACGGTAGACTTAATCCAAGATGGATAAGAGAACAAAATCAACCAATCTATAATCCAAAATATAATCAAACCTGAAAGCGGAAACATTTGGCATGAACAAACAGTTTGATAAAAAAAATTGTTTTCAGCAGTTCGATTACATAAGATATTACATAAAAAGTTTCTCTAGCTAAATTGGCTATTCAATAACCTTACACTATAACCGCATCGTGGTGGTCTAGTGGTTTCCACTAGAGGAGGAGTTGCCATGTTGGTCTAGGCCAGGGATCGACTCCCCTCTAGTGCGAAATTATTAGCTCCACATGTGGCCACGTGGATATGGGCTCATGCTTACGGTCCATTTGAATACCTGGGAGAGGATCCATCCGTGGGTTGCACCTCCCACCCGGGGGTTAGGTCTGTGTCTTTAATAGACCCGGGTTTAACCTTTTTTTTTCAAAAAAAAAAAAAATTTGTATGCGAAGCATAATATAACACGAGAACTTTTGTAGAACGAGATATTCTTTTTTGATTGAACCTTCATTAATAGAGCATTGAGTCTCACATGGCCAACAAAGGGGAGTTTAACAAACAAAAGAGAACTGCTTTAGCTAAGGAATCAACCTCAGAGTTACCCAAACGGAGAACAAAACTAAAAGAGATATTCTCAAAGGAATTACATATATAGGATACAAATATCGTGAAGTAAACCTTAGAGCTTGATACACTTGCCATGAGAAGTAAGCAAGGAAACGAGGGTCTTAGAATCCGATAACCTCGAGTGTCTCTTATAAACCAATTGGTTTAAGTAAGATTGTAGGATGTCCCCTTACAGTATATTTGATAAACCAATTGGTTTAAAGACCACCAAGATTATTATATAGATGGCCCCCTTAGAATCTCAAATAATGTAGGGTAATTGATTTTCTAATGATCTGGAACATTTCATTAGTAAGATTCACGTAGAAATTAATTGTTAAAGAATTATTGTAAGGGGACTTGACAGAAATAAAACTAATTCACAGACACACGTCACCCACCATTACTCTATCACCAATGTTATTTTAGTATATTTTGGATGGTTCGCGCGCGAGTTTGTTGGCTAGTAACGGGTGTTTATCTTCTGGATAACATTTTTTTTTTTGTCAACCGAAGTGCCAGACCGGAACCCAGACATCTCTCGAGGTCCGCAGCAGCCATGTCATTTCCACCCCAGAAGTAGCAGAGTGGGCCCGGGTGGCCCGGCGTAAGGGTATATCTGAAGGGGAGGTTCAAACTCGCAGCCCTTAGGACCATTGCGAGCTGCCTCACACCACTCGACCACTAACGTCGGATTTATCTTCTGGATAACATGACAAACAATTAATATTTTATTATTTTGACAATTTTACAACCAACTATTTTACTTGTGATACTTAGATCAATAATTATTAATAATTCTATTTTTTTTCACCACCACATAAACCATCTTGTGAAAATCCAGGAAATTTGACCATTATACCATTCGAAATTGTAATAATGTGTATAATTATTAATAATTTTTTTTCCTAGAGTTCGAAATCTAAATTTCTTAATAGAAAAGTATTTATGAATTGAATTCTTAGTCATACAACATGATTAAAGATACATTTAGTTGTTGTCAAAAAAAAGGTTTGCAAAGTCTAAAACATATACAGCATATGAAATGGATAAACGAGTAATTTGATTTTGTGAGCGATAATATGGACGAGCTATTGGTTTAAATAAATACTCACAGAAGAAGAATCTATTAATATATAAATGATTATTGAAAAAAAAGGAAATGATCCAGATCATTAGTATTCTGTTACGCACGTTTTGAGGGGAGACAAAGAAGAAAGTCTGTTATCGTGTTTCCGTTTATTGTTACATACAGAGAGAGAGAGAGAGAAAGAGAGAGAGAGAGCCATTGAACCAAAAACAAAACATATCTCATCATCCTCTCTGTTTCTCGAAAACCGTCTTCGCTCGATGGGAACGTTCACGAGCCTACGAAAAGCCTATGGAGCGCTCAAGGATTCCACCACCGTAGGTCTCGCTAAGGTCAACAGCGAATTCAAGGTCAGATTTGAATGCATCACCATTTCTTTTGGCAATGTTTTGGTTATATATGATCGATTCATGTTTCTTGATTTTTCGATCGTGTTATACATGTATAGGATTTAGATATTGCGATCGTCAAGGCAACGAATCATGTTGAATCTCCTCCGAAAGAACGTCATGTTCGTAGTAAGTTTCCTTTGCTTTTTCTCAAAAGCCGTGACATCGTCGGAGAATTTTAACGACGTACGTGGTTATATATTTATGCAGAAATATTCTCGGCGACATCTGCAATACAACCACGAGCAGATGTTGCTTACTGCATTCATGCATTGTCAAAGAGATTGTCCAAAACTCGCACCTGGGTCGTAAGTTTTCACTTTCACCGACAAAGAATGTAAAATTGCGTTTATGGTTTGACAAACACACACACGTGTACATGTACAGGTAGCAATGAAGGTGTTAATAGTAATTCACAGAACATTAAGAGAAGGTGATCCTACATTTAGAGAAGAGCTTCTTAATTACTCACACAGACGACATATTCTCAGAATCTCTAACTTCAAAGACGATACAAGTCCTCTTGGTAATTTTTTTCATTTTTTTTTGGTGTTTCTACCACTTTGGAAACTTGACCTATACTCTTTGATGCAGCTTGGGATTGCTCTGCATGGGTTAGAACATACGCGCTCTTTCTTGAAGAGCGGCTTGAATGTTACCGTGTTTTGAAGTATGACATAGAGGCAGAGCGTTTGCCAAAAGGTGCAGGTGCAGCTTCCAAGGTCTGTCTATTAATTGCTTCTCATCATCAAGAACACAGTCAAAACATTTATTACAAAATATTTTACCAGAAAGAAAGTAATAATTGTGTTTTAATTATCGTGTAGACACATAGGACAAGGATGTTGTCTGGTGAAGATCTGTTAGAACAGTTACCTGCGTTACAACAGCTTCTTTACCGGCTTATTGGATGTCAAGTAAAGTCATCATGTTTTTACACTTTTGTTCATGCACTGGAGAAGATTTTCTTCCTTATTTGTTTTCAGTTTTGCAGCCTGAAGGAGCAGCTTATAGCAACTATCTAATCCAGTATGCTATTGCTTTGGTGCTTAAAGAAAGCTTCAAAATCTATTGTGCCATCAACGATGGAATCATTAACCTTGTTGACATGGTTTGCTTTTCTTTTAAAAAATGAAGTTTCATTTTCTGATTTTTGGTTCTCTGTTTGCTTTATATTCAAAGAATATTTTGAATATTTATTTCTATGTGTCACTTTAGTTCTTTGAGATGACAAGACATGATGCAGTTAAAGCTCTGAACATATACAAACGGGCTGGTCAACAGGTGAAGCAACACCCTTTTCTGGAATGTTTTAAGATTGTTTTCATAGGCGTTAATTAAGCTTTGCTCTTGATGTTTTTATTTGCATAGGCTGAGAATTTGGCTGAGTTTTATGATTACTGCAAGGGGCTAGAGCTCGCTAGGAACTTTCAGTTCCCTACCTTAAGACAGGTTGGTTCTTAGCTTTTTGTATACTGATGTGTGTTTCACTTCTGACTTGCCTAAAAAAACTGGTTACAGCCTCCTCCATCGTTTCTTGCAACAATGGAAGAGTACATCAAAGAAGCGCCTCAGAGTGGTTCTGTACAGAAAAAACTTGTAAAACATGAATTTCATCTCATCATATTCTCAATTCATTTGAACAATCTCCATATAGTTTGACATTTTGGTATTCTTGTATTAACAGGAGTATGAGGAAAAAGAGGAGGAACCAGAACCACAAGAAGAAGAACAACCTGAAGAACCTGCAGAAGATGAAAACCAAAACACAGAAACTGATCAGCCGCTTATCGAAGAAGAGGAAGAAGAACCTATAGAGGAGAAAGAACAGGAAGAAGTTAAACCTTCACCGTTGATAGACACTGATGACTTACTGGTGATTCTTCTTCAATATCACACTACACATTTGTAAAACCAAACCTCAAAACTCATTGAGCCTTTTCTTTGCATTTGTACAGGGTCTAAATGAAATAAACCCACAAGCTGCAGAGATTGAAGAAAGAAACGCATTGGCTCTTGCCATTTATCCACCTGGTAGAGACAGAAAAACTAACACATTACTAAATGTAGGAAGAGATCAGAATTGATAAAAACATTTTATGTGCAGGACATGAAACTTCAGGCCCATCTAATAGTCTAAGCTTGATAGAAGCTGGCGGAAGTGGTTGGGAGCTTGCATTAGTCACACCACAAAACAACAACAATAACAACAATCCTCGTCCCACAGTAGCAACAAAACTCGTAAGTTTCTCATTCGAAATTTCTATTTTGGATCTGAGATTTATATAGGAGGCCATAAACATTTTTACTTTAATCGTAATTAAAAAGTTCAACACGGACATGTGATCCATGTATAATGCTTATTAAAATTTGGGGCAATCCGATTGTCCACAGAACCGGCCCGTAACTAAAGATAAATTTATATTTCTAACTCACATGGTGTCACTATTTATAGGGCGGAGGATTTGACAATCTTCTACTAGACAGTCTCTACGAAGACGATACAGCAAGAAGACAGATCCAATTAACCAATGCAGGCTACGGATTTGGAGCCACGGCTACACACGGAGAACCACACTCATCGAACCCGAACCCGTTTGGGATGCAACAAGATCCTTTCGCAATGTCTAGTAACATGGCTCCACCAACCAATGTTCAAATGGCAATGCAACAGCAGCAAATGATGATGATGAATAATAATCAAAATCCATATAACAACAACAACTATTCACCTTATCATCAGCACTTCTCATCATATCCTTCATCTTCCGCTTCTGCTAACCCTTTTGGTGATACTTTCCTTGCTCTCCCAGCTCCTCCTTCATCTTCTACTCAGCAGCAACACAACAATCATATGCTCCTTTAGGAAAGGTCTTCTCAATAACTTGTCTTTTAACTTCGATTTAACTGAGCTTATTATTATTCTTTAACTATTTTCTAGCATAAGACGTTATATATTGTTGGAATTTTTCTTCTTTTTCTTCCTTAATTTAATTATTTATTTCAGCCTAATATTTGTATTTTCCCCCTCTATTCGTGTTTTTTAATGTTCAGAAAATAGAAACCATACAAGACGATTATATATATATATATATCCGAATTTGGAGTTTTAAAATCTATTTATTTCTGTAGAAAATCAAAAACTAACTGACCGTAATTGGAGACTGAACATCAAATCAGAAAAGCAAACCTTGGAGCTTTCATGATAGCAAAAAGCGTGATTAAAGAAGACCGTTGGCTTTGACCAAAAAAACAAAGAAGACCGTTGGCAATCCTATGTAGCTTTTGGCTTTTCTTTTGAATGTGAATGTGAATGTTCTGTGTAGTAGTAGCATGTGATCTTGTTGTGGTTGGTTTGCCTCTTCTTTATTGATGGTTTTTGTTGTAAGGATGGTAATGGCTATTGGTTAATGGAATTGACATTCAGATGGAAAAAAAAAAAACAAAAGACCCTAAAGGATCAACGGTCAAGAACAAAAATGGAGGGAAGTTGTTATTAAATGCACTCTGCTCTGGTCAACACAAACCGTTGAAAACCCGTTAGGGTTAAACAAAAAGTCCAAAGAAACGCAGGTTCCTTGTGCTAGAAGAAACCTAGACCTCTAATTCTATCACACTGCTAAAGAAACAATCAAAACCCTCTTCAAAAATTCTCGTATATACAAATACACTTACTCTGTCTTCTCTCTCTCCTCCACACACACAGACACACACAGATACAAAATGAATTTTCAGATTACAAAATTAAATTACGAAACCGAGTAGTAATAAACTTTACATTTGCTCTGACAACAACATAGTTCCAAGTCTACGAAGTTCTCTCAGAGCTTCTTCAACCGTTACTCTATGGTTCTCAGCCATATTCTCCGGTGAACTTTGCTCCAACACCGACTCTAACACCTAATATATACACAAACATTCAATATAATGACTCAAGTCATGTTTTAATCTTGGTTTATAATACTCAAAACTGTTTACCTTAATATGTTCAAGCATGGAACGTCCTGTATTCTTTAACGTATCTCCATCACCTACAGTTGATTCCGAATTGGTCTTTTCTTCTTCTTCTTCTTCATGATTTATCAGTTTAGCTTCAGGTTCTACTGGTTCAGCTTCAGGTTCTTTCGGTTCAGCTTCAGGCTCTACCGCTTTAGCTTCTTTCCTCTCCGAGGTCTCCTCCCCCGTCAAACTTCTACCTAGCCTCCATAGCCTCTGGAACTTACCCGAAAGAATATTCCTATCCCTGAAGATGTTCACCACTGACTTCCCCTCAGACTCGTTCTCAGGAACCGGAAGTGGCAACTCCACGTGGTCCTCACTTTTGCCTTTATCTAAACCATTCTCCTCACACTCCCCACTTGGTGATTCAGAAACTGTAGATGACCGTTCCATATCTGAATCTGTGTCCCCTAGCTGCTTGGACAAATCATCAAGCAAACTGCGTCTAATAGGCGGCTTGTTCCCGCTTCTATCTGATGGATCAGACTCAGTCCTCGAAAGCCTAAGCTTCACTCTCTCCGACCAGCTCTTCTTCACCGTGTTCTGTCTCTGCGACGCTTTCTTCCTCCGTGCTTTTTCTTCCTCCTCCGCGCTGTTCATAACTCTCCACTTCTCTTCCCAGTAGCTCTCAGGAACTCTCCCCACAGGAGAAGAGGAAGAACCACCAAGCGAGATCGAATCAACAGACAAGCTGTGCCCTCTCATAGGCTTCCTCGACCCTTTCGGGAGCAAATCACGACGAGCATTGATCTCCAACGCTAAACTCTGCAACGACTTCGCCTTCTCGATGACTTTGCTCAAATCAATATCCTCCGGAAAGTTCAGCAGCCTCTTGAGAGAAGAGGTCGCGTTCTCAGTCGCTAGAAGAGACGATCTCAGATAGAGTATCATCGAAACCGCCATCCCCGCCACCAGAGCTCCACGTGGAGAGCTAAGGATCCTGAACTCAAACCCTGAAACAACATCATCATCCTCCTCAACAGCAGAGACTCTCTCTACCTCGGAGTTGTCAGCTGAGAATATCTCATCCCACACGGTTAAGAGATTGCTCAGAGGAAACTCTCTCCCGAACAAAACACGTAGCCAGCGTAGCGCAAAGTACTGCGGCTCAACGCCGAGCTCGACTAGATGGCTGTGGAGAGAAGCGTCGACTAGAGAGAGTAAGTAATACAATGCTGATGAAGCTTCTATCACTGGAGGCAGGCCCGTGACGGAATCGCTCGGAGCTGAGTAGACAAAGAAGTTCGCAACGGAGACAGATCCTAGAGAAGATCCACCGTACATGAGAGCATCGAACATAGAGTAGGCGTCGTGTTCCAAGAACTTCTCAGAGAGGACGATTCCTAATTCGCCTTCTGCTCCGTAAGCATCGCTCAGCAGAACAGCAGTCTGCGTCTCGGTGTCTAGCTCGTCGAAACGCTTCGGTTTTTTCTTCTTGGTTGCATGACCGTTTTCATCTCCTTCTTCTTCTTCCTCTTCTTCCATGGAATCATCTAAAACTTTCTTTATATCGAAATCATAAGCTGCGGAATCACGTTCTTGGAAGGCTAGCTCATCGAACAAATCGGTGAACTGGTCTTCGTAGTTTGATCTAACTTCCGTTAGATACTGGACATCCACTTGAAGAACGTATAGCAAAGGAGCCAATAGTTCATGCATCCCTACAAACACCAAAACAAAAGCATGTTCCCCAAATCAACTTTAACCATCGAAACCAAAAGTATCTAAAACTAACTAAGTAGTGGTAGCCTAGTGGTTAAAGAATTGAGGCACGGCATAAACCGCCTGTCACTGTTGTTGCTACTTGGCCAATTTGGGCTTGAGCTTAGTCTAATAACAGATCATCTGGTTAGTTATCCCTGACATTAGTAAATTCGGATCTGTATACACTCCAATTTATAACACTAAGTGCGTTCCTCCTCCCGATAGGGTAGAAGTATATAAACTAACCTTGTCTGTAACCGATCTCTGGATGCTTTAAACACCAAAGGAGAAGTATCCGTCTTAGCATCCCTTGACACCCAGAGGATTGAAAGTAACTCCCATGTTCCGGATACAAGCGTGAAAGATCTTGATCGAGTGTTTTCTCAAGCTCTGCGTTACGGAAGAACCTTCCCCAAGTACTATCTACACAGATACTTTTACTACATTAGAGACAAAACTGCAACTGTATGTAATTTCAATGAGGAAGTATATGTTTTATTGAATGTTGTTACCAGGATTTTGTGATAAAGGGTTATCAATGGTTAGATCTGGAGGATTGATTCCTTTCTTGGGCAAATGTGGATCAATCAACAGTCTCCTTCTCAAAGCAGCATATCTAACAAGCCAACACGTATAAAAAAAAAAATCAAAACTTTACCCTAAAGACAGAACCTTTGATGGTGAGAATGTATGTTAGGGAAAGTCAAAACCTCCTTCTGGAATCGGCGGTGACTCTTCGAAGCTCATCGATGGTGGAGGAAGGAGAAGACGGCAAGATTCCGAGGTTTATTCGCCATCGGACGCCGCGAAGCTTCTCGAAGCGGTGATCTCCGGAAGGCGAGGCGCATGTCGCTCTCTGGATTTCTTCAGAGATTGTCATGTTTGGGATAACAACACTCTTTGCTTCATCCAATCTTCGATTTTCGTGCAAAAAGACAAACGAATAGACGATTACAATCGCTAAACTTTTTTTTAGTTTCTTCCGACAAATCGAATCAGTTTGTATTCTTTGTTATGCTTTTCTTTTTTGGGTCGTGGAGATGAGAACGGTTTTGGTCTTACGGAAACGACATCGTTTCACGTTCTAGCTTCAAGTTTGTTTTTTAGCCGTCTTTTTTTCTTTTTCTCATCAAATACTTTCATTCACCGACTATTGTTTTGATACACTGATTTATCAGACCCGACCTGATACTTGAGCCACATTGGCACTACAGAATACAACTTAGTAATAGTAGACTTAAAAGTGATCTACTCCTTTACTATTCTGTCAACTGCTTTATTTCCACTTTTAGGATGAAACCTCACTTCGAAGCTTCCAATTTGTAACAAATAATGGCACATCACCTCAACTATTGGCTGCAAAATTGGCCACACATCCTCTGTTCCATTGATCATCTTGGCCAAGGATAGAGAGTCAGTTTCAAAGATGATATTTTTTAAGCCAAAATTCGCCAGTCTCAGCTCCCCATTGTAAGGCCTCTCTACCTATGCTATAATTGTTGATCTCACCTTCATTACAGCTCGAACTTCTGCCCACAGAACCTCACCGGCTTCATCCCTGCATATCCTATCTCTGTCTTTGCACCATGCACCATCACTGTTACACTTCACCCAGTTCAAAGGAGGGGGTTTCCAAGGACTTATGTATACAATTTTTACAAATTACAAAATAATAAATATAAATTAAATAATTAAAAATCAGTAACTATTACGTATATAATTAAATAGGTACAAACATATAAATAATTTTTATTAATCCAAACAATATTTTTTTTCTATTTGATATGATATGTAATTAAATTTAAATGATATTAACATATATATAGTATATGTTATTATTAATATCTATTAAATGATACTTTCTACTCATATGGTTTTTTTTTTTATCATTTGTATCTTTTATAGAAAAAACTTTAAATTACTGATAACAAAATTTTCATTGTGAGATTATAGTTTTAATAATTTATAATTTAAAAAATCAAGTTGTCAATATTTGTTCAAAGATTTTATTAAAAATATTTTCCCAAAGTAAATTTCGAAATTAAAATATTTATGTATTTTTATATGGTATATAGTTTAATTTACAATGATATATATATATATATATATGTATCTTTTAATCTTAATACTTATCAAATGAAACTTTCTACTTATATGATTTTGTAAATATTTGTATCTTGTCATAATAAAAAATTTAAACCATGGATCATAAACTTTGAGTGTGAGACTTTTAATAGCTTTAGGAATTTATAGTTGTTTTTTTAATTCAAAATATAATATATACATAAAAATCTATTTTTTTTATTATATGGTTAATTTGGTTGCTTAATTTCTTTTAATAGTTTAAAATTAAACAAATATGATAGAAGATACACTAATTTTTTATCAAATCTTTATTATTTAAAATTATTAATTTTCATATATTCTTTAGATACATTAGGCAATTCCGTAATTTTATTTAAGGAAATAATGAAAAAAATTAATAATGAATTTATGGTTAGATACTTTTAATATT
The DNA here is from genome assembly GCF_000695525.1 of Brassica oleracea var. oleracea. NCBI lineage: Eukaryota > Viridiplantae > Streptophyta > Magnoliopsida > Brassicales > Brassicaceae > Brassica > Brassica oleracea. The sequence goes on from NC_027756.1 coordinate 40,439,219, forward strand.
TTAGATACATTTAGATAGACCAACTTATTTGTCTAAGGATTCTAAGAATCATTGTGATAACATGTGGTTGCAAAAAAATGTTGTAATGCTTCTTAATTAATATATAAAAGATGAAAATATATTGATTGGAATTAGAAGAATATGATCCAACAGTAAAAACTAAAGATGTATTATCATATGATTCATTTTTACTCTTTTCAAAACTAGATTCAAGGTTAATATAATTTAATGTTTTCCTTAAAAAAAAAGCAAGGGTGCATTAATAGAATCCAATGATCATTTTAAACAAAATCAATTTTATGTTAAAAAGAATGTAAATGATGTGTGTCAAAGTTTAGATCAACATGCACTTAAATGATTGGGTGTAAAATGTTACAATGCAATTTTATCGATGGTATTGCTGTCATAGATTGGTGTGATCATTGAAATTTGTGGAAAGGGACAGATGAAGTTAGTAAACATTTGTCTGATAGATGAATATTGGTTTTTTTTACTCAACATTCATAAATTCATTCAATCCAAATGTTTACACACATAGTTTATCAACTTCAACATGAGATTTAATCCAATCAGGCATGACAAAAAACAAGAATGAAACATTATTCTCTAAAGAGATAGCCTTCCTTGCAAGTCTATCTGCAGCTATATTCCCCTCTCGACACTTAAAGACCACATGATGAACTTCTATCTTCTTGAGCAATTGGAAAGAGTCCTCTATATAAGACTGATATTTGGTCTTCTATTCCCTTCACTGAAGGCTTGCACCAGCTCTTTACAATCTGATTCAAAAATGATATTTGTGTAGTTAAGCTTTACCATCGATAAAATTGTCCATCTTAATGCTTCAGCTTTATTCTCTCAATACATGGAGTCCTATAGCTCCACTCCAAATGACAATTCCACATAGATCTCTGAGAATCCACCCTACACCGCATTGATATTTCTTTTAATCCCATGACCCATCAACATTATATTTGAGCCATGATTGCGGCGGTGGAGTCCATTTTCAGCGGCTCTTATTACAGGGACTGCACTTGTTGTTTCAACCTTCAAATCATCACATTTTCTCCATTCCTCCACATCCAATCTCAGTCCATCAAGATCATCTCCTCTGAATATATAACTATTTCTACTCTTCCACAATCTCCACAAAATCCAAGGACCTATTTTCCTCCAAACTTCATCCTTCTTTTCACATACTGCCAATGATAGAATCCAATAGATATTTGCATAAAAAGACTCAGTTCAGTCGCCACTAGGTTGAGCAAGAATCGGAGATAAAGCCCATACAAGGCGGGCGTAGGGACATGTGAAGAAAATATGGTTCAAAGTCTCATCCTTATCTTGACATCGAGAGCATACTCCATCCCTCGCTAGATGCATATATCTCATAGTGGCTCCAACAGATAGACAATCACTCGAGCATCTCCATATAGAGTGCTTTATTTTAGGACAAATGTCTACCTTCCATACCAATTGAAAATAGCTGTCTAAGCTCGGTTGGACAACTTCAAATCAGTTTCTTCTTTCAGTAGGTTGGTGGCAACCCAATACGCTGATTTGACCGTGTAGTGCCCTGACTTAGAGTAGTCCCAATAGTATGCATCCCTACATTCCAGTCTTACAGGCCTCACTGTTTCCATTCTTTTCTGGTCCTCCTCGTTTAGCGTCTCTTATAAAAGATCAAAATTTCACTCTCTAATTTCAGGGGCGGTGAAGTCTTTAACTCTCACACCATGTGATAATTGATACTGATGTTGAGGGGGAATCATGTTTAGAGAGGTGAGTGGCATGGCCGGTCTGTCGCCAAGCCAAGAATCTTCCCAGATCAGAGTGTTTTATCCATTGCCTATAATCGCTCTGGCGCCCGCTTTAATTAGTTTTTGGGCTGCATGAAGGCGTTTTCAGGCATAAGACAGTCGGGAACCCAAAGAGGTGTCTAAAATAGTAGCTAGTCTTCTGAAAGTATATGGCTTTGAAAACTCTCGCCACCAGGTAGTCTTTCTTAGTGAGCATTTTCTAGACATGTTTCCCAAGCATTGCTAGATTGAAGACTTCAAGGTCTTTGAAACCAAGCCCTCCAACATCTTTCAGCTTGCATAAATGCTTCCAGCTTTAGATTCCCTTGAGTTTCTCCACCAGAAGTTATCTAAGATTTTCTCTGTTTGTTGACAAATAGTTTTGGGGAGAAAGAAACATGACATAGAGCCATTGTAACTGCTTTAAGCAGAACTTCTTTGCCAGCGGGAGATAAGAAGATGTTTTGCCAACTATAAACCTTTTGTTGGAGCTTCTCTTTAAAATAAATGAGTGTGGATACTTTTGATCCTCCAAAGATTATGGCAGTCCTAAGTAGATATCATTCCCACCATCTTAGACAATTTATGTTTTCTGTTTTATGGCTTCTCTTCTGTGTTGTGGGATTTTCTTTCCAAAGTACACACTGAATTTTTGATAATTAATCCTTTGCCATGAAGCTAAGTTGTATTTCTTTAGAATTTCCATCAGCTGGTGAATCTCTGCATCATTTTCTTTGCAGTAGAACATGTTGTCATCAGCAAAGAAAAGATGAGAGATTGAGGGGGCCTTTCTAGCAACCTTCAGACCAGTAATGTTTTTATCCACTTCAGCCTTCTTCAGCATCCTCACAAGCATTTCAGTGAAAATAATGAACAGATATGGGGTCAAAGGGTCCCCCTGTCGGATACCACGAGAGGGTATAATGTTTCCATAAGCATGGCCGTTGATCAGAATTTGATAAGAGACAGTAAAGACACATTTCATAATTAATTTGATCCACTTATCTGTAGATCCAAGAACTCTGAGCGCTCACTCCAAGAAACTCTATCCCACCCTATCAAATGATTTTGATATGCCTGTTTTAATGGCTATGAACTCTTTAGAGCATTTATTCTCGGATTTGAGAGCATGGAGCATCTCGTGAGCAATTAAGATATTTCCATGGATGATTCGGTCATGGAAAAATGCAGCATTTGTTTCAGAAATGAGCTGAGGAAGAACTTTCTTAAGTCTCTCTGCCAAAAATTTTGCAACAATTTTATAGGCAACATTACTAAGACTAATCGGCCGAAACTCCTGCATCCTATTTGCTCCCAGCTTCTTCGGAGTAAGACAGATATTGGTCTTATTAATCTCATTTTCCAGCTCGGCAGTTCTGAAGAGAATGTCAACCATGCTCCACAGATCTTCACCAACACTCCCAAAACTGGTATCTTCACCAACACTCCCAAAACTGGTGGTAGAAGAATGCATTCATTCCATTTAGACCAGGGCATTTATGAGGATTTATATCCAATACTGCTCTATGCACTTCATCTTGGGTAACCGGCGACATAAGCATCTCGTTTTGCTGATGAGTGATATACCATGGATTTTACCCACTTTCAGCCATGGTATATAAGTGTTTTAAGATATAATTATTATGTTTTGGAGTCTTTTTAGTAGGGGTTATTGGTTGTTGTATTTTAATGGATTTGAAAATTCGAACTAAATCTAGTGTTATTGGTTCTATGATTTTCAAATCTGTATTAAAATCATGTGTTATTGATTTAATGATTCATAAATTCTGTATCAAATCAAGTGTTATTCAATCGTACGGATTTACTAATATATTTGATTTTATAATGGATTTTAATGGATTTGTTTGGATTTTTTAGTTAAAAATACAAAGACTCAAATCCGAGGAAAAACCTCCGTATTTGCATATTTTACTTGGATTTATAAATACTATATGGATTTCTAAATCAATCAAAATATATAAACCAATAACACCTCCTTAGAATATTTACAGGTTCAGGTACGTTATGGGGATTTTGGTATCTTTTGGAGCCTTTTTGAGTGCAGAGCTGCACAGACGCGTCAGATGTTTAGCTATGGATGGAGAATTTTCCACTGTTAGACTGAGCTCATATTTGACACAAGATATAGATTTGAGTTAGATTTTCAATGCCACCGGTCTGAGGTCAATCAGAATCCTGTAGCAGAATTTATGCATGTTTTACTGAATAGTGGTCAGTCTGCTTCGCGAGAGGAAGCTGTCGAGTAGATGAAGGACTGTCGATCGATGAAACAGCATTGGTGTCGATCGACAGTGATGCCAGAACGTGGGCCAAGCATATTTCAAGACCGATTGAAGCCCATAAGCCACATAAAGTTACCAAAATACCCATGGACGACCAGAAACCCTATTTATGTATTTCAAAGCCATTGTTGACGGCAACAAGCTTTCTATTATCTTAGGTTTGGAGAGAAGATCAATTCTCCTTCAGAGATTGATTGGAACTCCATTGGTTTTATCATTGATTTCTTATTTATTATATTATTCACACTATGATTTGTGTTATTGCTTTTATGTCTGAGTAATCATCTTGTTAGATTTAGGGATTTCATGAGCTTAATGTCAAACTGATAATAAATTAGGATTGCTAGATTATCTATATATCTCTACACCAGGGTGATTTGTAATACTAGGATCTGGAATAGTTAGAATAGCACGACAGTGTGACTAATTCTTTGAACCTAGAATCATAGGATAGTTGAGAGGCACGAAAGTGCAATCAATTAACGGAACCCGAACTCTGCTGGATTAGATACCTAGGCGCATACGAGAGTTGGTCTAGGAATCTAGTTGAACTTAATCGATTAGGTCGTTAATGCTTATCTGAGGAAGCATTGATCGACGCTCAGGCCATAGGATCGATCGACGCTCGCTCCAAGTCAATAAGCAACATCTCAGACTGGACTTAGACATCTGATTAGCAATTGCATACGAAAGCTGGATTGCTTACTTATTAAAATCGAGTTCTAGAATTGAATCTATAAACCATTAGCATCCTTGAATTGTAGTTTTGAATCTCTTGATTGATAAATCCTTAGGTCTAGCTATTTCTCCAAATTGTTTACAACCTCAATCAACCAATCGAATAACTACTTTGTTCACCTTGATTTCATTCATTTACTGCTTTATAAACTGTTTGCCTAGCTTAATCTTGATTTCTATAGTCTATTGTGTGCGCTAGCTTTTTGTGGATTCGATCCCTAAGTACTACAATTGAACATCTTATTTGAGAGAGTAAAATCACTCCTTAGGGTGATTTGAGTGATATCAATGAGATACACTTGGGTAAACCTCAAAGCACACATCATGATCCTCCAGCACAATACTAACATCTTCAGATGTGAAAAACTTCTTGAAATACTCTTCGCCACTCTACCAAGGTCTCTCTGCTAGCCACTCTTTGTCATGATCATCAATAAGCTTCTTGATCATGTTATTAGCCCGTCTATCCTGGTATTTCGATCACCGTTTCCCAACTAAAGAATTCGGCTTTTCATTGCTAGAAGAGCTCCTCATTCCGATATTCCTTGTTCAGCTCACTCATCAGTCTATTGAGCTCCTGATGATTCAGTGGAATACTTCTGGTAATCAGATCAATCTCATGATGGAACTCTCTGATCTGAATCGCTGAGTTAGGTCTGTTTCTCCTCTTCCAACCAGAGATGGCTTTTCTACGGTCTCTGATTAAATCCATGACCTTTGTTCCTCGTCTTCCTCTTGCTTCTCTCCAGCAGTTAACAATCTCTTCTTTAAACCCCTCCTTGAAGAAAAGCCTTTGATCATACTTGAAGACAGACCAATTTCTCCATTGATCCTCCAGCAGGCAGATAATGAGGGGGCTGTGATCTGAGCTGACCTTATGGAGATAGCTAGCAGCTGCACTCCAAAATAGCTCCATCCATTCTTGGTTTGCTATAGTTCTATCAGGTCTAGTTACATTGTAACTGTTAAACAAATGTCTTTATTTACTTAAATTATCTTTTATGTTATTTCATGTGTTATAAAGAGAAGTTTAATTATTCTTTTAAAACAATGTTCATTTCTTATCCGATGATCGGTTTGTTAAATCTTCGCTCTTCCACCTGTGAACAATGCAAAATCAGTATTTTTGTCTGACCTAGTTGGACAAGTGACCTAATATAATTTATAAACGTGAATACTAAAGTTTGTGGATTCAAGATTCATCATATGATTTCGCGTTAAGATGATAACAAAGATATAGGGACTCTAAACCTTCTTCCCTCTAATGTTCTTTCGTAAAACTTCTTGTGCACCTACCTTCTACAAACTTTCTGTATAGTCGTCATCTATTCATCTTTCTTACTTGAACAACCATTTTGAGAGATCCCGCCATGATTTCGGACTGTACTGTTTCAGTTTATCTACTCCATTAGTTCTCACATAGAATGAAAAACATGCAAAGATTCCAACATGAATCATTCAATCATGCTTATTCGAGTACACTGGTTGATGGGCTAGGTTGGCGTTGGAGCCAGTTTCAGGTTTAGCTAAACTGAACGTATTAACTAGACGTATTAACCAATCAGTCATAATATAGTGGTAAGAATTAAGTTGTAGTAAAACGTGAACATGACGGTACTGAATTTGTTTTTATCAGAAACAGAGTTGATGTTATTTGGATAAACGACATGAGACCATGATTTAAGTTTTATTTAAAAATTCAGAACCAAATTTTATTTCACTTCAAAAATTGGATTTTTGTTCAGATTAGGAATATTAAATAGGGCTTTCTCTAAATGGACATAAACGGGCCTAGTGCAATTTTTGTGTCCGTTAACAGCCCGTTTACTTAACAATCTTAAACAGGCTTAGTCAGGTTTGTCCGTCTATGTTTGTTTAATAAACGGGTTTCAATGAAAATAAAAGGACAGCCCGCTTAGTCCGTTTAAATTATTTTCACAACTCTAAAAGTCTCTAACCCAATCTTGTTTTCATTGAATCAACTCCTTGCCTCCTTTCATCAAAATATAAAAATGTTCTTTTCATGAGGTTCTGGATTGAATCGGGAAAGGTTTTGATTTGTCTTTCGGCATACATCTCGTGTCTTCTTCTTCACTCTCTCTTCCTCACATCTTAGATACTATCAAATTTTGTTTTTAAAAGAAAGAATTATCACTGAAACTGATTTCGTTACTATTCTTTCAAGTATTTTGTGGGTTTGTGTAAAATGGGTTATTGCTTTATTTTACATCGAGTTATGGATATGGGTTTTTAAATCTTTCTTTGTGTTCTGTAATTTATTTTTTTCATCATTGGCATTTGCAGTTAAAGGTTGTTCCAAGTGGAAACCCTCCTTCTGGTTTGAATGCACTTGTCCTAGCATGTGAGTGGTTTGTTTTGACTTTTGAGCATTAGTTTGTTTCGGGGTGAAGTTCAGAGTATATAATTTAAATATGTAGAAAGTGGTCTTAGAATGAGTAACGATATGTAGCCTTAAAGTGGTCTTAGAAAAGTGGTTATTTAAATGGTTCCAAGTTGTTCTTAGGTTTAAAGATGTAGTCTTTATGGTTTGTGCTGTGACTAGAATGAGTAATGTCGCCACTTTCAGTCACCATGTGTTCATGACTTGTGAACTTTTAATCTCTGAATTTTTTTTCATTTTTTTGTAGAGATGGATTCTGAATTTGAACATACTATAACGCTTCTTGATGCTCAGCATGAGTATATGGACATAAATGAGGAGGATGCTGAATTTGATGAAGACTCGATGGAACCAAAAGCAGAAAATCAAGCAACTGCAGCGACTCAAGCAACTACAGCGACTCAAGCAACTGAAGCGACTAAACCTCAACGTAAGCATCGAAAAACTTCATCTGTTTGGAAAGATTTTATATTAGTGGGGAGAAGAGGATGGAAAAGAAAGGGCTAAGAGCATTCACCGTGATTCAAAATTAGTGGTTAATAGTAAAATTCATGGTATAAATCATTTGAAGTGACACTTAGAGATTTGTTCTAAGATGCCTAATAATGATAGGTTATGATTTGATTATGGACAGGTCTTGGTAGTACAAGAAAGAAAAGAGTTAACATTAAGTTTATGTTATGGATGAAGAGTGACTTGCTATGAAGTGTGAACTTTACATTTTAATTATGTTATAATTTTGTAAACTATGAATTTTTAGTTGAATTGTGATTTGTAAACTTTGAATTTTTAGCTGAAATAAAACAATGTAATATTCAATGTTATGATTATGGACTTCTATTTTATTTGATAGGTTTGATTGATTGTTCAGATACCTCCTATCACTAAAAGATATTAACAAGCGCATCACTAATGTGAAGTCCGTCGGATAGTTATCGTATATGTGGGATAAGGACGATGTATACGCTGATGAAGTCAGTGATTAGAAAGTAAAGTTATTATTTTCAAAAAAAGTGCCGCCTTGTTGATACTAGGGGCATTGCCTCCGCGCAAGCGCGGGGTTGTGGACAAAGTTTTTGTTTCATCTCAATATTTATTAGGATTATTGTAGCTGTGAATTTTGCGTTTTGGGTTGATCATTGGTTTTCAAGTTTTTTATTGTTATAGGGTTAGAGTTGTGATGATGAAATGTGTATGCCTTGTTCTCCACTCATGAAGGACTAAACTGTGTTAGTAATGTGATTGATATAGTTCATGGTGTTGTTTGCTGTGTCATTGAGACTTATTGTTTGTTTGTCTTTTTAATTTGTTACTTGTACTGTTGAGATTACATAAATTATATTAAGATTGTTGAGAGTACCTTTTGTTTCTGGATATTTTTCTCCAGTTTAGTTGTGTAAGTTGTGTGTATTAAGTAATAAATTTTTTTATTATTATTATGTTGGTTATATGTTTATTTTTATTTTTAAACTTGTTGTTTTTACCAAACCTTTAAAACAAATACACGAAGACTTGTAGAAATAACTATAAAATGAGTGACAATTAGTATTTGAGCCTTAATGGGTTTTAAACGAATATATGCATTTCTCGTAAGAAGACAATAACATTGGCCTGCTGACATTGAGCATGTAAGCTATTTTCATTAGACAAGAAGAGTGAGCAGGTGGAGATATTGTTGCCGCCTTTGTGTCTGTTGGGATTGTCTCTTATATCTCATGATGTGGATGTGTTTGTTTCTCTTTTATTTGGTGGGTAATATAAAAATAAAAATCATTGTTAGTTGTATTTATCAGAGTTTGTAACTTATTCTATTTTTTTGTTTAGGTAATTTCACTGATCTTGGTTGTCGTCTTCGTCTTCTTCGTAAGCATCTGCAAAAGTAATTTTGCAAATTGTTAAATAGCTGACCGTGTAGTTTATATTTGTTTAGTTGGCTCAATGTATGTATCGTTGAGTTTTAGTTGAGTTGATTGGTTTGGTATATTTGTTTTGAAGTTTATTTGTAAGATTAGACAAAAAGAGAGGTGATCATTAATGATTCGTCTTTTTTGGCTTCTAGTTTTTGGTGTTTTGATTGTTTGGGTTATTGTGGTTTCTTTTAAGCTGTAAAATAAAGATTTGTGTAAAATTAGATTGATAAATAAGAGAGATAAATCGACGACCAAAAATCTTGGGTAGAAAGTATTTTTGATTATTGATGTTGGCACAATATAGACAGTAATATAAAGATAATTATGTGTTGATTGTTTCTTACGGATCAATGAGAAGACAGATAACGACTCGAGTTGTTTTTTTGGTGAGGTCAGAGCCCTGGACATAATGAATTTGCCCAACCACATATGCGAGTTTAAATATCTGTTATGATATTAAAACATAATATAAACTCAGATGCAATATGATAATATACCTGAGAGTTCTAGGTTTGTGTTCGCAATCATTTGGAAATTGTCAAACAATCTAATCTTGACTGGAGATTGATCTCAGGAGCATCTGTGATGACTTCATCAATGGTTAGTGAGATGAAACGAATGAGTAATGGATGATCAGTTATCTTGTTCCACCTAGCAACCTCAAAACGATCGACTTTCACAATGGAATCTGCTTTCAAAGATGATATGTAATGATTAGCACGTCCGACGGGAGTAAACCCATGAATCACAGAATCTGCAAATAATATTATTCAACAAAGAATCAGGAATCAATTAAAACAATTATGTTAAATAAGTGTGATAGATCGAAGATTAACTTACCTTTTCATCAAGGAAGAGAACCGTGATTCCCACAAACTCCCTGTCTTTCTTGAAGTTCAGGGAATCCCAGAAGCGGAGGAAGCCAGAGGCTATGCTCTGATTACTACGACCAAGACGGAGAGACTCGAAGGTTGAGTGATGGACGTCAGGACGCCGGTTTCAGGAACTGGAGAGGCATAGAGAAACATTTTCTAGAAGATGGTTAAAGCTAAGAGGAATCAATGAGTTTTGTGGAGATGCAGATTGGGTTCATCAAAGATGAGAATTATATATATAGGGTTTACAGATGGGCTACAAATTAGGAACATTTATGATCAAGCAATTTAAGATGGAGACATGAAGAGTTACACCAGTGAAAAAATAGATTACGAACAGACACACGGCACAACTCTGTAACTCGGACTTGTTTGAGACAATGATGAAAAGAGCTCAAACTCATGTTAAACGACAACAATTTACAATATGGAAAAAACTATAATTGTTGCAAACTTGAGTTTTTTTTCATATAACGTGATGAATCCCATTTAAAAATGAAACTCATAATACACTTGTAGGTCCGAACCTCAGAGGAAGCCGAAGATGCAAGGGCTTTCGACCTTCATAAATATATATTAGGTTCGGACATCAATATACAAAGTATCATTTAGCTTAGTGGTATAAATGTTGTTGTTTATATTTCAATAACCCGGGTTCAAACCACGGGTTTGACACTTTTTCACATTTTTTAAAAGTGAGATCCACAAAATGCTGATGTGACGCGCAGAAGAGTGAGCAAAAACTCAACTATTATAATATAGATTTGCTGATGAGTTATTCACGTGTTATGTTCTTCTTCGTTTATTCTTTCGGTTATATCTCCTAGTAAATCAAAAAAGAGTCAAGAAAGAAAACTGTAATTTTTTTAATTAAATATATATATATATATATATATATTAATTCAATCCGAAAATCAGGGAATCAGATCCGGTTACAAACTCGCTTTGAAAAAAAATCTCCAAATTCAAACTATTATAAACTAGCTTCGCCCGCCCACTAACCCGACACATTCCGCTAGTCCATTTTTCGAAATTCTTTGGAATTGATTGCCGTTCTCAACTATCAACGATGAACGACGGGAAGGTGAGGTTCTCCTTGTTGTCTTGGATGCCGGGAATTCCAATGTCTGTCTCCGGAGTAGCTAGCTCTAATGATCTCCTCGAAGCTTATATCTGTCACCATCTATGAAGCGCAAGGCGAGCAATAAAGGATAGTTCCAAATACTTACCATGAAGCCTTGCAATGCCACCAAAGTCAGGTTTGTAGTTAACGCCACACAACGCTTAAAACACCACCTTTAACGAGAAAGCACTCACTATTGCCGCCATCGAACTGCTAACCTAAAACAATGGGCTGAGAGGGAAGCATCACCAATCCGCAATATTCAGAACCTGCAAAGAAGAAAAGAACTGCCTGCGAAGAGACCGAGCGACCTCGAAGTAGTACTGGGATGACAGAGTCTTAAGCAGGGCCCCCATCACCGGCAAGACCCAGCTGACCCAAACAGAAAATAACTGATGAAAACAAACTCCAGAATAGAGAACCTAAACCGGTCTTCTCTGTGCTTCAAGTGTTCCTCGATGGGGAACCGAGGAGAGAGCAGAAGCAGGCCTAAAACAGCTCCGACCATAACAAGTCAAAGCAATCACGAATGATGAAATGAAGACTGTGAAATAAGGTAAGAGCAGCCACAAGAATGAGAGGAGCACAACCATAGACGGCATGACACCAGACTACAATCCACAGCTACATGCGCCAAACCCACATAAGTGAAGCCACCTAACAGCTACCACACTTCTATGCACACGCAAGCGATGAACAACCACCGCCTTCCCTGAGCAAGAGACAAACCCTCTGACTAATCACAAGACCACAAACCAAAATGAAAGGGAAGATCTGTACTCCTCTCCACAACGAAGAGAACTCTTCGAAACTGCAAGCAAGATAACCACGGGGGGAGAGTTCACTGAAACTCCAAACGCCTCTAACTCGAGAATTCAGATGGAATCTACAAGATAAAAACGAGATCCACCAAAGCCAGACCCTAAAAGCCGACTACGCTTGACCCCTACCCTCACGCCTCACAGAAGCTCCAAATCAAAGCGTACCAACCACGGATTAGAGAGCCCGCGGCGGAGTCCTTTTCAGAACGCCTAGTATCTCGACGGGTCGGAGAGAGGAGACACAAACGGAGCAAAACACAAAAAGGAAGGGGGAAAGGGAAAAGCTTCCGGCGGCCACGCGCCCGGCTGACAGCCGCAAGAGCAGATCGAAGAAGATGAAGTAGTGAGAAATTAGAAGTTTCGTTTTGAGAGAGAGATTTTAATATTTACATTAAGAAAAAAAACTGTAGTTTACAATACAAAAGAAAGAGAGAAACATTGACTTCTCTGTTTGACCACAAATTATTGATTAAATTGGATATTACCATCAAATACGGATACATACAGATGCGATGCAAGTCATAGGATAGATGGAGATATTATTACCATCACTTACCTAACACTTTCTATGTCACTATCTCAAAATCTCTTACCAACAAATCGATGGAAATATTTTACTACATATTTACAACCTTTCTTGGGTTACAGTGGTCTTGAAGGAGCTTTGGCCCCAATACGGATCCGGATTCGAATCCCGCTGGCCACCGTCGATTAAAATGGGGTGAAAAAGGCGGTCCTCCAGAATGCCTTCTGCGGAAGTGTACTTAGGCGCTAGTCGGGTTCCCTCCAGGGTGTCCGGATTACCTGGATTATCAAAAAAAAAAAATCATTAAGAAAATGATAACTTCACGAGAAAAACACACTTTATAATTTGGGTTATTATTTAGAAAAATTCTTATGCAACTTTGCATCGTGATTTTTCTTTGTTAAAAAGTAAAAGATATCTTTATTATGACCTACCCAGTTTTCCACATCCGAAATTTTGACATTATGTGTATGAATGGCGACACTAAAGCGGGACATAATTGTAGAAAAGAGAGAGAGAAATAACGCACTTATTACCATCCTACTATACTAAAAGGAGAATAAAGTGAGTTGAGAAGCTGTCCACATAGACTGATTAATTCAAGCCTATCAGAATTCGTCATGTCAGCTTAATTAACATGTCATCAGCTTAAAGCTACAATCACTAAACTAAAACATGCCAAGTCGAGAGTTTGTTTGGTTCCTGCCAAAACCGAGGCCCAAGAAATTTGTTGCCCTTCACTTCTAAATCTTCGATGACCTAACTATTCATCTTCCTCAACGTTTAGTTTTTTTTTTTGGTAAACCTCAACGTTTAGTCTTTTGATGTTCATCTCCTCTATTCATCAAAGTCATCTTCAATAGTGTAAATCAACTCTTCAATTTCCCACACTCGCCATATATAACTTTGTCACGGCTTTATCTCTTGCCTTATTCCACACACCAGCTAAACAAAAATTTTATGAGCCTTTTAGCTGTATATACATAGAAAGTAAATTAATTAGGTTACAATGCATTACTTTATTCTGATTACTTATTTTTCTTATATGCATCACATATTTTGATTTCTTCGTCTGCAGATAACACTGCCAACAGATTCGTCTCTATAGCTTGAATCGAGGTGGAAGTGAGAAGCCGTAGAATCTGGGGACGAGAGGCGGCGTATAGGGAGTCTGGAGACAAATCTTCGCTGGAATTGAAACCAGCATGTAGAGAGGTACCGATGATGTGAAGGAGAACGATCATAAACTGAAATTCTCAGTTTCGTTGTTGAATACAGATATCAAAGAGGAGTTAAAAAATTGGTTGGGAGAGAAGACTTCCAGCTCCAGGGAGACCTTAGAAGAAACTGAATGTAAGTTCTTTATAGTTTGGTCTGAGAATAATCACATACATGCTTGCTAATCTTTTCTTTTATGGTATACGAGTTTTCCCCGACTGTGGCTGTTAGAGGAAGTAACGATATATTCATATAATGTCCCTTAAGGTCTTGAAAGTGAAAAAAAAAATGATTTGTCTGCTACTCCTTTCCTTAATATAACACCTTTATAGCTTAATTTCAGTATCCAGATTATTTGAGAATTGGTCAAACCTACTGAACCACCAACTCATTGCTTCAGAAGAGAATAAAGATTATTTTAGCGCTTCCAATCTTCTATCTTATTCCATGTTGAACTTGAATGCCATGCCCATTTTGAATGAGTTTTTAATCCAAGTATATTTTCTTCATTATATATACTTTTGTTGCCCTAGAGGGGTTGACAATGTCGAGCCCATTTTGTATGTGTTGTTGTCGGTGAATAGTAAAGGAATCAACTTTAATTTGTTCATATAACTGAACAAATAAACTATTTTTGGTCTAGAAATGGGTATGGTCGAACTTCAAGGCTGTCTTTTTGGACTGCAGGGAGCATGTGAAGAAACAAAGGAGAAAATTTGGTACAGTCGATGAACTAATCCAAGTGATCACTCCAAAAGGCAGAGATAAACAAAGATAAACAAACACTTTTAAGATGAAACCAGAACAGAGAAACCTGTTTTCCAAATACTTTGAAATATCACAATTCTATTTTTCAGTTTGAGGTATTAGACTTGGGTTATTATGAAATGGAAAGTGGGAAAGAAGAGAGTATGCATACATATCCTTTGAGATCTCTTGCTTCATCTCTTGAAAAGGGTCTGTGCGTATGAGTTAACCAAGAATTAAATTCAGCGATATTTTCACAGGTTTGTATTGAGTTTTCTCATTGATGATTTATGAGTTATCTATATAATTTCGCCATTGCTCTCTCAGGTTTAAGATGATTCACCATGTTCCGGTTGGTTCAAAACTTTTATGTATGTAATGTCTGTTGCAGGTGAAGTCTCCTTGCTCTTTCACTCAAAGAGAGATTGAATATCTCACGGACACCATCCATAATGGTGGCACTGAAGTAATGAGTCTTGATCCGATGTTTCATTTGCTGGAGGACATGTATTGAGTTTTTATAATCATTGTTCTTCACTCCATATATATTTAACTGCATATGAACTGATGCTGCAGTAATGCTACGGTCACGATTGATGGCAACGACCTTCGATATGATAGATCCAGCACAGTGACATGACTGGCGGTAGAAACCAAAACCAGAGTTACGCTAAAGCAAAGGGAACAAGGAAACATAAAGTAAAAACAAAGTTGTGATTGCCCTCCTTGCCTCTTCTGTGAAAACTTAGAAATACTTTTGCTTTGTGTTTGTTAGTGTCCGTAAAATCCACATCTATATGTAATTATAGTGTTGGGTCCCTCCTAGATGGAGAGAACCAAGTGGGCATGAGACATAATAATAATTCTCATGACCCTTTGCACTGTAGACTCACAATAATAGAGTTTAGAGAGAGAGACAAAAGAGAGAAAGAAGAGAGAAAGAGGAGAAAACTCGTCCGGCTATTTCAAGACTGGTTTTGGAGGATCAAACGGAACTTGATCGAGCTGATATTTTGTGGGAAGCTTCTTAAGTCAGTGGGTTAGATATTCACCGAAGAGATTTAGATTTCAACGGTTGGATCTTCTGTTGTCTGGGTTTTAGTGAAGCTGGTCGTCACAGTTCTTCATCGGGACAGTCTTGGGTGTTTGGTAAATCCGACGGTAAGATCTTCTCTTCTTGAGCTGAAATTTGGTGGAGGTATTTTTGACTTGTTTATCTTGGATTTGTACGGTTGGATTAGTCTCTGGATGCCGGAATCCTTGTGAGCTGAGGTCGTTTGGTTGCTGCCGATTTTGAGACTTTGTGTTGCTCTCTTGTTGTTGTTGTTTGTGTTGGAGATAGCTCTTTGAAGCTAGTGTCTCTGTTCTGTTCTGGTTGTTGAACAGGGAGGACGTGGTTGTACTCACAAACATTTATATAGTGGATTGTTGAGTGGACTACGGTCCCGTGGTTTTTCCTTCTCACATCGAGGAGGTTTTCCACGTAAAAAGTGATTGTCTCATTTACATTTCCGCTTATACTATATTCTGCCATCGTCGAAGTATTTTCTTTACAGGTTCACACAAGGTCAGGAGAACACGACCATTAGTATTTCTGCTGCGCCGTGTGACTTTCCTCAACATATAGGAGGTAGACATTGGCTAAGAGAATGTTTCATTTCAAAGACGTGCATAGGGTAAAAGTATATATTGGCAGATGATGGTTTACAGGAATACATTATATATATATGTATTAGTTGTGCTTTAGCAAATGTTTATGTAAAAATGTTATAGATCGTCTCTTTTTTTAGAAGTATATTTAATTTGACGCAGACTCAGTAATATATGCAATTGTTTTAGGTTATCATCTTTTCCTTCTCAAAAACAATGAGTTGTCAAAGAAATTAACAGAAACAAAAGCCTGTAAGGTCTACTTCTCGCTGAACATGCCAGCCAAATTAGATAAAAAGGAAGAAGAAAAAGCTATGAACATTTGAGAAACAGAAAGAAAATAACCAAATTATGTTTAATGATTTGATTCTTAAACTTCATTCATACATTCAATTATACACACTGAATGTGATAATGGTAAAGGTTTGTGAGTGCAGACTAAACAAAAGCAAAAAGTAGTAAGCAAAGCAACAAAGCATAAAATCAGTAGGAAGAATTATATGGAGGCTATCTAATCCCTCCATAATGTTATTTATTACTATATTTGGATTATACTAATTGTTTAAAACATATGTAAAATTTAAGATGTGGCATCGGTACCACTTTATGTTTTCTTCATAGAAATCTCTCATACATATCGGTACCACAAGAACACCAACACCAAGCGAGAAAAAATAATTTTTTTAAATTAAATCATCACCTAATCATACATAGAATTCCATTTTAGGTCCACAATGGTTAAGCTTATGCTGTGGGACAACTAAGCCGCAGACTTTAGGTCCCTACAAACCAAAAAAATAGGAAATTTCAAGTTCTTATCGTCACAAGCATCATCCCAACACTATCTAAAGGTACTGATCTATATTTAATTTATTATTAATACAAGTACTAAACTGCAGGGACCTAAAATCTGCGACAATTTTACTATTATTTAATTTATTAAATTAATTTTTAATTTATTATTAATTTCAAGTTTACTACGGTAAACTACAACTCGCTTCATCACTGGCTACAAAATTTTACTTTAACTTTTCAATCAAACAAATCAAGCACTTCAAAGGACGAATAACAAGTCAACCAAAAGATGAACTCAAGGCGAACTTAACCTACTCATCGGAATAAAACCATCAAGACAAATCATAGCTATAGAGAAACAAAAAAACTCTCCAAACATCTTTCTATTTTTTAATTCATGTCTTAACAACTTTTTATATTACGTCTTTAAATTAATTCTTCCACCAAAGTTTATCCTCATCAATTAATTCACAAATTGGAAAAACCCGTGATACAACATATAATAAAATCTTAATTAAACTAAACAATGAAATTTGATTTTTTCATAGATTATCATCTAAAATTAAAATATTTATAAGTATTTTTCGCGCATAGCGCGGACAAAGACTCTAGTTCAAATAAAAGTTATGTAGCAAGAAAAAACGCACTTCTAATTAGTCCAATAACACACTTCTAAAAACAAAACAAAAAAATCTTTTTCTTTCTTCGGTTATGCTATAAAACCGCACAGAGGTACGTAACGCTTTGGTTGTGGTGTGGTATGTGCACTAAAGTGCGTTTTTGTTTAAATATTTTATTTATTTTTAAGTGTTTCAAATTTATTCTAATATATTCAATATTTATTATTAATATAATTATTTTCTGATATCC
Source organism: Brassica oleracea var. oleracea (assembly GCF_000695525.1). NCBI lineage: Eukaryota > Viridiplantae > Streptophyta > Magnoliopsida > Brassicales > Brassicaceae > Brassica > Brassica oleracea. The sequence continues at coordinate 40,456,995 of NC_027756.1, forward strand.
AAATTTCTTCAAAAGTAAACTATATTTTTAAGTGTTAGGTAGTTTCTAATTTTATTGTCTGAACTGAATCTAAAACCATGTAAATTCAACTTTTTAAGTGCAAGAGGAAAGTTGACACCTTAAACTACTAGAAAAAGTCATATGTTATTATGTATTATTTGAGATAAAATATTTTAAGCAAAATAATTTATCTAAAATACCAAATTATTTGATCTTTTGCATTAACTATTTAAACATTAAAATAAAAATATTTTTAGAGTTTTTTTTACCAATCAAACATCACACCATTATTTTACAAAAAGATATTATGACGTTATGGTTACTCAACATTTTTTTGTATTGTATTTTTATGTCTTTACTTTTACCACTGAATAAATTTATTTTAGAATATTAACTAAACTTTACTTCATTTTGTCTAGCACAAATATCAAAAGATACAAATATAAATCTTTGGGTATAACATTTGAAAAAAGATTAATAAACACATTTATTAGAATTATATATTAAAATAAATAATTTTATAATAAAAAATTTTAAACAATTAATTTTATATTATTTTTTCTATCAAAACCGCACTACTTTTTTAATCAAAACCGCACTACTTTTTTAATCAAAACCGCACTTATCTTGCAAACCGCACGAACCGTAGTTGGACCGTACCGCATTTAAATTCCGTCCCGCTAATATTACCAATTCCGCGGTCACCATTCGGATCATATATTTTTATTCCATAATTAATAGAAATACTGTAAGTGATTTGACCGCAATAATTGAACCAAGCTACCAGCCGCCTTTTGGCCATGATGACGAGACCTTCAATTTTGTTATACAAATAGAAAATCTTAATTTGGCAATACCGAAGATGGCGGGTCAATCCGACTACCTCTGATGTTGATTATCATCGCTCGTCACAGGCTTACACAGTTGCGAACTTGAGCAACCAAGTTTTTTTTTTTTTTTGTAACTCTTAAAAAAAAAAATGTATTGTTCAATTGTGTTTATATTTGTAGATCAGTTTGGTTTTAAAATTTTGGCTGATAAATATGTTTAGTTTTGTTTGAGCTAAAATTATTAAATTTTAAAATAAAAATATGTTCATTTTGTTGGATTCTTATAGCATATTGTAATAAATGATTGTCGATATCAAAAAACTGTTAAATGAAAAATGACATTTTGTTTAGGCACACAATAATTTCATTATTATTTATGACAATTAATTTTATTTAAAAAAAGAATATCATAAAATATTTTTTTTCATTTACTGATCATATTTAACAACAAGCCCGAATTTCAGTAATTAATTATAAATGTGCTAAATAGGATAATTTGCAAAATACCCTATTTAGGATTTGAAATTTGATAATTGCATTTTCTATTTTAACTTTTGAAAAATACACTTCTTTAATTATGAATTGACCTTTTTACCCAAGATATAATTCGAAATTAATATATAAATTCGAAATTAATAAAATAATATCATTAAAATTAGATAAATATGTGTGTTAAGATAAATATGTTATTTTACCATTTAAATTTTACAATAACAAAGATAAACATGTGAATTATGACTTGTTTTGATTTTATCATGATGTTTATACAGATTTCCCTTTATTTTATTTTCTTCAACTTACATAAACAAGTCATGTTGTTAAAAAAGAAAAACAAGTCACGTTTGTTTCTACAAAATTTTCATCTTCTCTACTGGAGCCAAGTAAGTTCTAGCTAATATGATGTATTCAGATATGTATTTTTTTTTTTGATTTTGAATATGAAAAAGAATTGCACTGATTATTATTCATCGGTTTGTTCTTCTTTTTTTACGTGTCATGAAAATCCAATAAATCTGTTTGAGCCAATGATTTGATTCATGTATCTTACAAATTTTTTAATGTATGTTGTTTATATAGAGATGGAGTACAAGATTCAAAAATGAAGTAATGAAAAAAGAAAGGCAGAAGAAGAACAAACACATACCAACAATTTAAAGTCACATAAAACATATGGTGTTGCTTGCATTGAAGTCTTATCGAAAGATTACTTTCATGTGTATTTGAAAGAGTTGGAAGAAATTCTGAACAGTGGATTCACAAATAATTTTCTATCTCTAATGATTTTCTTTTAAAATAATTTTTTTTAAAATTGTTTAATTGGAATTGATAACTATTAAGATTGGACAATTTGGTAAATTTATATATAGATAAGTGTATTTTTTAAAAAGCTTAAACAAGGGTGTATTTTTCAAATTATATTCTTATTAAAGTGCATTTATCCAAATTTTCCCTAAATTTTTTGTTATAAAATTTTGTTATAATAGAAAAAGACCAGGTTATAAATGGATTTGATATTATTACCATTAATAAAATTCTGAGGACTCCAATATTTTTAGTGGTGTATTTCGTAAATAACAGAGCATAGATGTAAATTCTGAGGACTCCAAAATTATTTTACATTTTTATATTTAATTTTAAATTTATTTGGATGGAGAAATTAATTAAAATACTTTCTGATCAATTATTTTTTATTTTTATTTTTCATTGACAATACAATAAGAAGAACAAGGAAACCAACTAAAAGAATATACAGAGCATAGATGCAAATGATAAAAGAAGAAGATGATGAATTCAGAAAGAGGAACGATTACTGAATAATTAAAAAAAAAAAAAACGATTACTGAATAATTAAAAAAAAATCTTCTTTATTTTGATCTTCAACCTTCCTTGATAAGGTGACACTGAATTGAATCAGTAAACTATCCATCAAAAACTCTTCACAGAGACTTCTATTCCTCTGGATTTGCAAGAGATTCTTCATTTTTGCCACTGATGATAGTGAATTCTAACAAAAATGCATCCCATAAACATACAAAAATTGTTATTTTCAAAAGGAAAAAGAAAATGAGAACTAGAAGAGGAACAAAAGAAAAATATTACCTTTTCATAGTCAGGTTAGGAGACTCTAGTTTTCTTTCAAATCATTCATAAGACGAATAAACATCTAAAAAAAAGACGGTTGATTCTTGTTGATTTTTATAAATCAAATAACCCAGAATTTATTGTTTAAGATGATAAAAAAAGTTAAGAGATAGATAAGAAGAAGGACGGAGGAATGAATGACAGATCGAAAATAATATGCCTTCTTAGTTCTTATGGTGAAACAGTTAAGAAGAACATGGGGGAAAATAAATTAAAGTTAAAAACTAACTAAAGCCATGAAAATAGTAACCACATCTCGTAATTTTAGGTTGTTTTTAAAACACTAAATTTTATTTAAAATAAATATTTTAAGTGATGCAAATTTTGTTAAAAAAATCTAAAAGAATATATAGTAACCTAATTTTTGTTAGTATCAGTTTATTACTGATGTAAATCTTGAATCATTGTAATAAATGATGTTAACCAATAAAATATATGTATCAATTATCTAAATGACGTAACTTTATATAATAATAACATCACTTATTTTAAAATGATACAATTTAATAAAAATTATATCAATTTATTGAACTGATGTTAAATTAGTTAATATTAATATCACTTATACAAACTAATTTTGATATTTGTGTCATTTTTAAATAAGTAATTTAATATAAGATCATTTACATAACTGATACATTTTAAGTGATACAATTCAATCATTTTTTTTGTAGTGGTGGTTAGGCATAGGTGTTCGGGTCTTCGGGTCGGATTCGGGCCGGTTCTTTTCGGGTCTGGGTCTTTTCGGGTCCTAAATATTTAGATCCAATAGGTACTTAGAAATTTTCGGTTCGGGTTTGGGTCGGTTCTTCTCGGGTCCGGGTTGGTTCGGGTCTATAATTAAAATACTCATAAAATACTCGTAATTTTTCGTGTCCATATAGGGTCCGGGTCGGGTTCAGGTATTTAGGATCTGAAAAGGACATGATATACTCAATTCCATCAACTTTAGTTGAATATTTGTCATATATATCTAAAATTTTACAAAACAACTTAAATGAAACTATTAATAATTAAAATAAAATATTTTAAAACTCTAAATTTTACATTTTAAAGCTTTATATTACTTTAAAAATGTTAAAAAATAATAACAAATGTTGTTAACAAAAGATATTTTAAGTAAATCATAAAATAATATATATAAAATATAACACAAAAACATCATAGTTTTAAATATACATGTTTTTAAGTCGGGTACAAATCGGTTCTTATCGGGTCGGGTCAATTCGGATCGGTTCTTTTCGGATCCGGGTCTATTTGGGTCGGTTCTTTTTTGGTTCCGGTTCTTTCGGATAAAAAACATTTAGACCCAAAAAGTACTTGTAAATTTTCGATCCGGTTCCGGGTCGGTTCCGGTTCGGATCTTCGGATCTTCGGATCCAGGTTTTTTTTTTTTTTTTTTTTATGGCCATTCTATTACTCAAGCTTGAGGTGGTCTGGGTAACCAGGCCGTAATAGTACAACCAATGAAAAGTAACTCCCTACGAAAGTTTCTAGCAATCTTAGCTAAAAAATCAGATAGCTGATTGCGCACTCTTGGCACATGGTTGATTTTGAAGTCCGGAAAACAATTCTTCAACGTCTCTATCTTCTCCAGTTCTGTCGCAAAGCTTGGCCACTCCTGGGGGTCATTTAGCATTGCAATCAGCTCCTTGCAGTCTGTTCCAAAGCTCTGGCACGGCGAGTGTTGAAGCGAGTGTTGAAGCATATTCTCCATCGCCCATCGCAGCGCTTCTACCTCCGAATGCAACGCTGATTCACATCGAGTGAAGTTTCGTGTTCCCATAAGTTGTATGCTCTCTCTACTATCCATCCAGACCCATCCACATCCACTAAAGCGTTCAGAAGCTTTCCAGGATCCGTCTAGTAGACAGATATTACCCAAGCTTAAGACTTGGTTTTCCTCATTATTACTGTCCTGTACTTGTGGCCGTATCATCTCATTTGCATTAAACCAGGCTTGGCATTCACTCTCTGCATATCGAACGGGTTCCAAAGGATCTCTGTTTATACCCCTGAAAAGCTTATCATTACGAGCCTTCCAAATATACCATATTATCCAGGGATAAGGATCCCTGTCTCGATCTGGTGCAATGATATTATTTTTCCTCCAGAAAAGATAGTCCATGTTTGTGTAGACGCTTGCCACTGGGAATATACCTGGACTTGTAGGAGTTGCCGATAAAGACCATACTTGCAATGCTGGAGGGCATTCAAATATTGCATGGGTTACAGATTCCTCTATTTCCCCACA
>NC_027756.1:40462559-40467231 GCF_000695525.1 Brassica oleracea var. oleracea
CACATCTTCCTTGGCGCTTGCAACTTCCAAGCAAAGGCCTGGAGTTTAGTGATACTTGGCTCCAATATTTCTTTTTCCTCTTCTTGCTTCAATAGATTTTGAGCAATCCAGTATCCAGATTTGACTGTGTATTGTCCATTCCTCATGTAGTTCCAGCAGAAAGTATCACGGCGATGAGTAGAGCTTATGGCCATACTGCAAATGAGTGGTATATCCTCAGGATGGACATAATTATCTAGTAATCCTGCATCCCATTCCCTTGATTCCAGGTTAATGATGTCACCGACTCTCATATTTAAGTGCATTACAGGCGCTACAGGTCTAGCTGGTCTAGCAGGTGTCGTTGGAATCCACGGATCCTCCCACACCCTGACGTCATAACCAGAATGAATCTTATGTCTGATCCCTAGCAGTAGAAGCTTCCTTGCGGCGGAGATGCTTGTCCACACATATGATGGGCTGCTACTAGAGGTCGCTCTTGATGGCGAGGTCGTCCTATAATATCTCCCCCTTAAGACCCGGGCAACCAGTGAATTAGGGTATTGGACCAGCCTCCATAGTTGCTTCGCTAGTTGTGCTAGATTGAACTCATGAATCAATCGGAATCCTATCCCGCCCTCTTCTTTTGGTAAACAACTTGTCCCATTTCGCCCAGTGTATCCCTCTTTTTGGAGGATTTGAGCTCCACCAAAATTGTGCAATGGCACTAGCGAGGTTTTCACAGATCTCCAATGGGAGCAGAAACGTTGACATAACGTATGTAGGAAGAGCTAGTAAAATGGATTTGATCATTAGTTCCTTTCCTCCTTTTGAAAGCCATCGACCACTCCATCCATTGACTCTGTGCATCAGATTATCTTTTAGAAATGCAAATAGTTTACATTTAGAGCCACTAATATCCTCTGGGATTCCCAAGTACTTTCCCATCCCTCCATCATAGTGTATTCCAAGTGTATCTTTAACCTCTTGTCGGGTGGCTGCATTAATCCTCTTACCAAAGAGTAAGGAAGACTTGTCAAAGTTTATACATTGGCCAGATGCTTTACCATAATTCCTGACTACTTTCATTACTTCTTCACATTCACGGGGCTCCGCCTTACAGAAGAAAAGGCTATCATCAGCAAAGAGAAGGTGGGATACCGAAGGACATGCGCGTGTAACGCGCATCCCTGTTATCTTCCCTTGGTTCTCTGCATGATTGAGAAGGCTAACGAGCGCTTGGGTGCACAGAATAAAAATGAAAGGAGACAAAGGATCTCCTTGACGCAAACCTCTACCTGGGACAATATTCCCTCTTGGATGCCCGTTCATAAGAACTTTATATTTAACCGACGTAATGCACCTCATAATCCAAGTGATCCATGTTTCAGAGAATCTCATCTTTCGCATCACAGCTTCGATAAACAACCATTCCATCCTATCATATGCCTTACTCATATCTGTCTTGATGGCCATCCTCTTATTACGTCCACTCGGTTTGGTTCTTAGGACATGAAACATTCCTTGAGCTATCATGATATTATCTGAAATCTGTCTTCTAGCAACAAAGGCTGACTGAGTTTCTGATATCAATCCTGGCAAGACTTTCTTTAGTCTCTGGTATAAAACCTTAGAGACGATCTTGTAGCTAACATTACACAAACTTATGGGTCTGAACTGAGCCATATTATTAGGCTTAGTTGTTTTTGGGATAAGGCATATGTTTGTATCATTCAGACCATTGGCTATATGTCCATCAAGAAGGAATTTATTCACCATAAGAGTTAAATCCTCCTTGACTATATCCCAAAACTGTTGGTAAAAAAGTGCAGTTCTTTCTAATATAATCCTCTCATCAATATATATATGAGAAATTTAATTTCTTTACTGGGCCTCTACATGCGGACAAAATACCTACTTAACCTATTCAATTAATTTTGTTTTATCGCAGGAACTTCAGATATCGCCTCTTCAATGTCTTCTGGAATAGAAGACTCGAAGATTTGCCGAAAGTAGTTGGTAGCAATGGCTACCAGTCCTTCCTCATCCTCAACTATGTTACCATTTACATCCATAAGCTGCGTGATTTTGTTCCTTGCTCTTCTTTGCTTCGTTAAGGCATGGAAGAATTTTGTGTTTTTATCACCCTCTCTTAGCCAAAACACTCTACTCTTCTGTTTCCAGAACATTTCTTCTGCTTTAAGAGCATCAGTGAGTTCCTTCAGCGCTGCAGCAATTTCCTCAGTCGTCGCACCATCGTCTGCGTATAAGCCCTCAACTTTCTCCTTTAACTCCTCCACTAGCTTCGCCGAGTTAATATTATGTTGCTTCCTCCACTCACTTAAGGCTTTTCGGCAGCTGGAGATATGTTCCATTATAGTCGCATCGGGGGGAAGATCAGGAGATTTCCATCCCTCCAGAATGACTTGCCTTAATTCTTCATTGTCTAGCCATCTTCTGTCGAATTTAAATTTTTTTGATCTCCTCGTTGGCTTTGTGAGTATATCTGCGAGAATCGGCCGATGGTCTGATCCCCATAGTCTCATGTACTTCACATTAGAATGTGCCCTATCCCTCTACAGTTCCAACTGATTGTCCTCATTAATAATGTTTGGATGAGTTTTTGGAACTCATCAAACCATCATGTTTAGTCGCCGGTACCACTGTTGTTGCATGTCTACTTCGTTGCTTATCACCCCCCTCGACGTGTGATCGAGAAGACGTCGAGCGCTTACTTGGAGACCCCCTACGAAGGATCTCAAACTTCCTATTCTTAATGCCCAAAGGGGCATTACGTTTGCTTCCATGTTTCTTGGCCCTCGTGGCCCTCATGTCTTCTCTAGCTCCCTTGGCCGCGGTATCATCATGAAAATTATTGCCTTCCATTTCCATGAGCTCGACACCTAAGAGGTCATCTCTTTCTGTTTCCTCTTCCATGCTGTCATTCGATTGTTCCACCAATTCCATATCACTTAATGCCCCAATGATCTGATCATCAGAAGTAGTAGGATCCTGTCCACCTGATGGAGAGAAAGCTAAAGCCCTAGTTTCACCTTTATTCCTGACAGTCACATTGTCCTCCATAGGACGGTCCAGTCGCGAGGGTGTAACAATAGCACTTGCTATCTTCTTTGTACCTTGAGGCCCACTACTTTCCTTGTTCTCGGGATTGTGTATTACAAGAGCCAATCCCCGAGACGATTGTCCATAAGAAACATTCGCCCGAGCAGCTTCATCATCCTTGCCCTTATCAGTCCAACCTTTATCCTTGTCCGTTGGCCTGGGTTTTGCTCTCCATCTTGTGGCCTGTGGACGGTCATAAGGACCCAAACCACTCCGAGACCCTCCATAGCGAGAGCCTCTCGAGAGCTCATCTCGGATGATTCGGTCTGCATGACCACTCCTTCCATTGTTTCCGTGCCAACGATTATCAGTACGTGATTGCAGCCCACGTGACTCGCGTTGATTACCACTATCATCCGCATTATTTCCGTTATTATGGTAACGATCATTATACCTCGGTGTCTGATTGTTAGAGTTGTGAGCAAGAGACCGATCCCTCTCCATCGAATTATGCGAAGAGTGATGACTTGTTGCCTGTGCATGACGGCCCAGATGGTGACGAGCCATCTGTTCCTGGGGCGCCTGCACTCGCGAGAAGACATCACGCCGTTCCATAGGCTGAATCCGTGATCTAACATCAGTAGTTGGGCAGTATTCCTTCTCATGAGAAAGCATACCGCAAGTTGTACAGTGTTTAAACAACTTATCATATTTGATCTCGAGAGTCACTTCGTCTCCTTTGTATTCCAGATTCCTTGAGAACTTCAGAGGCTTGCGAGAGGCAATATCAATGAGCATACGACCCTCAGCTAGCTCCAACGTATCAACGTGCCCAAATCGTCCTCCAATGTTTCGAAGATTGCCATCAGTCCATAGATGTAATGGCAAGCCAACGAGCTGAACCCAAAAAGGCACAATCCATGGGTAATCATCATGTACTATCGGTTGCCAGCGAACCAATACAAACATACAGAAGTTAAAATGGAAAGGACCTTGTCTAAGGACAAAGTTCAGGTCTTCCTCATTCATAAAGTTGAACAAGAACTTTCTATTTCCAATATCATTTGCTGTAATTCGCTCAGACAGTCCCCATTTGGACGGCATCTTTTGTAGCAGCTTCTCCACATTCTGTTTCTTTGGATTAAGGATCTTTCCTATTAGAGTCATGTGAAACTCCTTGATGACGAAAGATCTCTCGCGATCCACAAGCTTGATCGGTTCATCGTCGTCCTCATAAAGGATTCCCTTCCCTTTCATATCCGTGTAGTAAGCCGATCGATTATGGGTTAACGATCCCATCCAATGAGATGAGATCAGAGAAGACTGAGCAAAGGTTCAAACCGTCGAGGATAGGTACACACACCGATGAGTGTATGGTGATAACCTGATCGAGCCGTATAAGGTAGCTCTAAAACACCGAGGAGTGTATGATATTGATCCAACCAAGATCGTCGGTAAGATCCACAGAAACCAAAAACAGAGACGATCGCCGTTAGTATGTGAAGATTCGTGAGGAACAAGCCACCCAAACTACGTCGCCGGTTCTGCAGGAGGGAGCGAGAGACAAGGAGTGTGCGGTACCAATCCAGAGCTAAGAAGAAAAGCAGAACTTGTCGCTACGGTTTCATGC
>NC_027756.1:40467331-40492669 GCF_000695525.1 Brassica oleracea var. oleracea
GCCTGATATACAGCCGTCGCAGATCAGGGTGAGTCGGAACGACAGTGTGATCATACGGATCTCAAAATCGCCATCACAGTCGCCAATAAAGAGCGGCTAGGGTTTCCTTTCTGGTACAATGAGTCTACCCTTCGGATCCAGGTTAAAATGCTCAGGCCTAGTGGTGGTATATTTCGTAAATAACATGTCATCTAAAAGTTAATTTTATATGATTTTTTTTAATTAAAAATCTGTGAAACTTAACCTAACATCGTATATAAATTATGAGAAATATTATAAATGATATTAATCGTAAATAACATGTCATCCAACTTCACCGCCAGGCTTCAAATGTCTAGTTATTAATTGTTTTTATTAACGCTGATAATTATGTTATTACAAATTATGAGAAATATTATAAATGATTCTACAGCCGATAATTTTACATGCTTTACGAGGATTCACGCTTAACTGCATTACCTGAGCGGTCCTATGCGATTCACGCTGCAGACTTCTTGTAAGCATTTTCTCCATTAATTCACATAATTCTGCATTCTCTATGGATCGAAACTTAAACCTCCTGATATAAAAACATTAATGAACCTTTAATCAAACCAATGGACCAATGAGACTTACAAATAATTATTAATTGGTTTAAATAATATTTTTGGGGTTTATATATAATATGTTCCAATAAGTTCAAATCAAAGTAGAGTAGAAAAAGGTAACCTTCTCCTTCGAACAACCCTAACCCTAACGCGGCGTCCCCGACGGTTGGAGCCCTTTCCCGGCGCCAGAGGTTTCTCTACTCCCTCTCCTTGTTTTCTTTTGCTCTCCTCAAACTCTTCTAAGATCCGATTGAAGCTCCTAGTTCTGCTCTGACCGCGTGGAGTGTGGCTAGACATGTTGACGGCAGATCTTTCGAACGGTAGGGAGTCGTGGGAGGAGATAGTTTCTTGGAAGAGTCGGCGTATAGGGTTTTGTTGGATGAGTCTGATGCTCGTCTTACCTTTGAGAGTTAACTCCCAACATCTATGTGGCGGCGCGTGGCACCTTTATTTTTCCATGTTCTTGCAGATCTGGAAGTTGGACTGAAGGGTTGGCTTGTTGCTCATATTCGTAAGAAGAGAGGCATGAGTTGTGGTGTGTGGAGCAGGTCCGAGCTATGGTGGTGCTTCTTTCATCCTCTAGCCTAAGTAGACTTTGAAGATTAATACTTTCAGAGGAGTGTCCCGTGACAAAACGGTGAACGTGTGTTGACTCGATGGGCTCTAGAGGCGCTTGTTTCCTTGCTTTTGGCAACCAGGAAGGATCATTTATGGTTCGTCAGGAGGCTAGAAGGAAGAAGCTCTAGTCAGACAAACGGAGTTTCAACAGCGGCAAGATTGCTTCATGCAGAAGAGGTTGTTTCTCTGGTTCTCAGAGATAGGGCGTGAAGTGACTCAAGGCTTTCGCTTGGTCAACGGAAGTGCTTGTGGTCTTAGTAGTTTTCGCGTTTTGAGGCAGATCATTCGCAGTTGGATGATAGTCAGACTCGGTAGATTTGCCTCGTCTTCGGTGTGGCGGGATACAAGCTCGAACGTGGCTGGTGCCAAAATCTCAACCCGCCTTTTGGTGGTTGGCCGATCAAGTGGAGTCTGGAAGCATTGGTTACAGATTGTCGCTATGAAGATTGCCATTCACCCGCAAGATGCAATGCATGTTTTTTCCTTCACTCTCGGATTATCTGGACTGAGAATAAGCACCATTGTGGTGGTGATGCAGTTGTCAAGTATTTTCACTCCTATCTTTTGGTATCAATTGCTATGAGCTGTAATTGGAATTCTTTTGTTATGATAAACCGAAAGTGAAGAAAAAACTTTGTATCTTGTTTATTAGTGGTAGAATTTAGAGGTATAAGGGATGAATCGCTTCGTGTCGTGGAGCTGTTTCATCCCATTGTGGTTGAAAAAGCAATGATGTACGTCAGATTACGCTTGATCCAAATGAGTGTTTCAGGGTGTTGCTAGACTGCATTATTGTTTATGTGGTAGAATCTCTTTTGAGGTCTAAAATCTTTGTACCAATGCATTAGTGAAATGAAATTGTAATTGTTGAGCCAAAAAAAAAGTAAAGCAGAAAAGTTATTATTTCGAAAGGATATATCAGAGATTTGATGGAACTAGAATAATATATAAAAGTCATGAATCAGTTCATTCATAATCACTTAATTTGTGAGAAATTGGTTAAAAATAAAATACACTAAGTTTGATAATATATTTCAAAAAATACATTCAACAGAAAATATTCTAACATTTCGGTTTAAGATTTAGTAATTATTTATATAAGGTTTAATATTTAGAGGGTGAGATTAGGTTTATAAATTTATATATATAATTCTTAAACATTTATAAATAATTTATGAAAGTTAATTTTGTTTTTTTCATAATAAACTTAAAGTATTTATGAAAATAGTTATCATTTAAAAGTTAATTTGAAAAGTAATAGTACCAAATTTGAAGTTTAATCTTTTTCAAAAAAAAAGAATTGAAGTTAAATCAGTTAATTTTGAGCTAGAAAAAAAAAACTAAAAAACTAAAAAATTGTTAATATGTGCAACCTATTAACGTTAAACCCCGATAAGACCCTTGTGTCGAACTAAATTTAATAATCTGTTTTCAATTATTGTAGAACTAAATCAACTTTGACCATCGCCACTGACATAAGATCGGATTTCACATTTGTTAGTTTACACGGATTCAAAGGCAACGAGTTTGAATGGATTAAAATTCATCATACAAAGGTGAAAATACCTTTGTGAACACAAATTAAGGTTTGAATGAATCCACACAAGGATAAATACTTGCACGATTTTAGAGGCTTCGCTAGTTGACTTACTAGGCATGTTTAGCATTTGGCATGTTTAGAGCCGAATCAGGTTGCTTGCGCGTGACTAAGTTTCTGAGCATAGTTGAGTTGGTCATGAGAAGGCATTTGACATTATGGGTTCCTTGAGTCATATAGTCAAATGGGACCGGGTCAGATTTTTATTGTTCTTATATAATTTCGAATGATACACAATATTTTTTTCTATATATCATTCTAAAATAAAGTGAAATATAAAATAATGGTGTTTTTTAATTCTATATTTGGAGTAAAAAATAGCACTACGCTATATTTCACTCTATTATAAAGTAATTCTATTATATAGTGAACCACTAGAGCAAATCTCACTCTATACTAGAATTACTCTATTTTAAAGTGAAATATATAAAAAAAATTAGTGTGTATCATTGGAGATGCCCTTAGCTCGTTGGTTCGGAACTTCTCATTGGTTGTGAATAGTTTTTCTCATAAAGACTACTTTTAAAAAATAAATCTGGAACAATTCTTAGTGTATGTTTTTTTTTGTCAACTATCCATCTAACTAAACTAAGTTGTGATCAGATGGACCGATTCTCCGAAGATCACTTCCGTTTATCCGTGTCTGATCTATATGGAAAAAAAAATTCTTTGTTCCTTGCACCTCCGTATGTGCGTGTCAAATCTTAGTGTGTTCTTCTAAAGTTAGAATTTGGTACACAATCAGCCATTCACTTTTTCTATGAAATCTTTGATCTAATAACCTCATCAGCTGCACATTATATCACCAGCGAGACAAGAGTATGACTTTAAAATATAGTTAAAATGTTATAAATTTAGTAGTTGCAATTGCTATTATAAAAAAATTGGCAAGTTAATTTACCATAATTTATTTGACAAATTATTTATGTAAAGTTTATTTGTTTTAATCGGTCAACTCTACAAAAACATAAGCGCACAGACTAAGAGAAGTGAGTGGAATTGAATTTTTTTATTATTATAATTATTAAACTCTATCATTATTGGTTTAAGTATATTCTAAAACTTAATGAAAATGTACTGTTATTAATTTATAGATTCTAGTGTACTCCATCCGTTTCAAAAAGATTCATTTAGACAAACAAAATTTGTTTCAAAAAGATATATGTTTTACATTTTCAATGCATAAATTAATTGTAAATTGTAAACTTCAAAAAAACATAATAGTGTTTATAAAAAAATTATTGGTTAAAAGTTGTGGGGAATAGTTGATAACGAAAAATAATGTATTGGTAACTAAAATTTGATATGTTTTTTTAATAAATATGAAAAACTTAAAACATACATCTTTCTGAAACGGAGGAGGGTGTTTATTAATTGTTAAATTTCATTCGAAATCTATTAGCATCATTCAAAAGGTCCGAAAGCTCTAATCTAATACCATTGCAATTTTTTTAATAAAGTTACCATTGCAAATGTATTGTAAAATAAATTAAATAATTTTTTGGGCTTATCTGTGAACTAGCCATGTTTTGAATACAAATTAGGTGAATGTCATTGATTTTGACATAATATAATTTCTGACATTTATGCCATAAAACGTCTGGTTATGTCATTTTTCTTTGTAGGTATCAGGTAATTGTGTTGGAGTGAATAACGTGGCCAATAAAATATAAGGTCAAGAGCACTTTAAAACTATTCCAAATAAAAGAAAGAGGAACCATCCACGTATACTTTTGTTGACCACAAACATATGCATGAGTGTTTTATTCCATATCAACGAAGTAGTATAAGATTATAACTCCACCTACAACTCATTAATACTAAACATATCCAAATCCCAATCTTACCATGTCCCTTAAGCCCTAAATTCTAATCAGTTTACCATAAATCTAAATATAAACCATAAACTCAAATATAAAGCAAACATCCGTATAGAATGGAACAAAGAAAATAACATAACACATATTAGTGAATTTATGGAATGTCTATGATTGCAAAGAAAAAGTTAATGTTGACCCAAACCATACTCTCTCACCTTATAAATACTAAACTCTAGACTCTAATCACTAAACTCTTACCTAAATATAAACCTTAAACCCAAATATAAACCCTAAACCCAAATAGAATGGAACAAAATACATAGTATAGTACATATTGGTGAACAAAATACCACTTTCTTTGTTAATCATCAAATGGAACGATACACGATAGGGGCACTATTAAACCTCAACCATACCTTCCAAATACTAAACCCTAAATCTTAATCACTAAACCCTAAACCCAAATAGAATGGAACAAAATACATAGTATAGTACATATTGGTGAACAAAATAAAACTTTATTTATTAATAAGTATAGTAACATACTATTTCACATTACATAACATGAATAAAACATTCATAATACATATTGTTTTACATTTCTATTTCATACGCATAAAATAGTATAGAATACAATGTTACAAAAAAAGTTCATCTTCTCCGATCGATTGAAGAACAATCACAGCAAAAAAGATATATGTAACTGACGACATCCATGGGAATAGTACATGTAACCGCCTCGTAAACCGAAGAGATTAAGGCGATTGAAGAAAGAGTTGACGAACCTTGCGGCGGTGCCGTTTACGTTGTCGGCGACTCCATAGATTTCAGATGCGCAAAGCTTTCCGTCAGTAGCCAAGCGAGCCGTTGCAGATGGGCATCTCCTAGGCAAATCTACTCCAGAAATGGTTTTGGTGGTTAATGTGGATAAAAAATGGAGAAGAAACAACTCAGTATGTGATTCTCCAAAGGCCACGATGTATGTGTGTTAGGTAAGTATTATTACTTTAGTTTTTTTTTGTTTACAGGTTTTACCGGTTGTGTAAAAAGGCATAGTAATATTATTATATATAAGATGCATGGTGTATTCGTGTATTAGGTAAAATAGCTACTCTGCTAATTATCCTTTTTCGTTGCTATAGGCTCTAATTTCCTTAATTTTTTTGCTTATAGCTAAACAAAGTTTTGTGTTAGAGATAGATTTTATATTTTTCTATAGTAATAACTCACATGATATAAAGTCTTCTTCTTCTTAAGTATCAAGTTTGACAGGTAACTTTGTCAAACAAAAAAAGTTTCACAGGTCACCAAAACCGATCAATTATTTTTGGTTTTAAGCTATGGAGTCAATTTTATCTCTTTACAAAAAATCACTTTTTCAACGATATTGAAACAACACAGCATCCCACTATCATACCACCACTAATGCATCAGATCCCGTCACAACTCCATAGTTAAACATGCTTGAGTAAAAGTAGTACTAGGATAGATGATCCCAAAAAAACTCTTTGTTGCACCCTTTTTATTTAAAAAATCAAGAAAAAAAAACATAGCATCCCACTCTCGACTCATTTCAAAGTTTCTTCGGGCCAACAGTAAATGTTGTAAGGAAAGATTTTAATAATCCACAAAATTATTTCTTATACATTTATGTTATGACCCCGTAAATAAAAATCACTAAATTATGTCTTATACATCACTAAATTATGTCTTATGCATTTATGTTATGGATGACAGAAAAAAAACATTTATGTTATGATCCCGTAAATAAAAATCACTAGAATTTTTTTTATAACATTTATGTTATGACCAAAAATAACTTAATTGTTTTTATATTACTTTTTGTTGACGAGGTATGCAGTGGCGGGCGCCAGCCGATTGCATATCGCAGACTTTACGATATATACACTTCACTAAACAATATTTCTTCGTTTATTTTGTCAACTCGTTGTATAAAATAACTTAATTTCGAAGTAAATGAACATTCGTCGTCACCCAACAATAATAATAATTATTATATTATAAATTTAACGAGCAGCCGTGTTTGAGAAGTCGTTACGGGAGGAGGGTGGGTAGCTTTGTAATTAATAGCAGCCTGGAAGAAACTAGTGCTAGTGTCAGTGGCGGATCTACTTGATCCAACATGGGGCAGCTGCCACCAGTCAGATTTTCAAAAAATAGTGTAAACTATAAAGACACTAGATTGATGCCCCCAGTCATAATTCTTTTTTTGCCCACACGACCAAATTATTTATAGAAAATGGACTTTGAGTCCAAAATTAATAGCCCACTACTCTAGTCATTTTTTAATTCCTATATTACGTTAAACTATGTAATGATAGCAAAACAAATTTTGGTAATCTAATGATAGCAATTTATTTAGTCCTCCGATCTTTTCTTTATAAAAAAGGATAATCCTCCAATCTTTTTTCTTTGAAAAAGATAGTCCTCCAATCTTCACATGCTACATTACCAAAACCAGGTTCATTGTGGTTTATGTTTTGTCCATTCTTTCAATTTTCTTAGTTGACTGCTTTTTACTTTTAATCTTTCTCTTATGTTCATACACTAGACGTTTTTTTCTTCTGGAAAAGCACTATAGACATATTTATTGAGATAACATTTAATATTTTAAGTTTATCTAGCTAGCATCTATATGAATTACTATTATAATATACTAATAATGTTTTTATTGGATACTATATTTAGTTATTTTTAAAGTTTATGCTGCCTAAATATTTAATTAAACATATTATATATAGCTTTTATAATATAATCATCAAAAGCTATTAACAAAGATAACAATGCAACCAAAAAAAAAATGCAACCATGTTTAAACTAATAATAATACATGGTATTTGAAATATATATTAATAAAAAAAATAAAATTTAATATAAATATATATAAATCAAATAATTATTGGTAAAAAAAAATTATTATGTATATTAATAAAAAAAATTATAACAAAAAGAAAATGTGGCCACTTCTACTCGATTGATATTTTGATGGGTTCAACTATGGGAAAATAGCTTTGTCCCCAATTAAAATATTTCTAGATAGTGTTAATCCAATGCAAGTGGATCAGTGATCACACCATTTGTTCTTATCCGTTTTAATTATTTGTTTGTAATTACATGAATATCAATGTGTTTGGGTTGTATTTCTCTATATGTCGGCATTGACTACCAGAAATTCTAACGATAGACGACATACCGTAGTCTGCTGGTCTCATTGTTAACTGTACTTGTACTTGAACTTGTTATGCGGCTTGATATTTGTTTGGCTTGAGATATTCCTAAAACAAATATAACCTTTTTCAGGGCATTTTTATTAGTTTTAAATTTTTAAGAATTATGAGTTATATATACAAAATTCTAAATTTTATGGTTTAATTAATATTTGTGATAATTTTTCGGAAAAAAATTGTATACGAATCAAAACAAAAAGAATTCATTACAAGACACAAAATTAATCTAGAATCTTGAAATCATCTAAAAATACTTTAAATACTCACCCTATAATCTTTTGGGTTAGTGAGAACAACAATCAAGTTCACCGCATCTTTGCATCGAAATATCAAAGCTAACATCTCTATGTTGGAAATTTCGGGGAGGGTTCACCTGTCCACCACCCTTTTTCTGTGACTTATTCTTAGATACACCCTTTTTCTGTGACTTATTCTTAGATTACTTTGTATGGTAAATTTCTACATTCACGGACAAATAGAATTGTGTTATTTTATATTTGATATTTTTTAAAAAAAGAAACAAAATATTATCAAGTTATACTATATTTTTAAAATAAAAATGTAAGAAAAAAAGTGAAAAATAATAGTAGTTACAAAAAAAATATAACGTTATCAGCAAAACACTAAATCATAAACCGTAAATCCTAATCCCTAAACCATAAATCCTAAACTCTAAACATTTGGATAAATCTTAAACTCTAAATAAAAAACACTAAACACTAAAACACTCAAAAATTTAGGATTTAATGTTTTGCTAAGAGTATGTTTAATGGAGGGGTTCTTAGTTTTTTTAGTTAAAAATTAAGAGACGAGTTCTTATATTCCGTTAAGAACCCTACCCTAAAAACCTCCAATTAAACATGCTCTAATGACGTTAAAAAAAAATTTAATTTTTTTTGTAACTACAGTACTACTATAATATTTTGTTTTATTTTTTAAAAGATATCGAATATAAAATAACGAAATTGTAGATAAATCGAGATCGGTGAACCAAGACTCACTCTTTTTCCAATGAATCGTCGCATTAGAAACCACAGATTACACAAAGAACCTGTCAAAGTCAAAGAAAAGTCGTATAAAACAGGGTATCACTACAATAAAATAAGACAAAAAAAGAAAAGAAATAATGAGTCAACGTTCAAACATGCACTCTTATTTATATCTATTTCGTCGTAAAACCAACCCATATATATACACAGACATAGATTATCAACCTTTATCACTTACCTTTGTTAGCTTCGACTCCAAAAAAATTAAAAACAACATTTTGTTAGCTAAACCAAAAAATAGAAATAATCACATGGATTACATTTTGCTCTTATTGCCACTCGTATTGTTTCTACTAGCTTACAGATTCTTATTCTCATCTAAGAGTTTCAATCTTCCACCAGGACCAACTCCCTTTCCCATCGTCGGCAACCTCCACCTCGTGAAACCACCGGTGCACCGTCTCTTCCGTCGTTTCGCGGACAAGTACGGTGACATCTTCTCCCTTCGTTACGGCTCTCGCCAAGTCGTCGTGATCTCTTCCTTGCCCCTCGTCAGAGAATGCTTTACTGGTCAGAACGACGTTATTTTAACGAATCGACCGCATTTTCTGACCGCAAAGTACGTTGCTTACGACTACACCACGGTCGGAACCGCCGCTTATGGCGACCACTGGCGTAACCTCCGCCGTATTTGCTCTCTTGAGATCCTTTCCTCTAACCGTCTTACTGGCTTCCTCTCCGTTCGTAAAGATGAGATCCGACGGTTGCTCACGAAACTCTCACGTGAGCATAATGGCCGTGTCGTTGAGCTTGAGCCTCTTCTTGCAGATTTGACGTTTAATAATATTGTCCGTATGGTCACTGGGAGACGTTACTACGGAGACCAGGTTCGTTTCATTTAAATAATTATATAATAATGATTGATACGTTTGAATTCACTAATCTTTTACTATTCTAATGTTCTTGTACAAAATATTAAATATTAATACCTAACATGGACATGGACATGTTCTGTATTGTGTTTACTACTTCTCATGCATGAAAAATGAAAAGTCATTCGATGTGGAATATTTTGGCTAATTAAAAATGAATTATTTGTTAAAGGTTCACAACAAGGAAGAAGCGAACCTATTCAAGAAGTTAGTGACGCAGATCAACGACAACAGTGGTGCGAGCCATCCAGGAGATTATTTACCAATTCTCAAAGTTTTCGGACACGGATACGAGAAGAAAGTGAAAGCACTCGGCGAAGCCATGGACACTTTCTTGCAGCGTCTGCTCGACGATTGCCGAAGAGATGGAGAGAGCAACACAATGCTTAGTCATTTGTTGTCTTTACAAGTAGACCAACCCAAGTATTACAGTGACGTAATCATCAAAGGCCTCATGCTCGTAAGTTCTCTCGTCCGTATGTAACCTACAAAATCATACTATATATTATAACTCTTTGTGTTTCTTAGTTTGCAGAATGCGTTTACAAGTTCGAATAAATATTTTTTCGCATCTAACATTAATATATATTTCATCCGTTTCACGGAGATAAATTTTCTCCAAAAAATTGTTTGAAAAATAATATTTTGCGTTTTCCGATGAATCTTTTATTAGCTAATAATGATAAACTATAAACTTCTAATAAGTTAATTCTACTATTTGAATTTTTACTAGTTTAGAATTACTGGAAACAAAAAAGTATATAAAATAATATATTTATAATCAAAATTTAATTATTTATTATTAATGTGTGAAAACTCTCAGAATATTTTTTTTGAAACATAGAATGAGTATGTTTTTATTACAATTTGATTATAAATGCATACATAAAAAACTGAAAAAACATAGATGGTTTATGTTTTACTATCTGATTTATGTTTACATAATATTATATAGACTAACGTTTTAAATGTTATGTAGAGTATGATGCTTGCGGGGACGGATACTGCAGCCGTGACACTAGAATGGGCGATGGCGAGTTTGTTGAAAAATCCTGAAGTGTTGAAGAAGGCGAAAGCCGAGATAGATGATAAGATTGGACATGAACGTTTGGTCGACGAACCGGACATTTTGAATCTCCCTTATCTCCAAAACATAGTTTCCGAGACCTTCCGGTTGTGTCCAGCAGCACCACTCCTTGTCCCACGTTCTCCTTCTGAAGACCTCAAGATTGGCGGATACGACATACCGCGTGGCACCATCGTACTAGTGAATTCTTGGGCCATCCATAGAGATCCAAGGCTTTGGGATGAGCCTGAGAGGTTCATGCCAGAGCGGTTTGAGGACAAAGAAGCTGCCAATAGTAATAAGCTTATGATGTTTGGGAACGGACGAAGGACGTGTCCCGGTGCGGCTTTGGGTCAGAGGATGGTGTCGTTGGCTTTAGGATCGTTGATTCAATGCTTTGACTGGGAAAAAGTCAAGGGTGAGGAAATTGATATGACCGAAAATCCTGGAATGGCTATGCGTAAGCTCGTGCCGTTACGAGCCGTTTGCCATCAGCGTCCCATTATGACTAATCTTCTGGCTTAAAATTACTCGGTTCACCCTTTCATGATTACTGGTTCGTGTTTTTCGGATTTCTTTTATAATTTGTTTGATTTTTTGGGTGTGACTATTATAAAGATAATGTAAGATTCGATGAAGAATGTTGCAATGTTGTGAATAAGATTCGATCACGAAAGAAGTAAAGAGTTTGCTGATACAAGTAAAATAAAGAGTTTCCGGTAGCAGTCTTATTACTATGTTCTAAAAGGCATGAAAGAGAAACATGTAAGAAAGTCTTCTCTATAAAATCTGTCGGTAGATGCATCAAAAAAACATTCTAATATAAGGTAGTGTATATAAACATATTTTGAAAATATTTTGAAATAACAAATCATATCAGAAAAATGTATTAATCTATTATCATAAATGCTAAAATATATCATATTATAATTTTTTGTGCCAATTAAATATTGTAAGTTTCATTTCTAATTTGAAAATTTATATGATTTTAAAATTTTATTGCTACTTTTAATTAAACTATCTAGTAAGACTATGTATAATGGTTTACAAATTCAAATCTAATTTTCTACATTTTAACTTAGATATGTTCTCTTTTTTCAACATAATTTTCAACACGTAATTTACTTTTATATATCTTAGACTATCTACAATGGTGGCTAATTCAACATCCTACTTTTTTTAAATATTATACATCATCTTCTATTTTAATTTTCATTTCATTTTTAACATCTACAATAAGTTTGTTTAATATTCAAAACCCTACCCCATTATTTTAAATTCATATTTTTTTTATCTATTATCATTTAATAACTAGTCAAATTTTTTAGTGTTAAAATGATTAGTATCTTTTATCATTAAAAAGTTAATTAGTTAAATTTTGATGGTAAAAAGGATTATTATTGTGATCTATTTAACCAAAAAATAGGTTAATCACAAAATATTGATTGAAGGCTAATACAAAAATTATAGTGAAATTGAAGTTTTTTTATATATCCAAATAAGGTGAGAATAGTCTATATTTATAGATCATAACAAATCATGAAATTTTATATAATTGTTTTTTAAAAAATCGGTTTACTACAAAATAAATGAGTTCCAATAATTAGAGGAGAAAAGAATCTCAAATATTTTTTGACAACCAATGAAAATATAACACCTTTCAAATTGACAAATGTGTTTCATTCTTTCAATTTTCTAGCATGTGTATTTCACTCTTTCAATTTCCTTTCCATTCACATTTCACTATGTATCATTATGTCCATATTTTTGTTGCATTCAACTAGTTAAATAAATTAAATGTAATCCACATACACATTTTTATAATTCAATAGTCCCACTGTATGAATTAAACAGTTGAATTTTGGATATAATTACCTCATTGCTGGTAGTCTTACAATGATTTTGTTTAATAAAATTCAACACTTTATTCCACTATTTTTATTTTCTATTTCACTTTTATATATTTGTGTATCTACATATTAACAACAGTAATAAATTAAACTAAGATAAATAACTTTTTTTTAAAAAAAATCTTATTTTATATTGTTTTTGTTGTGAAAAATCAAATTAGTTTATTAAAAACTAGTAGAATTATATATTAAATGTGTTTTTATTATGTATCCAAATAAAATGAAACAAATTTTTCTTTGTAAAGTATGGAAAATGATAAATTTTGATATAAAATAAAAATAAATTGGCCTACTTATAAAAAAACTAATCACAAACAATCAAGATTAAAAAGTATCAATATATCATATCTCTTTCTCATTGAAACATTCAAATGGTACTTGTTCATTTTTTTTTAAACAAGTTGAAAACATTTAACTCATTTGAATCTACATACTATTTTTGCTTTTGTCAACAAGTTCATTATAGAAATTCAACAGTTGAATTAAATAATTTAACATATCTATTGCACATGGTCTAAATGGTTACTTTCCACTTTTCATATTGTCTCAGTTGGTTACTTTTCACTTTTCATATTGTCTCAGTTTCTTCTATTTCTATTAACACTTGTACATGAATATTTTTATACCTTGTAAAATTATCAGAATATCAATAAATTATGTTGACCACAAAACAAACAAAAGGGGCTTATTGAATGAAAGATTTCATAAAATTTTAGTTTTTCTCCAAATCCTCCCGAATCATCTCCTCTATTAATTACCCCTGTCCCTTAAAGTCCAATCTCTCGAGGACCTTCCTAAATTTTTTTTTTATGAATTATTTGTAATTCGAAAAGCTGGCTGATTACATTTTTACCCTTCATTACTAACTCTAAATATTAAAAACCAGATTCATTTTTATTTACTCTCTCATTTTTTTTCTTTTCTTTCTCTCTCTCCCGAAGGTTTCTCTCTCTCCCGACGGTTTCTCTCTTCCTCTCTGCAACTTCTCTTTTTCTTGTTTCTTCTTCTTTTTTCTTCAACATCAAATCCGATAGCGAAGAGTGTTCTCTGTGGAATCTGAAAACCTGAAGAAGGGGACAAAAATGGAAACAGATCCGCGGTGCCTCACGATTTAGGGTTTTCATTGTCCTCATGTTTTCGATTTAGGGTTGTAAATTAAGATTATGGGTTTTGTATGATTAGGGTTCTTATTGTTCTCTATAGATCTGAGTTTTGTTTTATGATTTTGGAATTTTATTGTTCTTGTTCCCCCTTTGCAAAGTATGTTTCGTGTTTTTTATTTATTTTCTTCAGATCTGGATCTAGTATAACTCGGTATTACTAACTCAGACGAATTTGGTTTAACTAACTTAGTAGTACTTAGTATTATGCAGTATAACCAGTAGAACTTAGTCGAACTCGGTATAACTAACTTAGTAGTAGTACTAGTAGTACTCAGTACAATCGGTATAACTCGGTATAACTACACTCGGTAGTACTCAGTATAACTAATTATAATCTGGTATAACTACACTTAGTAGTACTAAGTATAACTCAGTATAACTCGGTATAACTACATTCAGTAGTACTCACTATAACTCAAGTTTAACTTAACATCAATATTACCCAGTAGAACGAAGTATAACCCAGTACAACTAAGTAAAACTATACAGTATAATAATGTAGTAAAATTTTGAAAATTTGAAAATTTAAAAATTTAAAAATTTGAAAATTTAAAAATTTGAAAATTTAAAAATTTGAAAATTTAAAAATTTGAAAATTTGAATTTCGAATTTTTTATGATTTAAATTAATAATTTCAAAAATGCAAAATGGCAAAATCGGTAAATCATGTTTCATTAAAGCAATAGGGGTATAAGAGATTTGAGAGGCCATAGGAGATTAGTTCTACCACAAGTGGGGGAAATAGAGAAGTTGGCTCAATCCTCCCACCTTATTGAATATGCATGGCATTCATAAAAATTCTTATGAATCCATGGTTATTGGATATAGCATTTATATAAATCCCATCAAATCTCCCTTTAATATTGAAAAATATGGATTTCATCAAAGATATATATCAAGAATTATTTGAATTATTAGAAAAAAATATTTACACTTCAAATTCAATAAAATTAAATAGCATGTAAAGAAATGGAGTTTCAAGAAAAAGCACGTTTATTTTATATCCTCTCTTTATGCTTTCAAATTAAAAATAAAATGATCAAATCAGTTGAAAACCAGAGAAATGGGTTCGATGATCTGATGTGTTCGTAAAGTGTGCGAGATGAAGGGGTGAGTGCCTTTCAAAACCAGAAAACCTTTCTTCTCCGGAACTTCTCTTTCACATCAGATCAACAACATTGAATGGAAGTTCCTCGACACACCATTTCTCCCTCGAACTTTCCACTTCTTCACATATGGACATTGATACTGAACTGTTGTTGAGTTTTGTACCCTTTACTCTTATTTACATTTCTTATTTTTGTATGCGTATGGACGTGTGTATGCAGTGAGTAAACAATTGCAATGACAAATGTAATTACTGAAACTTCTTCTGCCTTATGGCATCAATTGTGAGACATGCATAGTGTTCTTTGTGTTTTTAGTACTTTAATTTACTTGAAGACCTTTGTTGTCACAGCCACGATGAGTTTTTTTTTTGCTCGCTTAATCAAAGTTATGTGGAAATCAGTCACTTTTAGAAAATTACAATATTGTTATGCATCACCAAGCTTGGTACGAAGAAAAGTTTGTGTTGTCTATTGTCATAAATTATTATCTCTTTGTTTTGCCTGCGGAAAAATAAAAGTGATATGTGGGGGTTAATGTATTGAGACCCCATCTTTACATATGTAATCGAGAAAGATATGTGTTGACTGATGGAAAAGAGTGGTTTGTTACATATACCTAAGGGCCAAGGCACAAATTCCCAATCTCAGATTTTTTTTTTATCTTAACATGGCACTATAAGCCAGAGTATAATTTTGATGTTTTTAGATGTCGTTTTTATATTTTTGGGCAAGCAATATATGTGTCAATTTAAAAAAAAAAATCAAATTATTCATTTTTTCTTTCTTTCTCAAATCTCCAAATTCGATTCAAATCACCTCCTTAAGACTTGCTCAAATCCCAAATCTATATATATATATAAAATTGGTTTTTTTCCTTCTTCTGGCAAGTGGCAGAGGGTCTTTCAACATGTGTCATCTATTTTTTTCACATTTTTTCCTTTCTTCTTTTAAATTATTGCAATTTGGCCAAGTACTTTCTAATTGTGCATTATCTAATTCTTTTCACACTAACTATTATCGTATGAAGTTTGATAATTTATTTTATTGTTCACTAAAATTCAAGATGAATAAAAACTAAATAAAATAATAGAAATAAATTTTACATATTTAATTAATTCACAACTAATTAAAAATAACATAATTTTTTTGTTATTTTATTATTTTTTTTTATAATTTTCTATTATTTAATTTACAAATTATATATTTATTTAACTATTAAAAATATAAAATGACCAAACTACTAAGAAGAAATTAGAGTGCAATACATAATCTAAACATAAAACTTTCACAGTCACAGAGAAAATACAAAATACATAGTAACACTAACTCAATAAAGGTTTGGAGCTGAAAAAAGATCAACAAAAAAGACTAACCTATCTCATCTTACCATATAATGTCTTGGCTAGAATAAGCAGATGTCAGAAAAAAGTAAAAAGATAAAATATGAGAGAGATTAATCCCCGGAACACAAAGGATCACGATCAAGCATCAGCGCAAATAACCAAAAAAACGGGTCAGAGAAAGAATAATCATCGGAAGAACAAAGTCACCACGAAACAAAACGACACATGTCTAAAGCACCGGAAGCACAACCTCCAACTAAGAGATAAGAAGCACCTCACAAACTAAACAAGCACATACAAGGAGCCCATGCCAGCGAAGAACCACAAAACTCTGAATAGAAGAAACCAAAGCTCCAAATGACTAATTCCGCACACCTACACTAAAGGATGCATGAGAAGAAGATAAACAACATGAGTGGGGAGAATGGAAGCCAACCATCGAGAAACCAAAGCTTAAGCTTGAGACAATAAACAACCTTCCAAGCGCACAAAGCATACACAGAGAAAAACACTATCCAAACTGGAGTAGCAAATATGGCGAAAGTTAGAGCCACCAGAGACGCGATCAGCGATGAAAGGTGCAACGAGATGAGAGAACAAAAAGATAAAAAGAGGCAAAATGAAATCAACAAACCGTAGAGCCATCCTCGAGCTATGAAACAGAACATAGAAGTAAGATCACCAAAAACCAGATCGTGAAAACCAAGACGAGCAGAGACTATCGACGGCAAACCAGCGACGAAGAAAACAACATCAATGACAACTAAACTCTGACCTAACCCAACGAGATGTAGTTTCTAATCTTAGCCAAAATCTAAGGAAAAAAAAGACCAATATTGACCGAAATAACATACAACGCCGTAAGAAACAACCGCACAAAATGGAATTAATATGCCTGAAGTATAACAAATACCAGATAATCTCACAAAAAAAAAGAAGGTGAAGAAAAAAAGAGCACGGAGGTGAATCTTTTCCCAATGATGGTGAGAAGCACTGCATACCGGAGAGGTAAACGAAATACATAGATGGTGACGTGTCAAGGTCAAAATATGAGGGAGAGTGCAAACAATATCTAAAAGAGTAATGTTCAAAATTGTGAAAAATTAAAATACAATTTTGACGCCGTTAATCTTAGAATCAACAAATGCCTAAGGGCAAAGTTATTAAAATTTAGTATGTTTTATATCAAAAACTCACTTCACAACTAACAAGTAGTATTATACATACAACAACACATTATTAAAAAGACAAATGGGAAATACCCTAGGATAACACTAAAAAGTTTGTGTCACAAATATAGACTTCAAGGATCAAAATGACCAAAATATTTCATTAAAGAGGTAAATATACACTTATACCCCTATAATTAACTAATCCAAACCTTAAGGTTAAGAATTAAGGGGTGGGGATTTGGGATTTAAGTTTAAAATTTTATAAAATAAAAAATAAATATTAAAAATTTGAAAATAAAAAAAATTTAAAATAGTTTCAAAAAGTATTTTCGAATTACAAAAAGAAAATTTGAAAAAAAAATTAAAAAAAAATTCGAAAAAAAATTTCAACAAAAAAAATTTTCAAAAATTTTTCAAAAATTATTTTTTATATTTTTTATATATCTAGGGTATTCGTGTCCTTTTACCTATTAAATGAAACATTTTGGTCATTTTCCTCCTTATGGTCTATTTTATGATCAAAACTTGAAAATAGTCTATTTAGGAGAATTACCCAAGACAAATACATAATATATTAACTTATTACCTACTGCTACATAATATAATAAAACATCAAATAATGTTCTTCGCAAATAAATAATAACCACATAATCACATCATCCAAAAACCATATTTAAGAAACAATAAAACAATATTCCGCGTGACACGCCCTAGTTTTTTTCATAAAACCACTTCAAAGTTGGTATATCTCCAAATTCCCACAATTCCACAAATCATCGAATCCAATAGGCCCCACAAAAAAAATCACACATTTGATTAGTCGGAAAGAGATAAAAACGGGATTTGATTGGTAATGACTGTAGCTTTAAAATTTTTGCTGTAGAAAAAAATCTGTAAACTTTTTACTATGGCTTTATATTTTATTGCTGTAGAATTTTATGGAAAGCACTAAAAAATTACTTTGGATATTTGGTTCTGCAGAGCACTTGTACAGCTGTAGGTTATTAGCTGTGGTTTCAAAAAAAGATTTAAAGCTTGATTGCTCTGAATTTGGTGTTTTAGAAATAAATAGGGCTGTAGACGGCACCTACCAATTTTTATATTTTATTGCTGTAGAATTTTATGGAAAGCACTAAAAAATTACTTTGGATATTTGGTTCTGAAGAGCACTTGTACAGCTGTAGGTTATTAATTGTGGTTTCAAAAAAAGATTTAAAGCTTGATTGCTCTGAATTTGATGTTTTAGAAATAATTAGAGCTGTAGACAACACTTACAGCAAGTACCGATCTCTCCCCCCCCCCCAATTAAAGAAGAAAGCCCAACACAATCAAGAGAACTAAAAGGCCCCTAAACTAATTAAACCTAAAAGTGCAGATTGTCACTATCATCATTACTTTGGCTTCTTTCCAAGTTTGATTTGTGACGAAAGATTCTGCTTCGAGCAGTGAAAGCAAATCCGAAGAAGCAGCGAACATCCTCCAGGTTTTAATTTATCCTCAGAAATCTCTCGTATCCAAGTTTCCCCAGTGTTAATTTGAATTCTCGTTTGCGTTTGTTAGCAAATATATATATATCTTATTTTTCATCCTCTCTCTCACTCGTGATATGTTAAATGCGCCCATGTTGTTCGATGAAATGCCTGAAAGAAAGAAAAAACTATAATATTAGCAGGTAATTGAATGGACTAGGTTACTGATTAGCCTGGTGTTTGCATTGGCTTAAGAGTTTGACTTGTTGAGTACTCTGCTCTGTTTTCACCTGATAAGCTAAGTTGATCATCATCCCTTAAGCGGCCTAATACATTTTTGGTCTGCTTCTCAGATGGGAGATACTTCATTTCTCGATAGAATGCTTCTCCAGCTTCGCTCCACTTGCAAGTAATGAGATTTTATTTTTGACTCATATGAAGTTTACAACTTGGTATACCAATATAGACAAAGCGTGTGTTTCTTCTGCTGCATTGAAGGTACTACAGTGGTTACCCTAAGGATCTTGGGCCATCGCGTGTTATCCATTTTACATCAGAAAGAGAGTTTGTCCAGCTTCTTCACCAAGGCTATCCTGTCGTTGTCGCATTCACCATTAGGCAACTTCACTTCCCAGCTCAAATTACGTTCCTTTCTTGCTATATTCCAACTCACGTTTCGTCTCTTTCTATGTAACAGAAGCAACTACACACAACATCTTGACCGGATGCTTGAGGAAGCTGCTGCTGAGTTCTATCCCAACATCAAGTTCATGCGTGTGAGTTCTTAGACCATTAGGAAAATAATACAAAAGACTTTGTAATCGAGTAAGTTGACTGTTGTGTGTTTGCATTGTTTCAGGTTGAGTGCCCCAAGTATCCCGGGTTCTGCATTACTCGCCAGAAAAGTGAATATCCCTTCATTGAGATATTCCATAGCCCACAACAAGTATACTTCTCTTTTTATTTTTGTATTGAAACATGGCATGCTCCTTTGGTTTATCTAGTAAAATGAAAACCCTTCTGATGCAGGCTGGTAATGAAGGAAAGGTACAGGATCCAAATGTCACCCGCTATTCTGTGAAAGTCGTACCTGTAAGTTGAAGAATCACACATTGGCGCTTGTATATACCTTTTTGTGTATAGAAACCTGCATTGTTGTTTGAAACAATGCGAAGAAAATGCACGTATCAATCTATCGCAGGGTCTAAACATTGGTCTTGTTTGTTTCTTTTGGGCAGTACAATTATGACATGAGTCCTTATGGGTTCAGAGAGTTCTTCAAGCGCCAGGGAGTTCGTACTTCGGATCCGAAGTGATGCAACTTGAAGGTCGGTGTGTATTCAAAAAGCTTTTGAGTGTATCAATTGCTTCTATGAGCTACCAATGACTGTTTTTAAGAACTATTGTAATACTACTTTTTCCTTCAAAAGAAATAAACAAAATCATTTCTGAAGTATGAGAATTTTCCAGGTTTTGTGATTTGCAATGAATCACAGTAGTAAAATTAAATTGGTAAAGAAGGGAACTTTATACACAATACATGGAAGGTGTATTTCTTATGCCTTCAGATATAAAACAACCAACAACAAACGAACCTTCGCATTTCTTCAGAAGGTTTTGTAATTGTTACCTCGATGGCAGATAGAGTCAACGTTCCATTCCTTGACCTCAAGGGTTATGACTCACTCATATATTACAGGTTATCAATTAAATGCTTTTGTTTTGATTACTACATTGGGACAAAGAAATTGAATTTGATGTCAGAGTAAAAATAAATGATGTAGTAGTTGGGGAGGGGAGATATTTTTAGCTTTGAACTTTGTTAAAATCAGTGATGTAAAATGTAAGTCGTGTCATCCTCTTTCTCTTTTTCTTTTATATTATCTCTTTGTTTCCATACACATAAATGTCATTCATAGAACCAACCTTTTTTTTTTTTTTTAGCGACGCCCTTCTTCTGATATCAAGTGGTAAGCGGGTCTGAGTCGTTCCGAAGAGACGCTCTGTCCGGATGGATCTGATCTATATGGGAAAAAGAGTACTACTACATCTCGCCTCCTTAGCGAGAGAATCTGCACGCAAATTCCTAGTCCTAGGTATGCGGGTGATGCTGAGCTCCGAAAAACCGTCTCTTAGAAATCGGAAAGAAACTAGCTCGGAAGTAAAGACCGGCCAGTCGGTAGGGTTTGCAATCATGTCATTCATAGAACCAACCATTTTGACATTTTCCTTTTATTGTTATTACTACTATTAGTTATAAAAAAGCAAAATCAACAATTATACTTTAATACTATTCTACAGTAACACAGTATTAATCTTTAACCAGCAGAGTGACTTAAAAAGAAACTAGGTGTTTGCCTGCAATTTTGCGGATAATTATAATATATGAAAATATATATTATGTTTACATTGTTATAATTTTTGAATAATAATTAAAATTTTAAATTTTAAATTTCAAATAGTTGGATAATCAAAAATTTCAGTATATATTTTTAGAAGATCTGTGAGATTTAAAATAGTTCAACAACGTAAACTTTAGTCATTACAAATATTTTTCTTACAGAAAAGCAATATTATGATTAATTCAGATAATTGGTTGTAGAATTACTCTATATTTTATTTTAACACGTGAAAAAACCGGAAATACTCTAGCTTTCGAAAAATAAAAAGATAGTTTTTTTTTTGTGTAGAACCAATACCATTCAAATGATTTTATCATGACGATATTTTGTAAACGTTTTTGTGTAGACTTTAGAAAATATAAAAGTTTCTAATAATTCTTTACCTACAAATCTAATTCTTTTATATAAGAATATATATCCATTAAATTTATTTCAATAAAAAAAAGTTAAAGTATTTTATTTAATTATATATAAATAATTGATAAAACATATATATTATTTCTCCAATTCTACAATTAGTTACCGTAAATCATTATTTGTAATATTACTTGTGTTATTTGGTAATTTATATTAATTATTCTATAGTTACCTTTTATTTTTAGATCTGATTAAAATAAATAACTAATAAACGTCAACAACCAATCAAATTATAACTATTTTTTCAAGCTTAACCTATTAATAATACATAGGAAGAAAACACTTAAGTGACTTCTCAATTAATATATAGTATGATTTATCTCTTTAAAACCAATGATAAATTTGGTTAATGTAAAGATGAAAACATGTATTAGAAAAATTGTAGTTTTAAGTAATTTCTCTCATAATTTTGTCAAATCGCAAATCACACTTTTTCACTCATTTTTTATTTAGTGTTTAATATAAAACTTAAATGGGTTAAGCAAACCATTTCTTCCTTTAAAACATACATATTTTAATTAAATATGATTAAATAATAAGAAAAAATATTTTTTAGAATTTTAAACAACGAAATGTTGTTATTTTAGGCATATATACTTAATATTAGTGTGAGATCCAATATTATATCAAAATAAAATATTTTTATTTGTATAAAATTTGTTAAAATTATATTATTGTACATTTCAAAAGTTTATTATACCGCAAAATATACATCTCATTATTTTTAAATAATTTATCCTACTTGAAATTTACCTTATATTTTTTTTGATGAAATTTCAAATTTATTGAACTATCAGAAAAAATGTTATTTACATATCTATCTCCATCTCAAAATGTGGTAATGCTATGCTAAAAAAACCTATCAATTACATTGTGTGAAGAAACCAACGTTGAAGCAAGCCTGCGAGCTTGTGATGAAACAGGTATTTCAGCGAAATGATTCTGGTCCTCATTGCCTTGTCCACTCTTCTTTTCATTTGGTCTGCAGTTGTTGGAATTTGATGATGTCTCCTAGCATTCCTCTCCCTCCAAATATGATAGATAGTAGTCTGAAACAACATTTTAGCTAGCACAGAGTCTAGTCTATGATGAGTTCCTATCAAGTACTGAACTGTCCAGCTCCAACCCGGATTGATACCCTGACCAAGAATCCTATTCGCTAGAGCTTCCCATACAGTGTAAGAGTACGGACACGCAAAAAACAAATGATCTCTAGTTTCATCCCTCTCTCCACACATTTCACATCCTTGGACTGCACCCCATTGTCTCATCCTGTCTCCTGTTGATAAACGGTGCTTCATAGCCAGCCACGTGATAAAACCATATCTTGGTACTCCCTGTGCAAACCACACTACTCGACTCCATTGCTCGCGGTCTTTCTTCTTCCTAATCTGGTTCCAATTTGTAGATGAAGAGAAATTGTCTCGAAAGTCATCCTCTCCATGTTTCCAGAGCATAATGTCACAACCCAAACTTGTGTGAGGTGGGTTCAGGGAGATAACGTCTGTGTAAAAAGCCTGGAGCCGACAGATTCGAGCTCCCCGGATTCTCCAACCATCCTGATTCGCAGCTTCACTTACCTTAGATTGTCTAGTCACACCTAGATAAGTGGTACCCACAACACCGGTGATATCTATAAGTCGGCCTCTATTCATCCAATCATCAAACCAAAAGTGCGTTGAAGTACCATCTTTGATCTCACAACGAAGAAAACTATATGCTAGAGGGTGCAACTTTAGTAACTTCCGCCATATCCATGAACTCTTTGTGTCATCCCGAACATCCCAAAAAGAGGAATATTTCAACAGATAGTGCTTCGTCCAACACGCCCAGAGTGATGAAGGCTGAGTATACATGCGCCATATAAGTCTCAGAGCAAACACCTTTCCAGAGTCTTGCAACTTCCTTATCCCTAAACCACCCTCCTCTTTAGGATAACAGACATCCTCCCAGCTAACCTTTGCCTTATGGGATTGATTAGAACATGTAGAACATGTCATTTTTATTGATCTTTCTTACTCAATTTATCACAATGTTTTAAAAATACAAAACTAATTAGTTCACATTTATAGTAACACAAAAAATACATGCATCTCGACAAATAAAAAAAGTTAAATATATAAGAATATAGAAGAACCAAAAACACAACAAACATATTTTATTATTCTTCCCTCATTTTTTTTTTTTTATGTCACCTTTATTTTTTTTACTATTCAAAACAAGCATGCTAATTTTATTATAATCAAAGCTATATGAATTATATTAATAGAGTATTAACTCTAGGAAAAACATGTGAAAAATACTTTGATTCATTTAATTATAAATGACTCACTATATAATAATTTTAAATGAATTACCATATAATATAATTTTAAGTGACTTACCATATAATAATTTTGATTCATCTGTTTATTTTAATAGATGAATTAAATCAAATTTCTTGATTAATATAATTTTAAATGACTTACCATATAATTTTTATGTTTTAAAATATAAAAAATATTTTAATCATTTCTAAAAGTGATAACTTATCTATGATATCACATTGTCATTGGAAAATGATGAATATTTTTTAAAAAATTATATAATTGACTATTTTGCATTCATTTGAAACATTTTAGAATATATATATATATAGAGAGAGAGAGAGAGTGAATGAGTAAAGTTTAATTAATATTATTAGGTTTACATTAATTAGTAGAATCTGTGATTTATTGTATTTACTACTAATATAAATATATTAAAAAAAATTATAATTGTTTATGTATTTAAATGTATATTATCAATTTATATAATGTAATCTATGATATTTAATTGTTTCTATAAATAAATTATATTAATTCATCTATATTTAAGATGTTTAATTATATGTTTGGAAACATATATTAGATTAGGTAATTCTAGGGTTAATTTCTTTTTAAAAATTTTAATTAAATAAATAAAAAAATAAAAATCATCAACCAATCAAATTATAACAATTAATTGAAAATTTCTCATATGAACGACACGTCATCAGAAATTACTTAAGTGATTTCTCGATTGATATATAGGGGATTGCAGGAGAAAAAAGATTTGCATGGTCCAGAAAAGTGCACGCATGTTTCTTTGCGGGCCATTCCCTTAACAGTCTACTACTCGTCTACTCCATAAATCAACTCAGGCATGGTGGGATCGGTGTATAACATTAATTGATACTAAGAAAAATGGCAAACATTGGATCTGCCAAGTACTGCTGCTACTTCCCCATACCACAATCCACAAATGAATGCTCCTTTGACGTAACTGTTTTTTTCCCCTTCATTTCATTGTTTAGGGGTTTTTGGACAACAAAAGAAAAAAATGGTTATAATCAATCGTTTAAAACCTTGGTGATCTATTAAAATACATCAATAATATATGATTATCAACTAATGTATTTTTTTTACTTGTGATCAGGACCGTGCATAAGAATTTTAGGTCCTAAAGCTCAATTATTAATTTGCCCCCTCCCCCCCCC
>NC_027756.1:40492675-40493537 GCF_000695525.1 Brassica oleracea var. oleracea
CCCCCCCCCCCCAAAACTATGAGATTTAAATAGTATGGGGAATAATCGAACTGGACACACATTATATACTTCTAATAAGTACATTACCAACCTATCCACTTAATTATTTTTGTTAGGATTTGGCCCCTAATATTTATATAATTTTTTAAGGCCCCAAGCATATGCTTGATTGGCTTTTACTCAGGCACGGCCCTCCTTGTGATAGTTAACTAAAAACCTTAAAAAATTCTTTCTTTTTCTTTGGGTTCAATGTTAAGAAGACTTAATTTTTGGATTCATTAAGAGAATATGAGACTTTGTGTTAAAGTCAGTCATGTATTGTAGTCATCTGCACACCACTTCTATCGTTTCTTTCTATGTAAA
Source organism: Brassica oleracea var. oleracea (assembly GCF_000695525.1). NCBI lineage: Eukaryota > Viridiplantae > Streptophyta > Magnoliopsida > Brassicales > Brassicaceae > Brassica > Brassica oleracea. The sequence continues at coordinate 40,493,039 of NC_027756.1, forward strand.
TTTAATTAATTATTGTAAGAACTCCCTCTCTTTTATAATGATGATTTTTTTTACCTCTTTTGCTGTTTTTATAAATATAAGTTTTTAGGTTTCTAATGCATATCTTATTAATTAATAGTAACAAATTACAGACATCAAGATATCTTTGTTAACAATAACTATATATTTATATATTTTTGGGTTATTATTAGTTTAGCATCGGAAATTGTCTAACATAAAAGTTATATATTTGTGATTAAACATTAGCTATTTTTGTGTTACTATAAATGTGAACTAATTAGTTTTGTATTTTTAAAACACAACAAACATATTTTATTATTCTTCCCTCATGTTTTTTATTTATGTCTCGTTTATTTTTTTTACTATTCAAAACAAGCATGCTAATTTTATTATAATCAAAGCTATATGAATTATATTAATAGAGTATTAAATCTAGGAAAAACATGTGAAAAATGTTGAGATGAGATCACTTTGAGATGAGATCATGAGATGAAGTGTT
>NC_027756.1:40493637-40495955 GCF_000695525.1 Brassica oleracea var. oleracea
AACTTATCTATGATATCACATTGTCATTGGAAAATGATGAATTTTTTTTAAAAAATTATATAATTGACTATTTTGCAGTCATTTATATAGAGAGAGAGAGTGAATGAGTGAAGTTTAATTAATATTATTAGGTTTACATTAATTAGTAGAATCTGTGATTTATTGTATTTACTACCAATATAAATATATTAAAAATGTTTTATAATTGTTTATGTATTTAAATGTATATTATCAATTTATATAATGTAATCTATGATATTTAATTGTTTCTATAAATAAATTATATTAATTCATCTATATTTAAGATGTTTAATTCTATGTTTGGAAACATATATTATATTATGTAATTCTAGGGTTAGTTTTCTTTTAAAAATTTTAATTAAATAAATAAAAAATTAAAAACCATGAACCAATCAAATTATAATAATTAATTAAAAATCTCTCATATGAGCGACACGTCAGCAGAAATTATTTAAGTGACTTCTCAAATAATATATAGAGGGATTTAAATGTATATTATCAATTTATATACTGTATTCTATGATATTTAATTGTTTCTATAAATAAATTTTATTAATTCATCTATATTTAAGATGTTTAATTATATGTTTGGAAATATATATTAGATTACGTAATTCTAGGGTTAGTTTCCTTTTAAAAATTTTAATTAAATAAATTAAAAATTAAAAATCATCAACTAATCAAATTATAACAATTAATTGGAAATTTCTCATATTAACGACACGTCATTAGAAATTACTTAAGTGATTTCTCGATTGATATATAGGGGGATTGCAGGAGAAAAATGATTTGCATGGTCCAGAAAAGTGCACGCATGTTTCTTTGCGGGCCATTCCCTTAACAGTCTACTACTCGTCTACTCCATAAATCAACTCAGGCATGGTGGGATCGGTGTATGACATTAATTGATACTAAGAAAAATGGCAAACATTGGATCTGCCAAGTACTGCTGCTACTTCCCCAGACCACAATCGACAAATGAATGCTCCTTTGACGTAACTGTTTTTTTTTTCCCTTCATTTCATTGTTTAGGGGTTTTTGGACAACAAAAGAAAAAAATGGTTATAATCAATCGTTTAAAACCTTGGTGATCTATTAAAATACATCAATAATATATGATTATCAACTAATGCATCTTTTAACTTGTCCATAAATATCCCTTGTGAGATAGTTAACTAAAAGCCTTAAACAATTCTTTCTTTTTCTTTGGGTTCAATGTGACGAAGACTTGATTTTCGGATTCATTAAGAGAATATGAGACTTTGTGTTAAAGTCAGACATGTATTGTAGTCATCTGCACACCACTTCTATCATTTCTTTCTATGTAAATTTAATTAATCATTGTAAGAACTCCCTCTCTTTTATAATGATGATTTTTTTTACCTCTTTTGCTGTTTTTGTAAATATAAGTTTTTAGGTTTCTAATGCATATCTTGTTAATTAATAGTAACAAATTACAGACATCAAGATATATTTGTTAACAATAACTATATATTTATATATTTTTGGGTTATTATTAGTTTAGAATCATAGGAAATTGTTTAACATAAAAGTTATATATTTGTGATTAAACATTAGCTATTTTCTTTATATGTGTAAAAACTATTAAAATATCTGTGAAAAAGAGAGAATACATAGTATAATTTAATTTTCTATGATTATGAACTTCCAAATTCATAAATATGATTAGTTTCATTAATTCTTGGTACGTTATAAGGTTATGTGATTGACAATGTCCCATGCTGAATAATGGTTCACGCAAATATCTTCGATTATAGTTAGAATACTCGTGTTCATATATACACACACATACATTGAGCATTACATTTTCTGAACTACTATTTGATGGTCCCTCCTAGATAGAGAGAACCAAGTGGGCATGAGACATAATAATTCTTATGACCCTTTTCACTGTAGACTCACAATAATAGAATTTAAAGAGAGAGACAAAAGAGAGAAAGAAGAGAGAAGGAGGAGAAAACTCGTCAGGCTATTTCAAGACTGGTTTTGGAGGATCAAACGGAACTTGATCGGGCTGATATTTTGTGCGAAGCTTCTTCAGTCAGGGGGTTAGAGATTCACCGAAGGGATTTGGATTTCAACGGTTGGATCTTCTGTTGTCTGGGTTTTAGTGAAGCTGGTCGTCACAGTTCTTCAGCATGACAGTTTTGGGTGTTTGGTAAATCCGACGGTGACATCTTCTCTTCTTGAGCTGAAATTTGTCGGAGGTATTATTGACTTGTTTATCTTAGATTTGTACGGTTGGATTCTCTGGATGCCGGAATCCTTGTGAGCTG
>NC_027756.1:40496705-40497322 GCF_000695525.1 Brassica oleracea var. oleracea
TACAGTCACTTGAGGGTCTTTGGGTGTAAGGCATTTGTTCATATTCCCAAGGTTGATAGATCGAAGCTTGAGATGAAGTCGCGGCAGTGTGTGTTCATCGGTTATGGTCATGATGAGTTCGGGTACAGATTTTATGATCCCGTTGAGAGGAAGCTCGTAAGGAGCAGAGATGTTGTGATTATGGAAGATCAAACGATTAAGGACATTGACAAGCCCAAAAAGCCAACTCTGATTTTTGAGGGTTTGATCGATACAGAGGCTACTCCTTCTACATCGGTTCACGGTGAGGTTGAGGTTGAAGTTCAGGATAATACACCTAGTGCAAATGCTCCCGCACATGAAGATGGTAGTGGTGATCATGGTGACGATCATGGTGAGACACCAGCTGCTGAGAACCAACCTACTATTGTTAGAAGATCCGAGAGAGGTCTTAAACCGTCGACAAGGTATGATCCTAGTGAGTATGTATTACTTACTGATGGGGGAGAGCCTGAAAGCTATGATGAAGCTTTGGAGGATGAACACAAGGATAAGTGGTTTGGAGCCATGGATGAGGAGATGGATTCTTTTGAGGAGAACCATACTTTTGAGTTGGTGGAATTGCCTAAGGGCAAGAA
>NC_027756.1:40498134-40512596 GCF_000695525.1 Brassica oleracea var. oleracea
CATTGCTTGTCAGTTACACTGATTCTGACATGTCGGGAGATGCTGATTCTAGCAAATCTACTTCGGGTTACTTGGTAACATTTGCGGGTGGAGCTGTGGCATGGCAGTCAAGGTTGCAAAAGTGTGTTGCACTATCTACCACTGAGGCAGAGTTCATTGCCGCAACTGAAGCTTGTAAAGAGTTGTTGTGGATGAAGAACTTCTGTGAAGAGATCGGTTTCAAGCAAGAAAAGTATGTGTTGCTTTGTGATAGTCAAAGCGCTATTTGTCTCGGGAAGAATTCTACATTTCATTCGAAGTCAAAACACATTCAGAGGAGGTATCATTGGATACGTGATGTGGTTGCTTCTAAGGAAGTGGAACTTGAGAAAGTTCATACGGATGATAATGGAGCTGATATGATGACGAAGTCATTACCGAGGGGGAAGCTTGAGGTATGCCGAGAGATAGCCGGAATGGCTGTTTCTTCCATCTAGTTGGAGGGGGAGTTTGATGGGTCCCTCCTAGATGGAGAGAACCAAGTGGGCATGAGACATAATAATTCTTATGACCCTTTTCACTGTAGACTCACAATAATAGAGTTTAGAGAGAGAGACAAAAGAGAGAAAGAAGAGAGAAGGAGGAGAAAACTCGTCAGGCTATTTCAAGACTGGTTCTGGAGGATCAAACGGAACTTGATCGGGCTGATATTTTGTGGGAAGCTTCTTCAGTCAGTGTGTTAGAGATTCACCTAAGGGATTTGGATTTCAGCGGTTGGATCTTCTGTTTTCTGGGTTTTAGTGAAGCTGGTCGTCACAGTTCTTCAGCAGGACAGTCTTGGGTGTTTGGTAAATCCGATGGTGAGATCTTCTCTTGTTGAGCTGAAATTTGGCGGAGGTATTGTTGACTTGTTTATCTTAGATTTGTACGGTTGGATTAGTCTCTGGATGCCGGAATCCTTGTGAGATGAGGTCGTTTGGTTGCTGCCGGTTTTGAAGCTTTGTGTTGCTCTCTTGTTGTTGTTGTTTGTGTTGGAGATAGCTCTTTGAAGCTAGTGTCTATGTTCTGTTCTGGTTGTTGAACAGGGAGGACGTGGTTGTACTCACAAACATTTATATAGTGGATTGTTGAGTGGACTACGGTCCCGTGGTTTTTCCTTCTCACATCGAGAAAGTTTTCCACGTAAAAAGTGATTGTCTCATTTACGTTTCCGCTTATACTATATTCTGCCATCGTCGAAGTATTTTCTTCACAGGTTCACCAAGGTCAGGGGAACACGACCATTAGTATTTCCGCTGCGCCGTGTGACTTTCCCCAACACTACTAGTTTAGAGTAATAGGAAATTGTTTAGTTACAAAATTTTATATTTTTGGTTAAACATATTTTTTTCTTTAACATGTCAGAAAACTTTTTAAAGATTATCTTTGTGAAAAGAGATAATTTATATGATAATTTAATTTTTGATAAATTTCCAAAAAAATCATAATTATTTTAGTTTCATTTTTGGTAAGTAATAAGGTTATGCAAATATTAATTTGTAATGCTGCTATCTAAAATAAAATTGAAATGATAAATAATGGTTCACAAAAATATCATCATTTATAATTAAAACAATGCGTGTATATATATATACACACACATTAAGCAGAGCCCATATACGTTTTCCTTGTCTTTTTATCTTCCATTTTAATAGTTTGCCTTGTAAGGTGATTCTCTTCGGAAATGTTGATCTATTAATAGCATCCACTACCTAATTTTAATATACCTTTTTGTTTCTGTTAGATCATTCTGGCTTTCCGATTCTCTTTCTGATATTTTGTTCATAGAATCTTTAAAATCAACAAACGTCAAAACAATTGCTTATAATCAGTCTTACTTTATTATATGGTATGTGCTTTACTTCATTCATATGATTATTCACTATATATAATAGTTATGTTTCATTGGTTTGTTTTGTGTGCAAGGCGGAAGAACAAGAAGGAATGAGAAAGCAGGTTGTGTTGGTTAAGCCTTTCTCGTTAGACGATGAGAAAGACTCTGAACATACAACTTCGAATCTCATACAACGTATCCTAACTTCCTAAGTCTCTTTAAAAACGTACGGCCAGGATCCGATCTCACTAACTTCCAGGTATGTAACTCCCTCTTCTCTGATCTATACGTTTGCCACTTTTGGGTCTAATAATCTCTATCTTCCACAGATTTCAGTTACCAACAAAAGAAAATCTATTTTGTGGTAGATAATATAGTTTGCTATAAAAGGAAATATATTTTGTGGCAAATAATGAGAAAAAAATATTTTACCATTATCTTAATATATACATATACTGATATACAATGGTCTGGCTTGGTGAACAGATTTTTACTTCCTTTTTCTTATATATAAATTAACTTAATAATTTTTATTTACCGTGAAAAGCTTCCACCTCAACTGAACCTACCGAGATCGCAACTCCAGTGCTATGGCGAGATGGTCTACAGTTTGAACGGTCAAGATTTACTAGGAGAGTGTGGTCGCCGTGACAAACCAATCGAACGGCTCAAATCAATCGTAACGTGGAACCTCTCAACTCTCCGGCCATTGATCTTTGGTCTGGCCCCGTATAATCCTATCGTCGGCGAAACTCACCATGTGTCCAATGGCTACGTTAACGTTCTCGTAGAGCAAGCAAGTGTCTATACTATTTAAATTAATAACAAGTGTTACTATTTCAATGTAAAAGTATAATCATTAGCTTTTTTTTTGTTGTTGTTGCAGATATCGCATCATCCACCAGTGTCTGCTCTTCATGCAACCCACGAGAAAGAAAACATAGACGTAACGTTTTGTCAATACTTCACACCTAAATTTCGTGGTACAAAATCACAATTTATATCCTTCTTTGGCCTCCTTTTGGTAAATTATTAATTAATTTATCCCCTCAAAATTGATATAAAATTCAAATTTATTAATGTCTTTAGTGATACACATAAATATAAAAACAAAGTTAATACAAAGTGGGTCCTATTTTGAAATTGAAGGTGCGTACGTGGACGTCGAGGTCAAGGGTAAAAGAGTGGTGAAACTTCTAAATCAAAAAGAGACTTACGAAATGAACCAGCCAAGACTTGTGATGACAATTCTTCCGGTGACAGGAGCTCACTGGGCAGGAAAGATCGTGATAAAGTGCCTGGAGACTGGACTCGAGGCCGAACTGCAACTACTCTCTGATTCATTCTTAAGTAGATTCACAGGAAACAACAAGAGATCCATTAAAGGCAAGATCTTTGAATCTTCCTCTGGGAGACGACTCTATGAACTCTTTGGACAATGGGACAGGTAACAAATAAACAGAACCCATCTTTCAAATCTTATTACAAGTTACAAAACATAACTTAGTGTGTCCATAAAATGTTTTCAGAACCGTTACTGCAAAAAATCTGAAGACTGGAGAGGTTGAGGTTATATACAACGCGAGTGAAAACATTGCAGAGCTCAAAACACCCATTGTCAAGAACATGCAGGAGGTGAGTGAGAGCGAGTCTGCGATGGTGTGGAGCGAGGTCAGCGAAGGAATCATGAAGCAAGAGTGGGAGAAGGCAAGAGAAGGCAAGAGAGATGTGGAGGAGAAGCAGAGAGAGTCTCGGAGGCAAAGAGAGGCTTCTGGACAGTCATGGATTCCAAAGCATTTCTCTGTGGTTCGAGCTGGTAAAGACTGGGACTGTGTTCCATTACAGCCTAGAGTTCCTCAAGCTCCTATTGTTGTACCTCTCTGATTCATATATATATATATAATTCTCTCTAGAGGTCCTACAATAAGTAAAGAACTCATGAGAAGTACAAACACATAGTTGCAAGAGATTCTCAAGCCGCAAAAACACAAGCAAATAGATTTGTAACTTACCAGTTTATCTCAGATGAGTTCGCTTTGGCTTTTGGTGGTTTTAGCAGTCACGAAAACACACTGACCTATTTAGGCATACATGAGAGAACAGACATAACAAACTCATTAGCTTGCTTCAGCTTCCCATTGGAGCAGAGTGAGCTAACGGTTGAGTGAAGACTCTGAAAACCATTAACATAGCCTTCTTTCTCCACCTCTTTTTCACCAACATCATTGAATGACTGCAACCTTTGATAAGAATCCAAGTTTTTTTTACCAGACAGATAGAACGTGGAACTGATCTCATCAAGGATCTTAACAGCCTGAGAGACCCTTCCTTGCTCACACAGCTCCACAAGGAAGCCTCTGACTGATTCAGATTCAACTAGTTCTGCATCAACTCTGTTAATCAGCTCAATAACAGGTTCTGAAACAAGCATTTCTCTCAGGACGCTTCTCGCTTCTTCCATTCTCCCTTTCGTGCATAACCCTTTGATCAGATACAGAAACCCCAAGAAATCGGCTGAGACTTTTTTACCTTTGAACTCAGCAAACACTCTGAGCGCTTCTTCCATGTCACCTTTTTTACTGTAACCTTTGATCAGAGAACTGACCGTGAACGCATCTGGCGTTACCCTTCCCATCATTTTACGAGTTAAAACGTTCACGGCCTCCTCAGTTCTCCCTAGCTTGCAGTACCCGTCAATCATCGAATTGTAAATGAGAATGTTTGGTACAAGTCCCTTGGACATCATCGCGTCCAAGTACTTCTCAGCGTCAAGAAACAACCCTTCTTTGCATAAACTGTCGATCAAAACTCCGTAACTGACATGAGACGGGACTAAACCGATTTTCTCTAGCGAATCAAATAGACGAAGAGCTTCTACAAGACAACCTTGCTGGCAAAGTCCATTTATGAGTGAGTTGTATGTGATGATGTTAAGAATGATGCCTCTCTGTTTAGCAACAGTGCACAAATCTAATGCCTTTGTCATAAACCCTTCCTTGCAGAGACCATTGATGATGATTGTGTAATCGATAACATCCATGGAAAGGAGAGTATTTTCAACAAGTGAATAAGCATCCAATGCTCTGTGATTGTCCAACAGAGCTTTTAGAAATGTGGAAAGACATGTAACGGTTAAACCCTTTCTCCTCATAACCATATAAACTTCAATCGCAGTGTCGAAAGAACCGCTCTTGCATAAAAGCAATATAGCATCATTGAACAACGCAAGAGGGATGTTTGAACTCAACTGCTCGAGTCTAGAAACCAAACCGAGTATTCCTTTCTCGCCTCCGCTAGCCTGAACTGAATGTAACAAGGTATGAGATGTGTGGATGTCTAGATACATACCTTTTTCACACAGCTCAATTAGAACCTCCGTGGCTGTTTCAAACATCTCTTTCTTGCAGAGTGCACTAATGATTCGATTATAACATACAGCTGAGGAAACCGAGCTTTTCCTCAACTCATCAAACAACTCAAGCGCCTCTTCGATCTGACCCGTTTTGCAGCATCCTTCAATCATCGTCGAATACGTGGCTGCGTCAGGAGTCAGCTCCATCTCTGGCATTGCCCTGTAAAGCACGTGAGCTTCTCCATACGCACCGATCAATAGAAATGCTTTCAGGAGAATGTTGCACATAACCAAGTCCATAGGGATGCTAGCTTCTACAAATCTACGCCTAACCTCTAAAACAGCATCAACATTCTCTTCCTTGATATAACTATCTAACAAAGTACTATACGTTACAACATCTCCCAAAACCCCTTTCGAAATCTCGTCTGCTTCGGATACTCTCCCCGCCCTGCACAGTCCATTAATCAAAGTGTTATAAGTAAGGACGCTTGGTTTAACCCCTCTCTCCTCCATATCTCCCAACAAAGCGAAAGCTCGGTTCAAATCTCCTTTCCTACAAACTCCATCTATCAAAGTCACATACACAAACTCATCCACATCCATTCCCATGCTCAAAACACTATCAAACAATCTAAACGCCTCTTCAAGTTTACCCCTTTTGCATAGTCCTCTCAAAAGAGCAGTGAAAGTGATCAAACTCGGTTCTATCCCCTCTTTCATCATCTTCCCCAACAACCCAAACGCCTTCTCGAACCTTCCTTTTCTCGAAAACCAATCTATCAGTATAGAATAGCTAACCACATCTCGGATTATTCCCTTCTCCACCATCTCCCTATCTTGGATTAACGCATCCATCAATGCACCTCCTCTAAGGTACCCATGAATCCAGTTACTATAGAAAACGCAATCAAACTCAAACCCTTCTTCTTCTTCACCCTCCAGTCTCCTAACTAAACCCTTAACTTCATCAACTCTACCTAACTGACAAAGAGCGGTGACAATCGTAGTATAAGTCACAACGCTCGGCGATAAAGCTTCTGACTTCACAGCAGTCTCGAAGAACCCTAACGCAAGCTCCGGTTTACCGATCTTGCAGAACCCGGAAACCACAGCGCTGGAGACGAAGTTCACTTCCTCGCTCGTCGTCGTCATCATCTCCAAAACCTCGACGGCTTTCTCCATCTCTCCTCTCGCGACGAAGCGGTGGATCAGCGAGGAGAACGACGAGGGGGAAGGAAACGCGCCGTGGCGGTGGTTACGGTGACGTAAGCAATCGCTGAGAATCGAGAGAGCCTTGTCGGGATCGGTGAATCCGCGGATGAGAGAGTCCAGCGTGCGGGTATTGGGGAAAAGGGAGGATTTCGAGATCTGGGCGGTGATGAAGTTCGCGGCGTCTTCGTATCTGTTGAGATTGAGGAATGCTCGTGAGACGATCGAGTGGATGGTGTGGTTGATTGGGAGTTTGTTGGAGTCTAGCTGAGAGTAGAGGTGGAGGATGGTGGTGAGCTTGTGGCGACGGTGGAGGTATCGGAGGAAGGTTTCGAAGGAGGTTAGGGTGGGGGAGAAGCCGCTTTTGAGGAGGGATTGGAGAGAGAAAGAAGGACGAGGAGGATGGAGCTTCATCGAGGGGAAATGAGCAAAAAGGATTCTCCTTTAGCTAATTCGTCATTTCAGAAGAATGAACCATGCGGCAAAGAAAGTGGCTGCCGCAACTAACCGGTCTCATTCTGACTAAACCGGTTCTTTTCGATCACTTGGTTTAGCCATCAAATTGTTAACCATCAAGAAACTCCAAGATGAACCAGCATAGGGCAGTGAGACTCTGAGTCCCGGAGCTTCATCCATATGGTCGGTCCTGAACCAAACCCCAAACCTAATTGAACATTGAACTAGAAAATTACATATAAATACGTCCCAACAAAAATATTTTAAACTCTCAAATTTTGTTAAAAAAAGTTTGTCAGAAATCTTTAATAAGTGATAGGAGCCATCACAGCCATATTTTAACATGTTCACGTTTGTAAGTGAACAAGTGAGCAACGCTTTTGTTTGTATATGCACAAACCATACTAATCACCAAGTTATTTTCTAATTAACAATGGCAATTATCAATATATATATGCACAGCCTTTTAATCTAAAACAAGAGCAAAAATATCATATATTATAGTAAAAGTTCTCAACTCCTTGTGCTGCGTAAACTACTAACAGCTCAAATTACAACATCATCATAAACCGGTCCACTCTTAACCAAACCATGAGTAAAGAAAACAATAACCAATTACTTAACCAAAAATCTCTGCTTCTAAGTTCTTTCTTATACTACTGCTACGCCTTAAAAAGTAGAGTAGCCCTGTCCCATTAAATAGACATCAAGTACCAGAGGCAATATCAAATTCTTCAGAAAATTTACAGTAATATGCGATTCAATCCAAAAGATAATCTGGAAGTGTTTCGTTCCAGTTTCAAGAATTTGTGTCTGGTGGTTCTCTATCTCTCTCAGACCACTGTGCTCGTGTAGTTTGGGAAGAGTCTGACCAGTTTGTTAACAGAATCTGAGTGGAACTTCCTCGCGAATAGGTAACATGGACGTCTAATTCCATTCCATGTACAAGGCCAATGCAGCTCATCTCCACGCTAAGCAAAATAAATAAAGAAGAAATGAAGAAGAGAAACATATCACATTTTCAGTGTTTTCAAATACGGTAGAATCAAGCAACGTACCTTGCCAACGCTTGTCACGTGCACGCTCATGTCGTCTGACTGCAAGAAACCAAGGAGGGAAAGTATATATCAGATAAGCAACTACCTGTCTATGTTTGCATGATAGTACAGTATAACATGTTTAATTGATGTGATGAAAAGAGTGTTGTTGGAGACATTACCGTGATATTTTTCAGGAACTTGAGTGAGATATCGCGAGCTCTGTATGTCTTTGGATGCCATCTACGCTCAGACCAATCAACATACGTGACTGACCAGTTCGATATTCCTCCAGGATCAAGCATCTTTTAAGAAGAAGAAAAAAAGTAAGAATTTCATTTAAGGGACTAGAATCAAAGTTGTATAAGACATTGCATTAATTCGATACACTCACATGGAAGAATGTAGGCAGGTAATGTTCATCCGCAATGCAGTTCTTATTTGCTTCTACCCCAGGCTGCAAATTTTGTAAGAAACACAGATCAGGAATAGAGTAAGTTAAGACAAAACTGAAACTTCTCTCGAGTTTAAATCAAAAGCTTGGTGACTTCTAATGAAAAGGTTGATCAAAGGAAAGCTGAACTCACTCTGCAATATTGGCGGAATTTTGAGTAGTAGAGATTATCAGCCATCACTATCAAAGCGTGTTGACGCTTCATTGTGAACCACTGCACCCAAAGGACAGAAACCAGATTTACAAAACATCATTCCTATACATATTATCAACATTTCATAACCAAACAGAACATTCCACAACTCAGGGATTAAGTTTACCTGAGCACCCTTTCTGAAATCTATCTTGGGGATTTCAGGTAACATGTGATCCATGTGTCTACCAGTCCCATGCGGACCAGGATCCTCAAAACTTGATAGAGAGAGAGAGAGAGAGAAAAGCAAGCATTAGTATTTAATAATGGCAGAAAGATATTAACAGTTTCTGAGAGTCCGTTATTTTACCTGTCAATGAAGCTGACATTTCCGTGAATCAAATATCTATAGGTGTAGTCAAACGTATGCAACGGTATGCAGCTGCAAAGTTAAATAATAGAGCTGTAAGTAATATTAGGGGGATAAGTATCACCCCTTGGGGAATTCAAAAGGACCTTAACTAATATATAAAGGGTTAGGGTCAATCCACTAATCACCAATTGATTTTAAGTTGGAAGCCCGTAATTAAACCTGAATCTAATAGATAAAGTAGTTATGTTTTGGTGCAGATTCGATACATTCATGATGACTCACCTCTCAGAAAGAAGAACAAAGTGTTGGTTATCAGGATCTTCAAGAGCGTTTGCAAGAAGCCTTCTCTCAGCATCAACCATAGAGATCCTCCCCCAAGTGACATGATCGCTGTGAATCTCACGGTCTGAAAAGTGACGGCTGATGTGAACTGGTCTTAACCTCGACGGATGTATGTAAATTGAGAACCTCCCTTCTTGACCCTGGAGAAACTTATCCCAGAGCTTCTCGAATGGCAAAGTACCAGGAGACAAGAACATGAAAGCTATCTTGGATCTAGAGGTCAGAGCAGGAGGCATTCTGAGTATGTCTCTGATCACAACACGAGCAGCGACTTCTTCGTCAGTGTGTTTTCTGACGTGAACGTCAAGCCATCCGGAGAGCGCAGCTTGGCAGCCTCTGGTGGACAAACCTTCGCAAGCGGGGCTCTTCACGCTGTGCTGTGGGTACATGTAAGTGCAGATTAAGAGCACGCTTGTGATGCAGACTAATAGAACGATCAGTAAGGGCTTCTTTAGAGAAGACCGAGTTCGTAGAGGTAAGTGCAGGTTCTGTGTCTCCCCCATTTGAAAGCTCGAAAGCAAAAGTTTGGATCTTTTTGGAACTTTCTTTTACATTGATCTAAAACCTGAAGATGGAAATGGAGTAATTTAGAAACAATTGTATTGAAAGCATGAAACTTTATGACTTTTAACACAACTCTCTTCAGAAAGAAGCAACTAGAAACATTGAAAAAAAGAACCACACGTTTGGTTTACAAGGATTTTCAGACAAGAAAACTCTGCTTTCTAGGGGGGAAGCAAACAGCACGTTGTTATATGTGAATTACAAAAGAGGAAACTCATACTATACACACATAAAGTATAAATTAATTTGCAAATTCGATTTAAACAGAAAGAGTAAAGTCAGAAGCATTCATTTATCAGCGAAGGGAATGAATGAAGATTTGAAGAGTTATTACAGTACCTGTAAAAATTCGAGCAGGATCCGATAATGGGGGAGTGCAAAATGGGTTGAAGAAACAAAAATAGAATCTTTGTCGGAACCCAGATCTCAAAAATGAAAGTTTGATGATGTACCTTAAAGATATCGAAAATTTAAGAAGGACAAGCCAAGAACTTTCAAAGAAAATAAATCAGGCCAAGTGTTTATATGGATGAGATGTTACTAGAAAAAATAAACTCTTCTAATTATCTTTTCTGCTCTAAACAAGTAAACACTAGACTTTTCTGCTCCCCCAATCATGGCGGAATCAGAAGAAACTAGAGATTAGAAAAAAAGAAACTCAAAAAGTTTACTATCTAGGCTTAATAATGTAGGCCCAATAAGCCTAGGCCCGTAATAGAAAATTAAAGCAACTAACCAACCCAAAAAATCTTGAAAACCCAAATTGGTCGAGTTGGTTCAATCGTTCCGACCACGATTATCAAGCGGGGATTTTGCAAATGCCAAGTTCGAATTATTTTAGGTTTGACCCTAAAAGGCTAAAACCTATAAGAAAGGACATGATACCGACTCGGTATAACCGGTTGAGTGGTCGGACCAGTTCGACCGGTCAAACCGAGTTTTTCTATTTTAAATAAATATATATATATAATCATATTGTGTAACCTAAATGTATTTTACATATAATATATTCTATGTTCTCTTTTATTAATTAGGTAACTAGCTTTTGACTCGTTCTCTTTTATTAATTAGGTGCTTATTCTTCGATAAATTTATTGTTTATACTCATTATGTTATAAGTTCATATGTTTTCAGGTTTGACATTGGTGTGTCTTGTCAATGTGATTAGCCTTCATTTATTAATTATGTGATTGTATTTTTTTTGGTGTTTTTATTTAGTTTATTTGGTAAATTAAACAGTGAAGTATTGAAGGTTTAAGTATATTTGTTGGTTTTATTAAATTATATTATAAATAATTTTTAAAAGTTGTGTTCAAAATTTTTATTGAGATTTTTAATACAAATACAATATTTAGACAAACCAAAAAAAAATAATGAAACCAAGTTAAAAAGAAACACTCAAAATAAGAAGAATGTAGAAATTAAAAATAAGAACACATTTTTAAAAAAAATTATTTAGCAAACCTAATTAATGTTAATAAATTGGGACATTTTTTATTAAAAAAAGTTGGCACATCATAATGGACTTTTTCCAATAATCCAAGCCCATATGTGTATATTTAATAAATCTATTTTATTAAAACATGAGTGAATTTTATTTAATATCAAATATCTTGTTTGACGTAAAATATTTTATTTTGAAAAGATAGATTTATTAATATAAATAAACATACTAATTGGTTTTTTAGTTTATAAATAAACATGTCAAAATAGTTGAAATAATTAAAAATTACTAATTGACGAATATGCTATATAACATATTATTTTATTTTATTTAATATCTAAAAACAATATGAACAACCAACAAATTATAACAATTAAAAATATTGATCTATCATAAATATTATATATTACAAAATCAAAAACATTTTTTTTTTTTTGGAACACACAAAATCAAAAACCTATACCTATATTGATGTAAGGGATATTTTCATATATAGTGTTTTAGGGTCCAAATGGTGACATAGGGAATAAAGAAGAATAGTCAATTTTTACTCATTCTTTAAAAATTACAACATTTATGGGGAATGAAGACATCGTGGCGGCAAGCGGCAGAGATGGAAACTGGAGGCCCTAGAGGAACATTTCTCTCGATCTTTGCCTTCTTGCTTCTTTCTGTAACCTGAGTTTCATAAAGATCACAACGCTTGTTCTTTACAAAGTATTCGGGCACAATCATAGGGAAGAAGAGGGAATATTTCCAGAATTGTTGGAAGATTCTATAATAAAAGGAGAAGAAGAAGACGTATTTTGCTTTTAAGGCAAACCGGAAGAAACCCTAGAGGGATATAGATATAATAAAGAAGAAGGAGAAATTGGAAGATCAAAACATAAAAAAAAATGGAAGATCAATAACACGGGAATGTTGAGACTTGAAATGATTAGGGTTGGAAGTAATAGGTTAGTAAATGTATAAAACTAATGTGTTTTGATTAGTAGATAAAATTGTAATTTTTTTAGAAAAGTCATGACCAAATTTTATTTGTACTCCTGTTTTAATAGATTAGATAGATACACAATAACCATAAGTTGAGTTATATATATAGTTAACAAGTGAATATTATATCAACTGAAATTGATTAAAAAAAACAAATGGTTGACCATTTAAATTACATATTTATTTATTTTTATAGCTAAAATTTTTAAATTTTATAAATATGGCAAAATAAAAATAGAATATGAGAATCAAAAAGAAATCTTTTAAACATTTTTCTTTGAAAAATAGAATTAAAAGAAAACCAATTAAATAGTAAAATTTAAACATTGATTATGAAATATTGAATTTTAATAACAATTGAAAAGACATTAATTAAATGTTGATTTCTTTTGAATCGGGTTTTGAAGTTGAACCGGATCACTGGTTTTACCGGTTTTTTTAAATTTGGGTTTTAAACCGAACCGGACTCGGCTTCTTCGACGAATCACGGTCGGACCAGTTCGACCAGCCGGTCCGGTCCAGTTTTCAAAACACAGCCTATAAGACTTGTTGTCTTATTCCCCGCTTAAATCAGTTAATTTGGTCTATGTTAATCTTAATTCTTAAAATACAACATTTAACAAACACTAATTGTCTCAGTTCTTAAAGAAATATATCTCTATTGATAAAAATAAGATTATTAAGAGAGAGAGAGGAACAGAGTAATGGCGACCACATGAGCTATGATGAAAGCTCCAGTGAGATAGAGATTACCGGATCATCGCTGAACCATGAACGCATCCTCAATATAAGCTAACACGAAATATGGTGTAACCGCCATTGTTAGAAAAAAAAGCTTTGACTCTTCTTCTTACGATTTTGTCTTTTTGAGTTGTTCCTCAAAATCTTGGTATGTTTTGTATCAATAGTGGTATTCAATGCTCAAGTCACATTATTAAATTACTGTTTTAACATCACACACTGGTTTTTAACATTATACACTGCTTTAATGGAAAACGTTTTTTTCTTGACCTATTATATCGGTCAGTGTTTTGATGAAAAAATGTTTTTAAAATCTTAGCAATATAAAAAAGTCCATTGCATCGACGGTCGGACCAGGTAAAATCAAGAAAATATTCAGGTGGATAAAAACTGGGTCTCGTTGTAATTTGCACATAGAAAAGATATATAAGCTTAATAGATGATAAGTAACTGTCCCTAATGTCTAAAGCAGAGATTTCTCTTTGTGGATCATCTTCTAGACTTAGAAGATGCTTCAAATGCGGTAGTAACTTCTATGTCGACTGCAAATTCCATGGTATAGTAACGCTATCGTGCAACGACAACAAGAAATTGTGTCCTAACAATGTTGAAGATGCAAAGCTTAATGGATGGCATCAACTTCATGTGTGCCAACACATGGAACAGATGGTTGAACGTTCTTACGAATGGATAACTTGTCCGGGTTAGGGCGCTTTTGATACCAACTTGTAATGCCCCCATCCCGGCCGTGTAGGCCGCAGACAAAGCCTCACGCCACTCGGTCCACACACTGACCGAACCTCACAATTTTTCACGCTTTATTATAGTGTCGCCTATAAGGCGAGACTAACTTAGACCTTAGCTTAAGACTACCTTAATCATTCCCTAGCTTATATCATTTCAACTTATGCGCAGCAGAATAATATCTACTTAACCATTGGTCTAAAACCAATATAATATTTGTCTGGTCGAATCACCTCAGCTAATGGTTAGTATACTCAACTACCAGCTAGCTCCAAGGTCGATCCTGAACCTAAATCAAGTCATACAAATCTGAGGTTCCATTCCCCTAACCATTCTATCTAGATCTATGCAACATTGCTAGATCATACCTTTGCCACATCCACAGAGCTTGTTAGCTCATTGTCCCAGCTGACTTAGCTGTTTAGCTAGCTCATCCAGCTAGCTGAGCTGAACCACTTCACTTGAGGTTGCACCTACTCTTGTCCAGCTGATCGAGCTGCGAGTTAGCTTCGCCCAGCTCCCCGTCTACTCTTCCAGCTCTCTCATACCTGCATAAAACTCTCCCCTAGGTACTCAGTCATTCAACCAACCATATCCACTGACCAAGTAACCTTTGGGAAGTCTTCAATGATAAATGACATGCATCTTGCTCTTCTCAGCTCGTGCATCATCCTTACACTTTGTAGGATATGATACCAAGTCCCTCTCATGGACTAACAATGCTCACCGGATCCTAAGTCAATCAACCCCCCCCCCCCCCCCCCC
>NC_027756.1:40512601-40519106 GCF_000695525.1 Brassica oleracea var. oleracea
ATGACTCAGAACTGATGATGAGTCTTCACACTTACCCAACCGGCCATGGAACTATGTCCCAATCAAACCGATCAATCTTGCCCCTACAACCGATGCATCTTTTGATCAATCATATCAGACACCTTGGTCCATCATCTATGGACCAGGTCGTTCATCTTTACCCATGATCAGATCACACACGGCCTTCCTTGAATAATCACACATAGGCTCAATACTTATGGTACGCGCCACATAGTACTAGCCATACGCTTCTTCATAGCTTGCTGCTGGTTCCAAACGAATTGGACCTTACCCTCCACATGGTTCCTCTTATACTAGGACCCCATGTGGTTTCTCCATGAGCCGGATCAATGATTCACACCATGATCAAACCCAACACCAATCCATGATCAGCCATAGATCACTATCCAACGTGTAGCATCTAACTATCATCCCACATGGATGAATTAGATCAACAATGATCCGATCCTTTCCTCAAGGTCTTGGATCCTTATAATACATCACAATACATATATAAACCGATATCCTAGCAACAGATCTATAAAAGCATGGTTCATATCCTAAAAGCATATCTCTGGCCCAAAAATGACATACTCAAATAAATTCCTAAAAACTAATTAAAATTCATGTAAATTCATGATAAATCCCCACTAAGATATTCCCATAATCAAAATCCAACAAATCCTTCCAAAACTATTAGATCTCGACCATGTCCAGTCCGGCCAAAGGCCAAGGACTATCTTGCTGAACCGGCCAAGGCCTTGGTTCAGTGCCTCCATGTAAACATAGTTTACATCACAATATATGGACTTCAAGGGCCGTGCCTTACTTGGCCTCAACCGCACCACAAGTGACAGAAATATAAACTGGAAAGTAATTATAAAATCGGTTACCTTATTACTTGATCTCTCTAGATCTTATGCCTTCCCTTACCATGGACGTTCCTGCTCCTCTTGCACACGCCTTGATCAAGTCTTATCATATACTTCCAGTAATGATAAGATCCCTCCATGGGATGCACCCATCTTCCCTTCCATTGATCTCCCATGAAACCGGTTCTACACTGCATCCACCTTCAAGCCCGTTCATGCCATTGAGAGTGGAGTCCGGCCTTCTCCCTTCTCTCCTGGATATTTGTGTGTGTTCCCAAGACATAGATGAAGCCTAGGGCGTGATCATCCATGATCAAACACCATCACAGGGTCGTTCCCAACTCCCATGAAACTGCCTTCCCACACACCTCTACCCTTAAGGCTATCTTGGCCATAGGAAGAGGAATTCGGTCATCCCTTTTCTTCCCTGACTATTTTGTGTGTGTTCTCAGGCCCTGGAGGATGCTATGGATGTTATTAACACGAATCAAAACCCATCAAAGGGTCGTTCATAACTTCCCCTTTGATCTCTCCCAAAACTGCCTCTTTATGGCCTTCAAACCACTCTTGGTCTTGGATGTTGAATCCGACCAACTCTCTGCCTTTTCTCTATTTTTATTTGTGTTTCAGGGTGTATGAGTAAGCCCTGGCGTTCCTGCAAAGCCACAGAACTGTCCTTCTTTTATAGGAGAAGGGGTGGTTACTTCTTAACCATTTCATCCATTCGGTTTGAATTCTGGCCATTGATTTAATCAATGGACCAGATCACACCCATTCGCCTAAAGCAGTTACCAGACGTCCTGAGCCTGCTCATCCACTCCTAGACATGTCAAACTGAAGCCCACATGGATTGCCCATGCCCATGGTCTGACCAGAAGAGCCCACCGGTCCATAGCCATCCTTGGCAAACCAACCGGCTCGGTAACCGTCCAGACCTGACCCACTGGTCCGAGACCTGAACACTCATTCCAGATGAGCTGAGCTGATCCCCAGCTGACCCAGCTGAGTGAGATAGTCCATCCAGCTCAGGGAGCTGACACACTCTACTTGAGCTCCTACCGAGCTTCGTCTAGCTGGTTGAGCTTCTTTCTTGCATGGCCTAGCTGCTAGACACTTCGTCCAGCTTGCTTTCTTCATCTTATTCAATCCTTCTAAGTCACTTGGTCTATTTCCAGACCTAGACTTAGTTTTCCCTTGATCCATGCTGACTTACACTAGGTGAGTTACCTCCGAGCTTCCACGAGCTGACTGAGCTTCACCATTGCATCGTCCAGCTACCGTAACACTCGCCCAGATCCTTTGAGCTTGTCTCCGCCTTGTCTTGGTTAAGTCTCAGCTATCTGACGCCCTTAACCATGCTAATGGACCATGATACACTTGTCTTTAGGTAATGTGACATGACTGGTGGTCTGTTCGGACGATCCTACCCAGGATCGGGGACACTACAAGTCTCCCCCACTTGTGATGGATTAGTCCTCGAATCCAGTGGTGCTGATACTTGAAGCGCCCTAACCCGGACACTTGATCCAGTGAGGTTCCTCAGGTTCGGCCATGGCTTGACTAGGCCGACCAGTCAGTTTTTAAGGTCTGATTATTCTAAAGTCAAATTCGGACAATTCTGAGATTCATAAGATAGAGTCTATATGCGTTTTATTAGAGTCAATATGCTGAAAGATAAACTGATTTCTTTATTTATAGCACAAAGGATTCGATACAATTGTTAAGTTTGCACTATAGGCTATTACAATGTTCGATCCTAAATCAGTCTACCCAACCACCCATCCATCTGCGGCCTCGAATCTTCACGGCTAAGCCAAGTCCTTCCCACGATCACTATCTTGTCATGAAACCAACAAAACATAAGTATCTATCCGATAACTTAATCAGTCAGTTTCTAAGCATGCAAGAATGAACAGTTCTTTCTAAGTTCAACCCGAAAATCCCCTTAGTATAATCCGACTTATCCAGTCGTTTAACCAGATCGTTCAAGTTCAGTTTGCGGATCTAGAACAAACCGTCTTACTCACTGAACCATCCGGATAGGCTATAACCCGATCAAGCCAAATGGCCATGATCTGTGATCTATCGGATCCAACACTTAAGCATCAGATCGCATGATCGGACCGGCTCTAAGCCATGATCCCTTACCCGGTCCTAAGACCAAGACACTCGATCGCTCATACAGAAGAAAGAAGAAACGATCAAGTAAGGTTTGAAGGACGAAACCGGTTTATGCCGATCTGCCATAGCCCCGTTCGGATCCACCCGAAGGCCATGACAATGGCTTATCCAGTCCATACCTTAGACGTGCGCTCCGGAGTTCCAGGCGCAGTCTACTTTGCTTTCTCCCTTAGATCTACCATGTTTGGATCGTTCTTCCATCAATCACGGTCGGATAGCCTTCTGGACTTGATTCCGATCAAGTCTTCTCTTCAGATCGCGTAAGTTGTTGGGGTTAAAATCGGTCACGACGGAATCAATGTCTGAAAGTTCGTAAAAATCGGCATGAACATTTTTACGAAAATAAATCTTCAGAAAATATTTATTCTTACGAAGAGCCCTGCGGAAGAAACACGAGACATCGGAGAAAAGCCCGAAAAAGGTCGCACGGTCGCTACGTAGCGACCTAGCTCGAGCCAAGCTCGGTCGCTACATAGCGTCCGTCTATGATCTAAACGTAAGGCAAAGGCGATGGATGGAATTTGTGGCCGACTATGATCTTGATATTTCTTATCATCCGGGCAAGACTAACTTGGTCGCAGATGCATTAAGCAGGAGAAGGGCCGATGTGTCAGCCGAGAAGGAGTCTGAAGAGCTTGAAGGAATGATCCAGGCCTTAAATCTCAACGTATTGTCTACGGATCAGGAACCATTGGGTCGGAGTTTAGCAGATCAAGCAGACCTGCTCACAAGGATCCAGATTTCTCATGGCAAGGACGAGAAATTGAACAAAGTTGCTCGGAATGACAAGACCGTGTACCAAACATCAACCAATGGTACGATCCTTGTCAATGGTCGGGTCAGTGTACCGAATGATGGGGAACTTAAGGACGAGATACTGAGACAAGCTCACTCGTCCAAGTTCGCAGTTCATCCCGGCCAGACAAAGATGTACCGTGATATCAAGAGGTACTATCATTGGGTGGGCTTGAAGCGGGATGTGGCCAAGTGGGTAGAGAAGTGTCCCACTTGCCAACTCGTCAAAGTTGAGCACCAATTTTCGAGTGGATTGCTGCAGAACTTGCCCATTCCGGAGTACAAGTGGGATCATATCACAATGGACTTTGTGACTGGTCTTCCAACAACCAAGAACAAGAAGGATGCGGTCGGGGTAGTCGTGGACCGACTGACCAAGTCGGCACACTTCATTCCCATAAAGAAGACAGATGGTGTTGGAGAAATAGTCTGGAAGTACATCGATGAAATAATCCGGTTACATGGAGTACCGGTTAGTATCGTCTCGGATAGGGATCCTCGATTCACTTCACACTTCTGGAAAGCTCTCCAAAAGGCTTTGGGAACGAGAGTTAGTATGAGCACGGCCTATCACCCGCAAACTGATGGACAATCCGAAAGGACCATCAGAACGTTGGAAGATCTGCTGCGGGCGTGTGCTCTTGATTGGAGCAATTCGTGGGAGAGGAATCTACCTTTCGTAGAGTTTGCTTACAACAACAGCTTCCATAGGAGCATCGGGATGTCGCCATATGAAGCGTTATATGGGCGGCCATGCCGAACCCCATTATGCTGGACCCAAGTGGGGGAGCGCAACATAATTGAACCGGAGATAGTGGAAGAAACAACTGAGAAGATTAAGTTCCTAAAGGATAAGATGAAGGAGGCCCAAGATAGACAGAAAAGCTATGCGGACAAGCACCAGAAGAATCTTGAGTTCGCAGTGGACGATCTGGTCTGTCTGAAGATGATAACCTTCAAGGGCCGAGCCCGAGTGTCTAGAAGAGGAAAGCTAGATCTGAGGTACTTGGGTCTGTTTAAGATTATTGAACAGGTTGGTCCGATGGCATACAAGTTAAACTTGCCGACCGAAATGGATGCATTTCACAATGTGTTCCATGTTTCCCAACTCTGAAAGTGTCTTACGGATCAAGACGTGATAGTGTCGGAACTGCCATCGGAGTTAGGCAGGAATCTAACCTTGGAGACAAATCCAGTTCGGATAGTTGATAGGATGGAAAAAGCAACCAGGAAGAAAGTGATCCCATTGATAAAAGTTGTTTGGGATTGCAAAGGGAAAGAAGAATCAACTTGGGAAACACAAGCAAAGATGAAGGCTGACTTACCTGAGTGGTTCAAACAATTCGAGGAAGAAGCAGTACTTGGTTTGGATTCGGGGACGAATCCTTATCAAGTGGGGAAGACTTGTAGCATCCCCGATTCTTGCTAAGGATCGTTGGGACAGGCCATGGGACGAGGGGACGTGCAAGCCGGTCGAACGACTCAAAGGTAAGCGTTCCATGGTCTGAACAAAGGGTTAAGTCTGAGAAATTATCCAGACATGGCCAAGAAAAGGGAGAAAAATGAAGAAAGAGAGCTGGACCGAGCTAAGCAAGAGTGTAACAAGCAGGACGAGCTGGGCGAGCTGGAGAACTGGTGAAGCTGTAAACTGGACGAGCTCACTTAAGCTAGAACAGCTCGATAAACTAGAAGACTGAGCTCAACCAGCTGGACCAACTGTCGGGTAGCTCAACTCAGTTGGGAGGAATGTTCGGCGGTTGGGCCAGTTGGACGAGTTCGGGGTGGTTACCAGTAGTTAGTCGGATCAGGTGCGGATCTGGACTGCTCTGACCAAGCCTTACGCATGTGGGAAACGTGCCAAGCAGTTGGAGTCGGTTTCTTACCGAAGGGACGCGTACAGATAACCGCCCAAGCGGTTGGAAAATGCACCCTTTCGCCCTATAACCGTTCCTAGCCGAGTTTCTATAAATATGGGGCCTTGGGGTCGTTTTTGGACACAGAGTTTCTTAAGGAAAACACATAAACTTGATCAGAAACAAAGGCTCCGAAAGAGAGAGAGACTTATGTGGGAACCGAAATTCACACTGTCGATTTCCGTTTAAATTAGGAAACTAGGAAAACCCTAATTTCCCAGAGGTCCCGGATCACTGCGAGAGCCAATGGCAAGTGACCAAATATATGCGGAAATCATGAAAAGATAACAAACGAGTTTAGAGAAAACAATAGATCTTATTTCGAGTCCGCGTGAGAGCGTTGCGATCATTACAAGAGATCATAAAAGCTTTGGCCGCAAAGGCTGTCAGCGAGTTACCTAGTTCTAGCGGCCTAAAAGCTCAAACCAAATTGACTCACAGCTCGATAACAAAAGACGAAGAAAATACATAAAAGGTTTTTGATTGATTTCAGACTGAACCTTATGAAAGGCTGCCTACGTACCCCATTCGAGGATCAGGCCGAACGTAATCCAAGAGTGAACCAAGAGATCGAACTGCTTGTGCGCGTTCGTCTGGTAATCGGGTGCCAGTCATGGAAACAGAGCATGTCGAGAATAATGCCTCTGAGTTTCTAAGTGCCGAGAGTTCTGAGTCTAAAAAGTTGTTTTTCATGCCTCTCGTCTAGGACTCCTTATATACTCGCTCCTAGGTCGGTTTGCGCTT
>NC_027756.1:40519189-40519997 GCF_000695525.1 Brassica oleracea var. oleracea
CGTATTTATCTGCGGAAACTTGACATTTATCTTTCCTTGCGAACCAAGCGTAAACCATCCCACGGTTTACGGGCTGCTGGTTAATAAATCGTAAGGTGGGCTTCGAGTCATGCCTTAGGTCCCTTTAGGTCGTCTTTCGACTTGAAGCGTTTATTACGAATTCTTTCGATAAAAAAGAACTTTCCGCGGTTTTTATTGTAAAGTTTGATTGATGACTTCGAATGGCGGAAAACATGAAATGGGTTCGCTACGGTCCTCGGGAGACAGCATCGAAGGGTAGACGAGAATGCATGGATTCGTGTCGTATCGACGTTTCGGAAGAGCTCGGTTGCTACGTAGCGACCGAACGGAACGCACGCTCGTTCGCTACGTAGCGACAGAGCGGGATGAACGCTCGGTCGCTACGTAGCGACCTCGCAGGATGGACGCTCGGTCGTTACGTAGCGACCGTGCAACCTTTTTTGGGATTTTCTCCGATGTCTCGTGTTTCTTCCGCAGGGCTCTTCGTAAGAATAAAACTTTTCCGAAGATTTATTTTCGTAAAAATGTTCATGCCGATTTTTATGGACTTTCAGACATTGATTCCGTCGTGACCGATTTTGACCCCAACAGTTAGCCCCCCAGCTTGTTAGAACCATGAGCTTCTAGCGTGAGGTTCTAGCGAGTGGCTTGGCAAGTTAGGCAAGTTAGGTGAGTTAGGCGGAATTTATGGTCGAAAAGGTCCGCGGTAAGTGTTTTCGTGGTAATTGTTTTTCTCGCACTTTTAAAAGTAGAATGCGATAAGATTGGGGCTGCGCCTTATGACGGC
>NC_027756.1:40520068-40520245 GCF_000695525.1 Brassica oleracea var. oleracea
AGACCTTTACGGTCTGGTTTTTATGTAGAGGTTATCAGGCGTGTTGCTGCCGATGGCATTTTATATGGGTGTAGAAGGAAGACTATGAGTTGTCATCTTGTAATCTAACTATGTGTAAATTGCTATATCCGTGATGTGTTTCTAGAGTTTTCTGCAGTGTGTAAACTTGCGGGATTT
>NC_027756.1:40520344-40524557 GCF_000695525.1 Brassica oleracea var. oleracea
CTATTATCCTTGTGTCGGATGTACGAGAGTCATCTCTACGAGATGGCTAAGTCTGTTTAGGATGTTAAGAGTTTGTTGTGATCAGCAACAAACCTAATGGTTAAAATTACTGTTTCGAGTCTTTACAAAGGATATGTTTTTAGAAAATGTTAGTGCGTATGACTGTCTGGTCTTCCAAGAAAGTGTTTTTATCGAGGAAGGATATTTTGTCGAAGAACAAATCATCAGGCGTCTGCGATGTCTCGCGATGCTGAAGATTTGTTATTCTTTCGTATGCCGTGTTTCGTGCTTGAAATGTTCGCGGGCTTGAAGATGTTTCGCGATGTTGCAAGGGATTAGTCTTAGCCCTGAGTTTGGGAAACATTCTGGGTTGACTACGGATGTTCGCAGTCAGAATTGTTGGTCCTGTTTGGATTTGATTTGCGATCGAGGAGTTAGGACCAAGGGGTCGCGTAAATTTGTCCCCGGAAAGAGGCATCCTCCTATACCGTGCTTTGTGTGGTGTTGGCCTTCCGAGATTTCTTTCGTGTCTATTTGAGGATGTTCCGTATAGCTATAGGAGCTCTGTTACGAGTTTTCCTTACATGCCGCATTTTACGAGTAAAACACAGCAGGCTTAAAGTGAATCGTAGTATATGGAACTTGGTCGATTTTTGACAAGTGGAACCTTTCCGTTAACTGTTTGGTTGTTAGGACAGAGTTTTGTTATGACGAATTTACCGTATGATACCCGTTTTTGGGTGGTACGATAATTGTTTGTGTAATCGTTACTTGGCGTTTCAAGACAAATTTTGGATTACCGTTTAGTCGTCAAGTTATTGGAGCGGTGGTCGCTCAATTGTTTTGGCTTTGCATGAAGGTTGTGCTCAGCTTTATAGCCAAGGACGTTATTGCCAAAGGATTAGACCGTGACACTTTCGTGCTGTCAATAAGGTCAAGTCGGTTAGAATCGTCCTTAAAGGGGATGCTGTAACCTAGTTCGGCTTTGAAGGAAAGGCGTAATTGGGCGAGTGACGAATGGCGTTTATCGAGATTGATAGGCCGAGTATGCCCATGGTGGTAGAAAACGTTTTTCCACTTTAGGGTTAATTTATACGATGAAAGTTTCGTATAATGTTTCCTTTATTCGTATGGAAGTTGTTTCTTTTGTTTTCGGGGGAGATAAAGCCTAAGAAGCTCGATACAGAGCCCGTGCGGAGTCAGTTGCGGGGTTATTTCCTGCTCGGACTGGACCAAGACGTATAATGATTCTTATACGAAACTCATTTTATCAAATCGGAAAAGATAGTTATGACTTCAGCAAATCATCGACTTTCATTCTGAAGTTTGGCAGAGGTTTTCTAAACGAATGATTGCGATGATAGATGCTGTATAGTCTTTGAGAATTTTTCCAACATGGTTTGGATCAGTTCCTAGCGTTTAGACGAATCTCAGATTGTCGTTTGCTTTTAGGATGATCTTGACGAGACATCGCATTGTATGAATATTTTTCCGCATATTTCTTCGAGAGTTTGCTTTGTCGAAAGCGTTTTCTTGTTGAAAGTGTTTTCTTGATCTTGACGAGACATCGCATTATTTGAATAGAATGATCGACAGTCCGAGTCGGTTTGAAGACGACGCTTGGACTGTGATTTGGTTGTTTCCAAGTCGAAGACTTGGAATATGTCGGTTCCGAGAGAATTGCCAGAAACGAATCGGTTTTAAGAAGAAGTTCATGTCTCTAGCTTTTTCTCTCCTTAGGAAGCGAGCTTGATATGCGTGGCGATCGTTTCTCGATTTTCGGAGAGTTTAGATCGGTTTGCAAGATCTGGACGAACAGTTATGGGACAATATATCGAGACAGGAAAAATCACGTAAGACTTAGTTCGCTAGACTATCCACCTAGGTTTTACGTTCCCTAAACTTCTATGGCAGTCTCAAAGTGAAAAATCACGTAAGACTTAGTTCGCTAGACTATCCACCTAGGTTTTACGTTCCCTAAAGTTCTATGGCAGTCTCAAAGGCGTTTTTATTTCTTAGTAATTTCCTACGAAAACTCCAAGTCTGATTTCAAAAATTTCAAGTCGCAAATACCTTAGTTCTATCGAATAAGTTTTGTCTCTTCTCAGTTTTGCCTGCTCATTTCCCCTTCCTCTTCTTGTGTATGTTCGCCTTTTTCGATATTGGTGTTTATCCTTTGAAACTTGACATTTATCTTCCGAACTTGATTGATACGACGTGAAAAAAGGTTCAACGTAATCGTATAGTTGAGGCGGCTAAGGTGCTAAGTTAAATGTTGCCGTATTATACGATTAATCTGAATCCACGCGAGAAAACTAGTCTTTGCGGGTTTTTTTTTTTTTAATCGTAAAGTTTCAATGGTAACTCCAATCGAGACGAAACAAGAGACGTTTCGATCGAGATTTGAAGGAGAACACAAAGATGGAGGTAAGGGTCAGTAGGAGCAAGCGAAGGAGTTTAGACGAGTCTAACTTATTTTCGTCGTAAAATGTCAACGAAAACTCCGATTGAGACGAAATGAAAAGCGTTTCGATCGGAATTCAAAAGAGAACACAAAGGAGGAGCTTTTGAGGCCTAACAGGTCGCTATGTAGCGAGCTGGAGGTCTGACAGGTCGCTACGTAGCGAGTGAAAGCAAGCCAAGAAGAGTCCTACTTGTTTTCGTCGTAAAACCTCAACGGAAACGCCGATTGAGACGAAACGAAAAGCGTTACGATGAGGATTCAAAAGAGAACGCAAAGGAGGACCTTTTTAGGCCTGACAGGTCGCTACGTAGCGAGTGGACAGTTGGCTTGAGCTTGGTCGCTATGTAGCGACCGAGCTGTGTGCGTGCCCGGTCGCTACGTAGCGACCGAGCTGTGTGCATGCCCGGTCTCTACGTAGCGACCGAGCTTGGCTTGAGCTTGGTCGCTACGTAACAACCGAGCCGTGTGCTTGCTCGGTCGCTACGTAGCGACCGAGTTGTGTAATCGATTTGTTGCGCTTCCTTTTTCCACGCTTAACCTAGGGGTTTTCTGCGGTTTTTGGGAGAACATGTTTTACCCTTCCGAAATGTTTTCGGAAAACGTGTTTTGATAAAACCCGTACGCATTGAGATTTCTTTTGTTCGGTAATGAGCCAAACTTACGGGGTTTGATAAGATTTATCGTTTTCCTTTATGTTTAAAAAGAGAAATCGCGAGCTCGTTTCGTTGCACTTTCTGTGGCGAAAAGTCGCAGCAAGGTTTTCGATTTTCTCAAGAACTGTGGCGTTTGCATAGGCGTTGGCCATAGGCGCAGTGGTGGCTGGAGTTTTCTTACCAGCGTTGTTACGAACTGCGATTTTCTCTTTCGTATTTCCAGACATTGTTTTGATCAAGCGTTTTGCGGCTATGAGTTAGAGTAATCCGTACCTCTTCTCCTTCTAGGGCCAAACTGTGGGAACCAAAATTCGCACTGTCGATTTCTGTTTAAATTAGGAAACTAGGAAAACTCTAATTTCCCAGAGGTCCCGGATCTCTGCGAGAGCCAACGGCAAGTGATCAAATATATGCGGAAAAAATATGCATACAGAAGAGTATGATGAAGACTTCAAGGAGGAAAAAACCATTGAGTACAGAGCCATCCTTGATGAGGAAGATAAACTCTTACATCATTCCTCTTGGAAAAGGAATGCACCATCGTTCGACATGACAAGCTTGCCATCGATCGACACTCAACCTCAACAACGATGCCGAAAGCAAGCATCGACCGACACTGCCTACTACAAATCGGTCGACACTGATTTCAACCGTGTGCGAGATGGAGACCACTCAATTGGTAGTTGGCCAGATGAACACCACAACGAGAGCTTTGCAGAAGAAATAGTAACCTACACACCAGGAGCAGATAAACTACACGATAGTTTCACAGACGAGGAAATGCTCAACATGCAAAAGCGCGATGATACATATCAGATTCAAGCAGATGCTGCTTGGGAAAGAACTCGATCGATCGACACTTATCACCAGAAATCGATCGATAAGCTTCCTCAATAATCGATCGACACCAACAATACCACGTCGATCGACAACCATCCGATACCGAACACCACTGTAAGCGAAAAAGATAAATTAGATAACCAGTATCTAACTCCAGACGAATTTGGTATTATCAGGGACCCTAATGGCTACGGAAAGGCCATAGATGGCTGCACACTACACGTATCTCGAGAAGATATCGCAGATATCCTTCAAA
>NC_027756.1:40524631-40526653 GCF_000695525.1 Brassica oleracea var. oleracea
AAAGGAGTTCTATGACACAGCTGGTGGCATAGAAAACAGCTTCAAACAACGATCTCGCCATACAACCCATCAATCGATCAACATAGACGCCCAAACGGTCGCGAGACAGCCATAATTCAGCAAAAGAGCTTATGACCTTTATGGTAACAGGA
The DNA here is from genome assembly GCF_000695525.1 of Brassica oleracea var. oleracea. NCBI lineage: Eukaryota > Viridiplantae > Streptophyta > Magnoliopsida > Brassicales > Brassicaceae > Brassica > Brassica oleracea. Next base: position 40,524,784 of record NC_027756.1, read on the forward strand.
AATTCTACTGGGAAGAGAAATATGAGTATGGAGTCTACAGAGATGATCGAGAATTTGCCAGAGATCTAGATGGACACACCATTCATGTTCACACCAAGGATATCAGAAGACTTCTGGAAAGAACTTCAAGAGATGAACCAGCCTACATATGTCTTCCTGAACATGCTAGCTCATTCACACAGACGAAGTTGGTACCAGAGATCTACACCAAGGACAAGATCAATGAGATATTCTATGGAGTCTGTGGTGAACATGAGAAGAACAAAGAAGCCTTCCAAATGAAGCTTGATGTTGTCTACTATCCTTTGAATGATAGTATAAGTTGGCTAACCACTTGCATTGAGGAGATGAAGCAAGACATAGCCAGAATTCAAAACGCGACAGACGTTGCTCGACCTCCATCGATCGACAGAAGACAACCCCAATCAATCGACAGCAGACAATCACCATCGATCGACAGACACCATTACGCATTGATCGACAACCGCTTGGCCGCATCGATCGACACCAATCCGCCACACCCACACACAATGAAGTCTCAACCAGATTTCCACACCAGAGAAGAGGTAGATCAGTTGGTAGAAGGGATCTATAGAGCTCTGGAAACTACAGAGGAAAGGCTTGATGGGAGATATGATGACATCTATTTCCCAATGGATCTTACCATAAGTGCATTAACCTCCAAGGTCGAAGCTATACAAGAGGAGTTGGTGGAGATTCAGAGTTACATTGCGCATCGACCAGAAGCATCGATATCGATCGACAAACGCAAAAACAAATCGATCGACACCAACCATTCAACATCGATCGACAGTGATACAAACCGAGGCCGGCTAGTACCAAATACGACATCCGACATGTCCAACACACCTTACCATGGAAAAGAGATCTCAGCTGACACTTACGCCGCACTTACCAGACATCAATCCAACCGAGAGTCTTTGTGATAGATTGCAGAGGATTGAAAACACAACTGCAGCAATGAAGGATAAATGGCGCAGAGGGGATGAAGCAATGAGAGACTTCACTGGTACATGGTTCAGCAAGCGCAAAGAAGAGATGGATACTTGTGGGGGAGGTTTACTGATATTTATTTACTTATTAGTCTTATTAAAAATGTTTTCAAATTTAGTTATTATTGAGTCAAGAAGGGGATTATGAACATATAGATTTTTATCTAACCACTCTTCAGCACCATTCTTGACTTACTGATTGTAGATAGTACTAAAGATACTAAAGTGGATCAACTTGTCAACTGTTTACACTTGCTGAGATTGTTTGAAGGAACCAAAAATGACCTCCAACACTAAACCTGACACAACTGTTTGTCTTGGGGCTTGGTATACATGGATCAGATTCTTCAAACAAGTCTGGAAGGTAAAGCATTGTGTATATTTATCACCTTTTCTCTCTCTATTTCGACCCCTAGATTTATAGGTACAGATATTTATTTAAAAAAAAAACGAAAAAGAAAAAAAATAATAGGTGTTTAGGAAGGAATTCGAACATGACTTGGTGGCTACAACCATTAAGGCTTGCTTCATAAGAATTTCATAGGTAAATGATTAGAACAGGACTTGGTGGCTACTACCATTTAGGCTTGCTTCACAAATAATCCTAGGATATAGGTAAAAAAGAAGTGAACATGACTTGGTGGCAAGCACCATTAAAGCTTGATTCATGGAAGCTTGTCCAATCTTGGTACTTGGTGGCTACAACCATTAAGGCTTGATTCATAAGAATTCTATAGGTAAAGGATTAGAACATGACTTGGGGGCTACCATTAAGGCTTGCTTCACAAATAATCCTAGGATATAGGTAAAAAAGAAGTGAACATGACTTGGTGGCAAGCACCATTAAGGCTTGATTC